>NC_084496.1:28847572-29218822 GCF_030035675.1 Rhineura floridana | reverse complement strand
AGAGGAGGAAAAAATATATTACAAAGAGAAGCCAAAAGGTCAAGCACTACAACAGATGCAGTCAGAGCTATATAGACAATCTAGTCAATTGAGTACCAAATTCAGGCAGTGTTGGGTGTGAGTTACTCCACTCCCAGCCACTTCTGATGGAAAGACATAGCAAGATCAGTGGAGATAATTATACATTTATCACTTCTATCTCTGAGCAGCTTACAAACACAAGGCAAAAAGCAATAAAACCACAATAAAACCCAACATAAATATCTGCAGTGATATAAACAAACATTTACAGGACAATCATTTTCTGTTCTGAGCATGTCACTCCCTGGGTTTGTTGAGACCATGCTCCACAGTGTCAAATTTGCTAACAAATTCACATGGGAAGCTCACTCCGAAGCTGTCATTATTATGGCTGTTGTTGCTGTCAAGTTCAAAGATTAAAATGCTTCCTCCTAAGTGTTACCATGTTTTATTTATTTATTTATTATACTTGTATACCGCCCCATAGCTGAAGCTCTCTGGGCGGTTTACAGTAACTAAAAACAAATACAATTTAAAATACATCTTTTAAAACACAATTTAAAACAAAATTTAAAATTTTAATTTTAAAACAATATAAAACACATGCTAAAATGCCTGGGAGAAGAGGAAAGTCTTGATCTGGCACCAAAAAGATAACAGTGTTGGCGCCAGGCACACCTTGTCAGACAAATCATTCCATAATTTTGGGCCACCACTGAGAAGGCCCTCTCCCTTGTTGCCATTCTCCGAGCTTCCCCTGGAGTAGGCACCCGGAGGAGGGCCTTTGATCTTGAACGTTTTAGACTTGCTTTCCGTCCATTTTTTCTTTTACTTAGAGGTTGACCTGTATGGCCTATATAAATGTCTTAAATCCACAACAAACTCCGTGAATGTTAAGAAATACGTCATGCCAATTGAGCGGAATAGTGGCACATTCACAAAAACAGATGACATTTTTAAACATGCTTTAGAAATGGGTTTCTGTACAGATATTTTTTGACTGGCGTAGTGGTTTTTTTAAATCCATTTTTAATTGCACACCTGTTACCACCAAACGTTCTGCTGCAACAAGGAGTCAGGCTTATAACATACATCAAAGAGGCCCATGAAATTTCAGGCAGGCCATTTACAATTTATTTAAATGAATTTGCAGTCTGTCAGGTGAAGGCCAGGCACAAAACTGCTAGAGATTCCACTCACAGTAAAGGATCATAGATAAGTCACGGGCAGACTGCCAGTTCCTTCTTTTCTCTCCAGCATTAATTAATGCAAAGTAGGCTTCATATTCCTTGCCATGGACCAAATGCTTCAAATACAAGCTGAGTTTTGTTTAGCACAGTTGACCTGATGCTCACAGCCTGCAAAAGCCAAACCACATCCTAAACATGCAAAGGTTTTCTTGTTGTTTTGTTTACTGAATCATGCATAAAGCTTTCAAACATGAAAAGGAAAGCTTTTAAAGCAGGCCTCTGACAACTTACAGCAAAAATCCAAAGCAATAGATTATGGAACTATCCAAGCAACACACTGCACACAATCTACTATGAGGTATCTCTAACCAAATAGTAACAATAACAATAACAATTATCATTGTTATACAAAAATACCCCACAAATAAGCAATGTTTGTAAAGAAATGAAAGAACCGAGTGCTATCCAGCCAAACGGTTCCACTGGTGCAAGCAGTTTTGACTGCACATTGGAACTTCCCTTCCCTCTCGTCACGCACTCCCAAATATGTTCTGGGTTTCCCCCCAACCCTCCAAGGCAGATTGGGTGTGTGTGGAGAAGACAGAGAGGGGAATTTCTGCTGTGCAGCCCAAAACTCTTGTGCTAGAGGAATTATTTAGTTGCCCAACATTGCACAAGGTTATGAGCATCAATCCTATTGATATTAGGAGGAAGGTATTAGCTGCTCCCCGTCTAGGATGCACACCTTAATATGGTGAGGGGGGTTGAGAGTGTCAAAGAAGCTGAGAGCAATGCCGTCAGGAGTCTAGACCAAGAGGCTAGATTCCTAGCAGGGCACCCAAGGCGGAATGGTCAAAGCTGAGACACCAGGCTAAGATGCATCCAAACTCAGAGGAAGGCAACGATAAACCACCTCTGAATACCTCTTACCATGAAAACCCTATGAACAGAGTATCCAAAATGCAACACAAGATAGTGCTGGAAGATGAGACCCCCAGGTCAGAAGACATTCAACAAGTTACTGGGGAAGAACAAAGGTCAAGTCCAAGTAGCACTGTGACTAATGACGCAGCTGGGTCAAAGCAGAAAGGAAGCTCAGAGGCTGATGCGCACAGATGCGAAAGGACAGTCCGGAGTTGTACGCCGCACACAATAGGAACATGGAATGTGAGAAGCATGAACCAGGGAAAGGTAGAAATTGTCAAGCAAGAAATGGAATGCATCAACATTACAATACTTGGTGTGAGTAAATTAAAATGGATGGGAATGGGACATTTTCAATCAGGCAACTACAGAATATATTATGCAGGAAATGAGAAATTAAGAAGAAACGGTGTTGCTTTAATAGTCAGAAGTGATGTAGCAAAAGTAATTAGGAGCTATAACTCAAGGTGCCACAGGATTTGATTGTCCTCATGCGCAACCTATACTCTGGACAAGAGGCTACTGTACGGACAGAATATGGAGAAACCAATTGGTTCCCCATCGGAAAGGGTGTGAGACAGGGGTGTCAGAGGTTTTATCACCCTATGTTTAATTTATATGCAGAACATATCACACGGAAAGCGAGATTCGACCAAGATGAAGGAGGTGTGAAAATTGGACGGAGAAATATAAATAATTTAAGATATGCAGACGATAACCATACTACTAGGGAGCTTCGGCTTGGGGCGGTATATAAATTTAATAAATAATAAATATAATAAATAAATATATACTAGCAGAAACCAGTAATGATTTCAAACGAATGCTGATGAAAGAGGAAAGCACAAAAGCAGGACTACAGCTCAAGAAGACTAAAGTAATGACAACTTAAGATTTATGTCACTTTAAAGTTGACAGTGAGGACATTGAACTTGGAAAGGATTATCAATACCTTGGCACAGTCATGAACCAAAATGGAGACAACAGTCAAGAAATTAGAAGAAAGCTAGGACTGTGTAGGGCAGCTACGAGAGAACTAGAAAAGGACCTCAGATGCAAAGATGTATCACTGAACACTAAAGTCAGGATCATTCAGACCATGGTATTCCCGATCTCTATGTATGGATGTGAAAGTTGGACAGTGAAAAAAGTGGATAAGAAAAAAATCAACTCATTTGAAATGTGGTGTTTGAGGAGAGCTTTCCTCATACCATGGACTGCGAAAAAGACAAATAATTGGGTGTTAGAACAAATTAAACCAGAACTGTCACTAGAAGCTAAAATGATGAAACTGAGGTTATCATACTTTGGACACAGAATGAGAAGACACAATTCATTAGAAAAGATAATAATGCTGGGAAAAACTGAAGGAACTAGAAAAAGAGGAAGACCAAAGAAGAGATGGATTGATTCCATAAAGGACTGTTCATTTTGTGTTGGTTTTAAACCTATTTTAGTTGGTTTTTGTACAATTTAAAAACCATTTTAGCTGTTTTTAAGGTATGCTTTGAGATGCATGCAATAGGCAATCCATATATAAATATAAATATATTTATAAATAAATAAATAAGACTGCTTAGTAAACAGCCAGTAACTGCATATCTATACCACAATGATGAAGCCATGACATTTAAACTTCAATAAAACTGACATATGTTTTTGGTGTAAATATGCCTAAAAGACCTTCTGCTGATGGGCAGTGGGAAACCAAGCCTTTTTCTTTTCCTGATTGTGATCTCTAGAAGTGTTATGGTGGAACTCTTGGCGAGAGGGAAGAGCAGTAGTCACATCTGCAGAGCATGAATGCCATGTTCAGTAGGATATGCACTGTCAGATGGACCCAGTGCAGAGCTATAGACACCCCTCTTTGATATCTGAACACCACTACCAGCACTAGCCTTTAGGACATCACCACAAAGGCATCAAGGGAGGCAGTAAAGGACCTGCCTGGCAGTGGTGTAGGAGCCTTTGTGATTGTTGTTCATGTCTTGGAGAGTCTCTGCTGCTCAACAAAAAAACTGTCCCTGAAAGTACATCAAGAAATGCAGAACAGGCAGAGTGGCCAGAGATCAACACCCTATCTACTTTTCAGGATTATTACAACATTTTATTTTAGATATGTGTCCCAAAAGGATTTTCCCTAGATATAATCTAGCCACACACAGGACTCCCAGGTCAGTGAACATGTGTGTAACTTGGGGTCCACGTGCTGTGGAAAAGTTATGGCATGTCAACATCCACTACTGGGAACAGAACACATCCTTAGGCTTATATCCAGGGTGGAAATGGGCCAAATCATGCAGCATTAGCAGCCCCCAGCTTTGAAAAGCATACTTGGAGAGGCCTTGACAAATTATGAGATTATTTGGGCCACAGTGATTGTAGGACTTAACCAAATTAAACCCTAACCATGGTGGTGGGGAGGGGAACTTCAGTGTGTTAGCTTTTATATCTCTAGCTACATAACTCAAGAGAACAACCTATACAGACCTGAGCGTTTTAATGCCCATATGGATACATATATTGACATTAGAAAACTAAAGCTTACATATTTAGAAGCTTCTTTTTAAAAAAGAAGCAGCAGTATTATTCAGTAAATGCACCACTGACTTGGCAATCTCAGAATTTATTGTTCATTAAAAATACATGCTAATTATCACAGTTTTAATTAAAGTATTATCTGGTGTATGTGAAATGCAATTATGTGCAACTAGCATAAGCTGTAAGGCAGGCTAATATTTGCAGAGAAGCGCAGTGCTGGTATTAGTTCAGTACATGTGAAATAAAGTGGTATTTGTTTTCAAGTGAAAAATTGGTAGATGAAACATTAAGCTGAGCCATTGCTATCAAAGCAAAAAGTGCAGCCCCAATTCATACTCAGTCTAACAGGTAATTTTCAGAATATTATTTTAATTTGTTTACCTCTTTTGCCATCCATAGAGGTAACTGACTACAGCTATGATGTTGTTATAAGCATTGCCATTACAATCTTTACAATTCTATTTTGGCAAGAAAGGGGGCAATACTCCAAACAAAATTAAATGCATGGAAATATATCTCTAAAGATTTTAATAGAACAATTACACAGACATGTGAGTTTAGGAATTTTCTCATTCCCCACCAATGGATGACATCAACCACTTCGTATTAGTTCTGCTGTATCTAACTCTGTGAACACTGTTCACAACAAATACATTTATTCTTTGTAATCATATAAAGCTACAACCCTAAAAATCACTCCCCCACAAAATAGTTTAATTGATTGCAGTGGGAAGCTGGTTTTAGCTGACATCTACAATATACTATTGTATACAATATACTATAGTGCTGTTTTAAATTGTTTTTGTGTAATTCTATTATTGTGAGCTGCCCTGGGCTCCCTTTGAGGAGGAAGGGCTGTTTATAAATCTGAAATAATAAAAATGAGAAGATGGCAGATTACTATAATATTTAGAATGTATAATATAGCATGTTAAAGTTCAAAGTACTTCACATCCACTATCTCAAAAATTATTGTGAGATAGGCCAGTAGTATAATCCCCATGTTGTGTATCGGAAGGGGATGAGAGTAGCTTCAGCATGGTCAACTCATGAGCTCCAGGTAGAGGCATGATTTGAACCAGGGCCTTCCTACCCTATGGTGTCAGCAAGTGCAGCTTTTGTCTTCAGCCTAACTGGTTATTGTGCTTAGTACCTCTGAATTAGTTTTTAATACCTTACAAATCCACTGATCACCAAAACACTTGCTTAGATACCAGATACTATTCTAACCGTTACTGTTGTTATTATTTCAAAATGATTAACACACCTCTTTTACAACCTCATTGTTGCTCTGTCATAGCGATGCCAGGTGTCCGGCAAACAGCCGGAGACTCCGGCCCCGCCCCTGCTTTTCTCACCTCCGGCCAGAATTGCCCCCATGTTGTTTAATCTCCGGCTATTGTGGACTCCCAGGAGCGAGGAGCCAGTCATGCGGACGCCAATTTTCCCCTTGCTTCTTCTATCTGCTTTGCCTCCTCTCTCTCTCTCTCTCTCTCTCTCTCTCTCTCTCTCTCTCTCTCTCCTTTGCATGCAGACGTGCACACCTCAGGGGAAGGACTCCATTTGCCTTCCCAAGCACCACCTCTCATTCTCATTGGCTGCCCCTGAGGCCCAATGAGAGCCGAACCCAGGCTTCTTCCGTGGCGTGGAGCAAATTGGAGCAAGTAGGAGGTGAGTTGGCTGGTTGGCAAATGCCCCGGCTTTGAGGGTTTTAGGGAGTTCTAGCTGCTCTAGAGCTGATGAGCAGCTGTGGCCGGGGAGCAGTGGCATTCCAAGTGCAGGCAATAAGAGGATGACACATCGGGCGCTGCCTCTTTTCCAGCTCCAGCTCACCCAGGATAGCGTCCCACCTTCCCCCCCTGCATTTAGAGGCATCCTCTCTCCCTGTCCTTGACTTCCCTCCCCTTTCTCCCCTCCCCCTTTGATTTCTTTGTCTATTTATTTATTTATTTATTTTTATTTTGCGTGAGAAACATTGGTATTTCTCTCCCTCCCCCTTCTCTATCCCCCCTTCCGCTTCTTTCCCTCACTGATCCCAGGGCTCCCTCACCTCTTCTCTTGCATGCTTGGGAGCCTTTTTCTCCCAGGCACCAGCAGCCTGTAGCAGACTCACTCTCTGCTCGGGGTGGAGATACATGGGCTGGTGAAACCAGAAATTGCTCTCCACCCTTTCTTTCTTTCTTTCTTTCTTTCTTTCTTTCTTTCTTTCTTTCTTTCTTTCTTTCTTTCTTTCTTTCTTTCTTTCTTTCTTTCTTTCTTTCTTTCTTTCTTTCTTTCTTTCTTTCTCTGTAAGTGTTCATTTACTCAGAAAAACTTGCTGCAGCCTTGTGCCCCCTTTGGGAACCTCCTATGATAGTTACTTCCAAGAAAGCATGTTCTTCCTCCAGGATGAAGACTGCAATCCTAAACACGCTTGGGTGGGAGAAAGCCCACTGAATTTCGTGAGGATTGCTTTGGAGTAACTAGGCTTGGGATGGGCTTTAGAGTCTTTTCCTCTAAAATGAATTGGGTCAACCAGAAGAAAGACTTCATCTTATTTTTCTGTTCTAAACATCTCAGGGCAGAGATCCGTCTTTTTTGCTTGCTATAAACTGCATTAATTATTATTTATAATAATCTGCAATCGCTAGGGGCATTATCAGGGGAGGTTGAGCCCTGGGTCTTTTCTGCTAGACCCAGATCTGCTACTCCCCACTTTTTAAAAACACATGTTTATTTTTATTTTGCTCATAGGGCAGCAAACTACAGTGCCAGTGAGATCCCAGGCTGCATACACACCGTACATTTAAAGTGTGCGGCTTCCCACAAAG
This sequence comes from Rhineura floridana, assembly GCF_030035675.1. Lineage (NCBI taxonomy): Eukaryota > Metazoa > Chordata > Lepidosauria > Squamata > Rhineuridae > Rhineura > Rhineura floridana. The sequence goes on along the minus strand of NC_084496.1, from coordinate 29,211,336 downwards.
AATTGTGGAAATGTAGTTTACCCCTCACAGCTAAAATTTCAAGCACCCTTAACAAACAACAGTTCCCAGGATTCTTTGGGGAAGGAGAAACATGCTTTAAATATATTGTGTGTACACACACTATTTTAATTTGCCCAGAAGCACTGTATACATTTATGCAGATTGTTGCCCAGAGTTTTTCAAGAACTTAGCAACAAGGGTGTAGTCGTCCAGGGTCTCGGGGAGTCTTAGATGCCTTACTTTTTTGGGAGCAGGGTCTCAGCAGAATCCCTGTGTTTCCAGCATTCTATGAGCCAATCAGGGGAGTGTGTTAGCCACTTAGAAGAGTCTTCTAACATGCATCCTTGTCCTTTCCTGCTGATTGGAGCCAATCAGAGTAAAAGGAGGTAAGTCACTGAGCAGACTCTTCTCAGTAGCTAACACACTCCCCTTTCATGCCTATAGGCTCCTAGGGACCTCTGTTGTGGAAGAATGCATTAGCAAGGATCTCATTCTCAACCCAGCAGCAGAAGAGGGAAAGGTGGGAGGGGTGTGGCTGTGACTTTCATGAAGGGGCCCTGCACTCCTGAATTTGCCACTGCATTGCTGCTAGCAACACCCTTGGCCATTATACAGCAGACGCAAGTAACAGTCTCCCAGCCCTTTTGGCTAAAGGGTGGGGTATAAATGCCTTAAATAAATAAACACAAAAAGCAGCTACTCAGAGGAAAATTCAGCAGAGGATTAAGGGTTGTTTTCACCACTGCCATCCAATATAATCATCCCCCACTTCTTACTACAAACCAATACATGTCTACTCAGAAGTAAGCTCCATTGGGTTCAATGGTACTTACTCCCAGGTAAGTGTGTATTGGATTGTAGCTTAGTTACAAGCTTTGAACTAACTTCAGCTATTTAATTGTTTACACATGATCAGGTGTGTAGGTGTATAAATTCCTTTAAAATGTTGTGGGTTTGGCTCTGGTAAGTTTACCTCTGGCAACCTTATGTTCTTTTATTTCAATTTTTTTTAAAAAAAGGGGGGGGCTTTGCTTGTTTGTTTTTTTTAGGCCTTCTGGATGGCTCTGAATTGCAACTCCCCAGGACCAGAGGCATAACTGGAAGTCCTATGGTTCCCTATGCCTGGTGTATTCCTTCCATGTGCTAATTTTTATTTTTTTGTTTTGGTATTGGGGCCCTACTTGTTAGCTTCTAGAAGAAACTAAAGCAGCTCACAGCAAGAAATAATGCACATCCAACTCACATTTAAAGTGCATGACTTCCCCCAAAGAATCCTTGGAAGTGTAGTTTCCCCCTCGCAGTTAGAGTTTCCGCCACCCATGACAAACTACAGCATCCATCTGTGCTCCCATCTAACATCTCTGCAACACTAAGCTCCTTTCTTCCTATAATGGCCTGGCCTGAGGGCACGTAAACCCTTCTTGCCAGAAGCAAGTAAGCTAGATTAAATGTTCCCTAAAAGTGTTGAACTATGACTTGGCAGACCAGGGTTTGAATCCTCAGACAGCCATGAAGCTGACTGGGTGACCTTGGACCAGTCACTGCCTCTCAGCCTCAGAGGAAGGCAATAGTAAACCACCTCTGAATACCGCTTACCATGAAAACCCTATTCAGGACCAACGAAGGCAGTCCATTTCCATTTTGCATCCATGCTCCCTAAGCTTGTGAGAAGGAATGACCTTGTCACTTCAGCTGGACTTGGGAACACCCTCTTTTAGGTAAGATTTCTATTTTAATTTCCAATCAGAGAATTTTTTTTTAATTGTATGCTCCAAGCAACTGTGGTTGATACTTAATGTATCATGCTTAATGACATAATTAGGGCCCACCCATGACATCACTAGGGCCCACCCCGTGATGTCACTAGGGCCCACCCCGTGACATTACTAGGGCCCACCCCCGTTTTCTCAGGTTTTTGGATGGTTCCGACCTGGCAACCCTACTCTGTCATGAGTTACCTGCTGCTTGGGTTACACAGATCAGACAGTAATGGTAGTCTATAATTGTCTGTGACTAAATAGGCTGGTATTAGAAGGGCTGTTTTAACAACAGCATTGTAATCCTTTGTGATGGATAGCACAGAACTGCTGAAGGCCTTGATGTGATTGGGAGCACTAAAATAAGGGAAACCATGCCTAATATAGTAAAAGCAAATATTTGCATTCAAAAATAAAAGCAATTTAAAAGAGGATTCAGGTTTGTCCTCAAGATATATTATTTCCAAAGGATACTATAAATCAGATATGGCTTGCCTTCTTTGTCCTGAGGGCTGCATTCACCCTTGGCCAACACTCCAGGGGCCACATGCTATTGGTGGGTGTGGCCAAAATTGGGTGTGATCACCCAGTACCCTAACTCACACAAAGAATGCACAGCCCTCCCTCTTCAGATTGTCTATTTCAGACTCTTCCCTGTTCATCAAAACATTGAGCCAGTGACTAGGGAGGGGAAGATTTGCATCTGCATCAGGGTGTAGAAGTTTGTTTGCTGCTGCAAAAAAAGTGGGGGTTTTTTGGGGGGGGGGTTGGTGGGCTGCATCAGTCTCCCAGGCCGGGGGTTAGCCATCTCTTCTATAAATATTATGTGAAACGACAACTGGAATGGTTAATAGTTGGTTTAAACACACACTAATATCTAGATTGTATATAAATCACCTGGAAAGAGCTGGCTATCTATGTGCGTCAGGCTGCTGATACTATTCAGCAAGTAAACTTAATAATACGATGGAATCTGAGGATTGAGATATTTCATCTGTAAACTGCAGAATTCCTAGGACATTATACAAGAATGACACATCTAAGAGGAATGAGACATTCATACTCTTGCCTGGTAGACTAAGGGATGCACTCTGATGGGAAGAACCTATAATTAAGTAGAAGTCTGGCAGTTTCTAAAACATGTTTTTCTGTCTGCTATGAAAAGCACCTGCAGTGTTTGTTTCCTCAGACTGACACTAGTACATACATACAATTTTCCAAGGAGAATAATTATATACTAATCTTTTCTGAAACAGAAGATAAAATGAAGATAATTTGTTCTTTCAAATCAATGCGCTATTGGTTTTTCTATGAGCTGCTTGTCTCCTTGCAGCTTTGCTATGCTGATAAAGCATAGCTTCAAATGTGCACTTACCATAAACCTGCCATTTTTATTTTAGGCATGTATATACTGTGTTATCATTTGATGCTCAAGGCAGCTTTCAAAAAGCCACAAAATATAAATAGCTATTTCTAGAAGAAAAAACCGCTAACACATTTTTCTTTGGTGTTTTACCACAAAAGATAAGGCGGCTCTTGAAACTAAAATGCATAGGTTTCAGTATTTGGGGTACAAAAAGACAGAGAGCTATTGAGACAGGAGCTCAGCCAACCATGATAAATTCACAAAAACATGCAAACCTAAGATTATTTTATGTAATTCTAAGCTTGTTTACTTTGAGAAAAGCTCAATTACAATATGACTTTATTTTAAACCTGTCTAGGATGACCGCAGGCTAGTGTATTTTCTAAGTATGCAGACAAGTTGCTTGGAGAAGTGACCACATGTACACTTAATCCTTGTACTTCCTGACTACCTGTGATGGACTGGCTCAGTTTGGTGCTGTCCTCCCCATAAGGATCAGTTCCATCCTTCATTAAGGAGGCCTTAATTGAGGCTTTCATTCACTTGATTAGGTACAACATGCTAGTCTCCAATTTATCATTTTTGGGAAACATTATTGATTTAATTATGGCACATTAGCTTGATGATCACTTGGATCTGCAGACGTCTGGCTTCTAGCATGATTTTTAAGACTGAAGTTGCTGCTGCCTTATGGATGATCAGCCCTAGGAGTGAAGAGCCTGTCTGCAACCTATTGGTCCCTCACCCTGCTCATCAAGCCCAATACCATCTCTTTCTGTTCCTTGCAAGTATTCAGGGTGAGGCAACCAGAGGCAGCCCTGCTATGCATGCCTTGGCATTGCACAAAGCACTACACTCAGTATGCACTTAGAGATACATGAGGGGTGTGCCAGACAATCTCGGACAGCCTTTGGACATGTAACATGCTTCCTAAGAAGAAACATCAAGATGCTGGTTCTGATGGCTGCCTTGCTCCTGCAAAGAGGCCAAGATGAATGGAAGATTTCTGCTACCTCCACTGTGCTGCACCTGGTGATAATCTTTGTCAGTCAATAACTTTATTGCGGTCATAAGTCCCATTCAGACTAAGATACAGAGCACAAATAACAGTACACAGCAGATACAATTTCTCCAATTTAACTTATACAGTCAGTTGCCCTCTTGTGTGCACAGCAATTAGGAAAAAGTTAGCCATCTGTTCACCTTATCCAATAAACAATGAATTACCAGTCTTTTGCCTGGATGCCCTCACAAGCCAGTCAGAAGAAAGAGGGTAAATTATACAACATCTCAAATCAGAGTAGAAATTACAGAGGTATGCATGGCAGAGTTTCAAGAATTTCTTCTTTACATAGACACAATCTATCTGGAAATGGAATTTTTGAAAACCTGCCCTGAAGTACTGCTGTTGGTACAACATTAAATCTTGCAAGTGTAAATGCTCTACAAGTTTGTATATTATGGACAGAAACCAGATAAGAAAGTGAAGTACCATAACTGGGGAGAATCCCACGGAGGAACAAGTTCTATTAGAGTACCAATTACGTGTGTCATAATTGGTGAGTCAGACCTCTGAAAGCTTGTTATTACGCAAACATCAGAAGGGATTCAAATGAAACATCTATTGAAATAATTTTGATTAAAATTATATGGGACCATTTACTAAAATATGAATCTGTTAGTATAAGTAGTACAGAGCTGGATACTGATGAAGAAAAATGAAGAAGTAAACATTTAGTATATGGACCCACACTCTGGCTTCCACAAATCCTATACCAGTTTCCAGACATATCCTACACAGTAGGGTACCCCCAGAAAAGTTGCAAGAAATGTGTGTGAGCTTTTTCCAGAGCAGAATTAGACATCTCAATCCATACAGTAACTGAGTAATTGATAGTAACTGAGTAACTGATAGTAACTGAATCACTGGCTTGGTTTTAAATACCTTTGTCCTTTGGGATGCATCAAGCACAGGACTGGCAAAGTCTTCCTTCTCCCCTTCTCAGTGGATGGGGGGGGGAGAAAGAGCAGTAGGACCAATCCATCCTACCGCCCAACCCTAAAATACAGCCCAGATCCAAATATACTCCTTTAATCTCATCGATTTGCCAACAGGACAAATGTATACTGACATGAAGAAGAGTTGAAAATATGACTACAGTGGGACACTGAAAGGGCATAAAGTCAATAATAAAATGGGCTGGCAGAAAGAAAGCACTCAACAGATGCTGTCAATTATCAAGGAGGAAGTTTTAAAAAAACTGAACCAAATTCATTCCATTCCCAGAAAGAATTACAAAGAAGGAAGTTCTCCTTTTTTAAAAAACAGGCACTTTCTTTACATACTGAAGACTGTAAATTAATTTAAATAGCAGTATGGCTAAAGTAAAAAAGCACTCAGTGAGGTTTTTAAAAAAAGGAGTGAAACATATAAGCAAAACCCAAAGATGTTGAAACAACTCAAATAACTTAAAATGATAACATATAATGAAGAGACCAGAATTAGCAGTAAATTGGATTACTACATCCCTGGCACAGAAATGGTAAATTATCATATCACTGTTGAGCAGGGGTGGTGTTTGCAACAGCTGAAGTATCAGGAAATCCTCAACACAGTCAGCAAGCACCAGATGGATAAAGGCAGTGCAGAATGTTTACTGTAAATAGATATGAGGGAGAGAAGTGTGCATTCTACTTCTCTGTGCCATCAGATAGTTTTGAAAGACTGTCTGATAGACTTTCAGATAGTGTTGAGAAGATTTAACTTCCATTCCAGTCTTCAGAGCACTGCCCAGCAAGCACAAGGGAGCCTTTAGAAAGTCTTTCAAAAGCAGCATGCATTAAAGAACTATATAACTGTTTTAATAGAGAGATGGCTACCAAATCACTGGATGGCATAATTATAAATACTCCAAAATAGTTTAATACAAACTCTAATAAATAAGTTTAGAAGCTTAGTGTAGAGTCTATTATCCTTGACTTTACAGACCAGTATGTCAATGAGATGATGAAAGCATATGGATTTCCACAGTTAAGAAAAAGTCAAAAAAAATTCTCATATTTGTAGAAATATACAACAGGAGAACTCACAGACAGGCTTTGCTACAGCAGGTGTTTATGCACCAAATACAAACTCCAAGTTCAGCATTAAGTAATAGCAGCCTGTAGAAGAGTCTTAACAAGGATGAATGTGGAACACTCAGTTGTTCAGCCAAGTTATCCAGGAGCTGCAAACCAGTTTTGCTCAAGTTTGATATTGAGCAACCAACAGGAAAATCAGAATGTCTCAGTAGCTATATGACCTCTTCTCCTACAGAGCACAATTGACTTGACCCCATGATTAGGCAATGTGAATCACTTGCTACGGGCAGAGCTACACTTGCCCTCCCTACCCATCACTGTCTGATAATGCACTATCTCTTGAGAAAATCCCATTTTTCCTTTTGCTGCTGGAGAAGCTTAGCTAAAGAAAGCATGGAGGCTTTTGCAACTCAAAATAACTGACTTTGCCTGAAGGCTTTTTAGCTTTATTGGACTGGACAAAGTGGATCTCTTTGTACAAACAAATCAGAAAAAAAAAGCAAAGCATTTTTCTTCCAGGCAGGTATAAAGTTTACTGTTTAATTGTGTATGGCTAGTTGTGAAATGCTAATGGTCGAACACCCTGAAGCTGTTAAAATGTATTTGAACTTTTCAAGGTGAAGAGTGCCATAAAAGCTGCAGTATCTGCAGCTCTCTCTCTACTCAGTTCTTGTTTTGTTTTGTTTAGCAATAAATTACCAATCTTACTTTACTCATCATCATAACTGCAGAATAAATAAACTCTTATTTCTTACTGCAGGCAAACAAACATGCTTCTTTACTGCTGCCTGGGTAGAGGACACAACTGAAACTGAAAAGCAGAGCAAAGGAAAGTCCAAGGGGTAGAATCTAACTTTAGCTCATAATACAAAGTTCTAACATTTAACTCTTCAAGGGTCATGTCACTATAGAGGCTTTTTTATTTTAAATTTAACAATGAAAGGAAAGAAAAAGAAAACAAAGAAAAATAATTTTAAAAATTGCTGAAGATACAAAAATAAAAATAAAGAAAAATAATATTTGAATACTAACAACAATAAACAAAAACCATTACAGATATAGTACTCATCAGTATATGTATCCTGAGTTAAGCATGTAAGTTAATATAAGCCCTCCAGATGTCCAAATAGGTATCCCTCGAAACTGATGTCTATATGAAATGTTTAAATGTAGCCAGGGCAGAGAGGTCTTCAGTCCATTACGTATTACCTGTGGATATTTATCCTTCCAGGCTCCAACATAAGGGCTCACAAAATCCACTCTTGCTGTCCTGCTGTTAACCCCCATACCACAGGAATATCATATAAAAAGTGTATGAATCAGTCTCAATTTCAGGTCAAATGAAACATTCAGTATAGCTTCTAAAGCAATTTTCCGTGGCTTAGGCAGTATAATCCCTTTTGTTTTCTGGATCATTCAAATAATTAAAGTTTGACTGTGATCATGAAAAATTCACCCTTAGTGAAGGCAAGTGAGCAGACATTTGGGGGTTCTTCCACATTAGGGTTTTATCCTGCACTTGCCCTGCCTTATTCACTGAATTTTTCAGAGTCCTTAAATGCTCCTGTTCTTAAACCAAGATATCATTATTGAAATGGAGGCTGTCATTGTCACAAATTAAAAAGACAATTTTCCCCAAAAAATCCTAGGAAGGGAGATGAAGCACAGCTGGGGGGGGAGCAAATTGTGGGGTAGCATGAAAATGATGGACGAGGCAGATATCAGACTGCAAGATAGTTGAGAAACCCTTGGCTACCCAAACAGCTGCACAAATAAAAATAAAAATCAAACCCATTCCCAAGTGATTCTCTCTTTTGTCCTATCCCAATCACTGCCACCTGCTCTCTCACTCAGTTGCAAGTAGGACCTATTCATGTTTACTCATGAGCAAGTTCCACTGATATTAATGGGACAAAAAGACACAATGGATGATTCCCCAATTTCTGAAAACAGTGAAATCTAATCGCTATCGGATCTGTCTCTGGCCACAAGCTGAACACAGATTGTCAAGTATAGGACAGAAGTAAAGAGAAACATGGCAATTTTTCTAATAGTGAGATTAATTTTAGGTGGTTTCCTTGCTAAAAAAAATGAATAAATAGAAGCCAAATTTGGTATCATTACCTAGTGGGTTGGAGGAAATGTAACCCTCAGGGGGGGAAAAGACCCATCTTCAGATAGCAGAAAATCATCTTCTTAGAGTTGTGGAATCCCACTTCTGAAAATGTGTAGCTCAGTTTTCTTCCTTAGAACATTAAAGGCTACCCTTACTACAACCAAAGTGAAAACAGATAATCTCAGAGTATACAGCACGACCCAGCAGAAATTAATCCAATGACTAGGTAATACTAACTAGCGTGGTTTGTGCATGCATCTATTTTACACATAGCGATGTGCAATATACTGCTAGCAAATACAATCCTTGCTAAACACAGCAAAAAAAAATGAGCTGACAATAGAATTAATGCATTGTTGAAATGATTTTTTAAAATGATTTTTCATTTTTGAGTCATACTACTATTAGCATTATAATCCTTAGTTTTCCCCCTTGAAGAAAGCTCCCTTCTTCGGTTACTGCAGTTTCATATACACAAGGATATACCTCTTGATATTTGACTAGGGGACTATGATAAAAACTCATCTCTCCACTAAATCATTTTTTTTTTGTCCCAGCTTAAATAACGAACAGTTCTTAACTTAATGACCCACAAAAAAGAATAAGAAATTGGACTATTTTCTCTACTTATCACAAGTTCAGGATGTCTCCAGTAGGGATAAAAACTATATTAAGGTGTCTGTAGTAACCATGATGGAGAATAAAGAAGAATGAATAAAGCTATTTACAAAAATAACTCCCAAAGAAGAATGATGAGAGAATGTGTCAAGAACTATAGTGAGTTCTCTCTTACCACTTAAAAAAAAGTATGTGAATAACGTTAAACATCTGAATATATAGTTTCTGCTTTACAAATTCAACAGTGATAGTAAGACTACAGCTGCTGAATTACCGAACATTGCATACAGAAAAAACAAAAATACCAATTCAATTTTATCTGAAAAGTTACCCCCATATGCACAAAATTCATTAATGTACTATTAAATGTTTTTTTAAAAAAATAATGCTTACAAAGAAAAAGGTAAAGGCAATGCAAAATTCATCTATTCTTAATGATAGATGAAAAGTAATATTAAATGTGTGAAGAAGTACTTCGTTTGTCCTAAGTCTTCAAATATTTAACTTCATTGGATGTCTATGAGTTCTAGCTTTATGAGGGAGAAAATCATTTCTCTATCCACTGTCTCCACCACGCATAATTTCATACACTTCTGTCATGTCGCCTCTTACTTGTCTTTTATCTCAACTAAAAAAACTGAAATGCCATTCAGTTCCAAGAATTATGGGGCAGCAACTGAGAAAAGGTAGAGCCTTTTGTGACCAGGTTATTTGCAGTACCAGCTGAGCTCGCATCAACCTGCCTGAGCCTTGTTATTGGCTTCTGAGGTCCTGCTCCCTGGTACTAAGGAGTACGAGGGATAGGGCCTTTCTTGTGATGGCCCCATGGGATATGAGTATGGCTCCCTTTCGGAGAACACTAATGACTTTTTAAAAATTTCAGTCAGCTTTTGAATGAGCTTAGATCTGTTCTGTTCTTTGGAAGCAAGTGCGTTGTAATGGTTAAAGTGTTGGACCAGGACCTGGGAGACCAGGTTTCAAATCCCCACTCAGCCATGAAGCTCACTGAGTGACCTTGGGCAAGTCACTGCCTTTCAGCCTAACCTACTTCAAAGGGTTGTCGTAGGGATTAAATGAGAAGGGGGAACCATGTACACCACCTTGAGCTACTTGGAGAAAAGGTAGGACATAAATTCAGTAAACTCTGTTTTAGTTGTGTTGTGTTTTACGTTACAATTCTATGTTTGTAATGTTTTGTGCTTTACTCTGTAAGGGCAATCCTGAAAAGCATCTTATAACTAATGAAATAAATAAATGATAATTTTGAGGGAGGATCCAGGAGTCTTTTGGATAATGGAAGGTGATGGATCTGTAGGAAGGAAGACCATGGGTGGGGACGTATCATGAGGAAAGGAGGTGAAAGCCATGGATGGCTTATAGGCGAAAGAAAAGGAGCTAGAGTCAAATATTACACAGTATCTTCTTAATGCTAGATCTTAGCTCTTCATACTCAACAACCTTCCTTGGATCTCTGAGTGTTCATTGCTCTGCTAATATCCCTTCCCTCAGCCCCCAGCCCCCCATAGCCCCCCTTGATGATTCACTAATTGTTTACTGAATTACTTAAGGATAATGCTAGAGAAATAAAATATGCTTTGAAGTATACTAATTAGCAGGAAGGATAAAGCTTGGGTTAAAATCAGATTGGCATTTTAGATGTGTTGAAAATGAAGAAGCTAATACACCTAGAGACAATGCTTAGAGATAATCAGAGTGCAACCATTTCTCTATCAATGGGTGAAGTGCTAATTAGACCAAAGGAAATAAAACTGTCATTGCGGGGTAAAAGGGTATAATAGAAAACAAATACTAATTGCCATTTCATTGTTAAAGAAAATATTATCAAGTATAGCAGAGTATGCAAAAAATCCATTTTATAAGTAAATACCAGACATCATTGTTAGACTATTCAGTTAAATAAATACCAGTTCACAGATAATCATGCTAAAAGCATGCCAAGACAATGGACAGAAAGAACAGGGACCAGGTTGATGCTGCAGAAGGAGACCAAAATATTACCACCACGCAAATTATTCTGCTGAAGAATGTTAAAACCAGCCTTAAAACATCCATCTCAACTATACAGGGGGTGCATTAACTTGCTTTATTATCTTCAAACCTTAATTAGGGTGCAAATAATGTAAGCTACATTATCAAGTGCAATTAGTTATATTTCCAACAATAATTTATTTTAACTTACATTCTGCTGCTTGGTATAATCTTGTGCCCATCTCTAAACCAAGTCACTTGCGGTCTGGGAGAGCATGGGATGTGTGGGAAGTTTAGAACTGTGGCTTGCCCTTGAGACACTGTTTTCCTCTGGTCCGCATCCTGGAAATTGCCCATGTCTGCAAAGAAAAGTTATATTAAGAAACTGGGAAGTTTCATCTTTCATGCAGTCTCTCTTTCTTTTTCAGGGGTCACAGAGAATAATTATGTTCTATAGCAGTCGTTGGCATTGCTATAATTAAGCAGCAAGATATGACAGACCTTGTGGTAGTGCTGATGAGTGCAGGTTTGTGGGTGTGTAGCGAGGCATGAGGCAAAGCCCAGTGACTCTAGGACACTCAAGAAACGCCTCGGTCAGCACTACTGCGTGTTTGCATTTTCTTGGACAGACAATTGGCTTTTCCCACCAATTGCAAATGGTCATATTTAATAGCAGATGCACTCCTATAATGTCATTTTACAAAATATTTAAAACATTTCTAAGGCACATGTAAACAAGGTAGCTTTAAATTGCAACTCTAAGGTGGCTCTTTCATTGGGTTTTGGGCAGGTGAGAGGTACCTGGATCATTTTTATTTTAAAGAATATATCCCACGCCTCCACTACAAAAAGTCTTCAAGGCAGCTTACATCAAAATTAAGATCTATATCACAGCCTAAAAATAGACAATACCAACATAAAAGAGCAGTACTGATAAGACCAACTATATACAGGAAAAAGCACCAGGGTGAAAAAAAACCTTTAAAAAACTAGTGATGTTAATTTTAAGAGCTTGAATTAATAGAATGTTGTTAGTCTAGTGCCTAACGCTGCAATCCAATACGCACTTACTTGTAAGTCCCATTGAACCCAAAGGACCTTAGACATGTATCAGATTGCAGCCTAAATCTCTGCCACGGGTGGCCTTTTCCTATTGTTTTGCTGTTTAAAACTGTTTAGTTGTATAATTATATTTCGTACATTGCCTTGAGATATGTTTGTGGAAGGTGAAGCACTACTACTACTATTACAAGAGGAAATGTGTCAGGCAAGCTGCATCAGTTCCAAAGATGATGTGCCACCACACAAAAGACTGTTTTCCCAGCAGACACCCATGTGAACAGGGCCAGCTCCAGGCATGCAGGGCCCTTGGGCATCAGCTTGCCCTGGCCCCCCAGTGTGTGTGTGTGTGTGTGCATGCACGCATACACCCCCCGCACCCCCCACGGCCCCCCTACCTGTCTAGTCTTTACCATTGCCCTTAATGAAGATGGCGGCCGCAGTTACCCTAAGGGGAATGAAGCTTCTGCCGCCATCTTTGTTGATGGCACATGTGCATGCTATGCGCGCACATCTCTGCCATCAACTAAGATGACGGCAGCTGCTTCAGTACCTTAGGGAAGCTGCGGCCACCATCTTCATTAAAGGCAATGCTAAAAAGGTAAGTGGGGGCGTGGGGGGGAGCACGGATCGCAGAAAGGGAGTGGAGGGCCCCTCAGGGCCTCCTGTAGCTCTGGGGCCCTCGGGCCAGTGCCCAACCTGGCCACCCTTTAGAACCGGCCCTGCATGTGAAGATATGGAAATTCAGAGAAAGACCTCAGAGAAATAACTTAATTGCCGGCTTGGCTAATGTGGGAGAAGGCAGTCCTTCCGATTCTCTAGTCCAAGATCTTTTAGTGTGTTATAAGTAAACACCAGCACTTTGAAACTGAATTGTGTCCAAAAACAGACTGGCGGCTAGCGAAGATCTTTCAGTATCGGTGTGATGTGATCACTGCAGTGAATTCCTCTTAACAATCTCAGTGCAGTCTTGTGAGCCACCTGAAGCTTCCAAACACTTCTCAAAGGTAGCCACATGTATAATGCATTGCAGTAATTAAACCTGGAAATTATCAAAGCATGGATAATGATAGCCGAATCGCATCTTTCCAGAAGAGGGCACAGATGGCATACTAACTAAAGCTGGCAAAGGGGACTTTGAGCTACGGAAGCCATTATAGAGGAATCAAGACTGTGCAAAAGTCAGGATTTGGATTTAGAGCTTAAAGAATAAGACTGGGGCCAAGGACATGAGGGTGTAAGATAGGGTAAAAGACATATGACAGGGCTAGGAAAGGTGGACATAAGAGCCAAAGGCCTATCTAGTTGAAAAAAAAGCTGAGCATCCTGTTAACTGGATGCCTATAAGAAGCCCACAAACAGAGCACGAGTGCGACAGCACTGTCCCCACTTACGTACAGTAGAAGGGAAGGCAAGGAGAAAGTGGACACTGCCTAAGATAGGCAAGGCAGCAGCTTAAGGTCTAGGAGATGGATCATTATAAACCCAAGAATTTTGAAGAGACACCTGTCTTCGTTCAAAAGAAACCTGAGTTGCCAAGTAGTGTTTCATATAATAGACAAAAAGATGAACTGTCTGAGAAAAAAATCAAGGTGCATATCCCATGACTTTGTTGCAAAAGACTCAAATTCTCTGGTGCAACATGACAAAAATGAAGATACTGAAGAAAAAAAAAACCCTAAAAAAACCTGACAAGCCACTAGAAAATCAAGTCAATATTGGGCTTTAATTACCAGCGTGATTTTTCTGGGGACTAATATAATTAACACTATATAGTTCACAAATGTCTGTATCTTTTGTTTACTTTTGTAATCAGATTACCTACTTAAAAAGAACTATTGAACCATGCAAGTAGTCCTAATTAACCCTGTTGTTACATTATCAGTTTGGTTTTCACAATTTAAGACATTTTCTAATTAAAAATTGTTTAGCGATTCTTACGCATCTGTGTTAATTTACAACTCAACTAATTATTTTTGGGCATAATGTTTTTCTGTACCATAAATGTTACCTGTGAATTAATGTTTGTGATGTTTTTCCAGGCTTTTAAGCTTTTAAATGTCATAATACTTTATATGTAATTCATTGCAAGCCAGAAGCAGTTACTATGTGGTTGCTCACATCCAGATTTAATGCCATTTAATTTAGGTAACTGTTATTATTAATGTTCTTGGTTTGTAGGCTTTGACTGCGCTGTACTATTCTTTCTTCACTACCAGGAATTTATAGGTAGGGATTCCTTTCACCCACCCTGGTATGATCTGGCTTCAGCTGGCCCCAGGCTGGGACTCTGAGGGAGGGGCAGTCAGAGAACCTGCTGGGGTCGGGGGGCAGCTTGTTTCTCGGCTCACCGGAAACTCAGAGGGGGCAGGCCTCTCAGAGTACACAAGTGGGATTGGTTCTGCAGCCAGATAGGGATGTGCTCCAATTTCGCAAAATTCAAATTTAACACCAAATTTCCTATTTATTCACACTTTTTTTGTTGTCCTTGTGGATTGGGTTTTTTTCTAGCGGTTTTCCATGGCTAAAGCAGATTTTTTTTTAAAAAAACTGCATCAACAATAGTGATATAAATATTGATATTTCCCTCAAGCTATCAATATTTATGTGGATGTTTCATTTGAAATATCAATATTTTTTAAAAAATCTATGAAAATCAATATTATAAAAAATGTTGATATTCGTATCTATATTTTTGCAGAGAAAAAATGAATCATTATTTACAGCAAATAGCAAACAATGATCCATGACAAAGTGGTGTCAGAAGGAAGTTCGATGGAGCAAAAATTGAACTGGCACCAAAATGCGGATCCCATCCCTACAGCCAGAGTGGATGAGGCAGCGGATGTGGCAATGACTCAGCCTCGCCCTGCCAGGGGGCATTCCAGCAGATCAAGCAAAAGCATCAAGGGCTGGATTGGTCACAATGGTTGCCAGGTGAGGGGTTGGGCCAAAAGGGGCAGTTTGGCCCATGCAGGGGCTGTACAGTTGGCCCCTGCAGTGCTTGTTCTCATCGGCTTAGAGATGTCTGGGTGTGGTGGCAAATCCCTTCCCCTACCCTAGTGTGGATTCATTTCTGAGTCATCTGCATGTAAAGCATAAGCTATTCCACCTGAATAAAAATCCTTCTACACAGCCCATAGCAGTCTAAGAATGGATCTTGTCGAAGCTGAGTGCAGGGGGAAGACAAATCCCCCATGATGTGCATTTGCTGCTGCTCTTGTGGCTGAGTGGCTACAAAGCCACTCTGTGGAGAATGCAGTGTGTATTTAAGGCTGGGAGCTCCCTCTGTCTTTGCCTCTGACATCACTTCTATGGTTTGTTTTTTTATTCAACCAATCATGCCAGCAGGCAGCAGGAGGCCCTTCCCCCTGGTGGGGCTCTGTTAGGGTTGCCATATTTCCCGGATATTTACCCAGATTCTAGCCACGCTACCCAGTAAAAGTAAGTAAAAGCAAGTTCCAAGCCCTTGTGGATCCAGAGAGGCAAGGCAAAATGTGCAGGCCCATTTTGTTGAAAAATCAACAAAAGAAACTTCTGCCTTCCATTGTTCTTAGCCAATGATGGACACCACAGCTGTCCTGGGAAAATAAAGAATTTTAGCCTGCCTGCCTGCTGCATATTCAGAATCTAGCAGTTTAGGAAACTGCACGTGCTCACTTCATCAACTCATGCAGCTCCACCCCTCATCCACAGACCTTCTGGTTCAGTCGGCAAGCAGACAGTCATCGTCATCTCAATTGCCTGTGTCTCAGGGCATGTCTCTTAAGTGGTGAATGCAATGGGGGGGGTCTGCCTGCCATCATGGAGGATGGCATAAAGGGATATAAATCCACCAAACACTCCCTCCCCTGAACAAATACGTAAAAGCAATCTTCTCTGTAGGAAAGACTGCAGTATTAGTATTTGCATTTTTTGGCCCTGCCCCACCCTGTTAAGTGGTGCTTACTCCCAAGTAAAGTTGCACTGGATTGCAGCCTCACTCACCCTGTTGCCCAGCAGAGCCTCTGTTCAGCAATTCAGAGAAAGGTAATAAGTATTTTTGATACATATCCCCCTTCAAAATGACTAGCAGGCATCTCCCCACCAAAGATCTCCCTATTTCATTTCCTCCCCAGGGTGTATGGGTGTATGTGTGTGTCTGTTCATGTGTGTACATGTACACACTCACGTGCATATATACATACACACAGACCATCCATCCAATGCAGTGGGGGCGTGTAACCTCCCCCTCCCCGCAAGACCAATAGGAATGGCTTTTCCCCCTTAAGACCAATAGGAATGGAATAGCTGTCCTGTCTAATGCTAGCACAACTTACCAGGTCTCTAGAATTCACTGCACTTTTTTTTATTATTTTTAAAAGGTGCCAGCACTCAAAGTCTCCATCAAGTTCCAGCCTTTGTCATAGAAGGCTGCCTTTCCCCTCGCCCTGCTCTGGCACGTGAGAATCAGTCTACTAAAGACACTTCTTACATGCTCAGATGCGACCTCTCTTTAGATACGATGACTGACTGAATAGATAACATTGAACTCTTTATTTCTATCAGCATTAAAAACTTGTTCATGTCACATTTCCTAATTGTTGGTACAGACAAAATCTTGGTCACAATGTTGCTTTTTAACGGATACTTTGTTGGCTCTTTGTTTTCTGCTGTATATTTATACTGCTGCATTGTCTTGTTTTATGCTCATTTCTATTTTGTGTTTTTATACTGATTGTGTACTTTTATTGTTTTTATTATACTTGTAAGCTGGCCTGAGCTCCTTTTAGGCATTTAAGACTGAAAATATAAGGTGTTTTTAAACAAAGGATGCCTCACATCCTCCTCCAGTATTGGTGGTAATTACTAGGCACAAAAACAAAACAGCGGGACAACACAATCATTAATATGTTTAATTTGCATAATTAGCAAATAATTTATATAATATGCAGATCAGCCTGGCCGGATTTGTGGAAATGGAATATGGCAACCCTAGGCTCTGTGCCATCTCCCAGGAGAAGCACACCAGCACACCCAGGCACACAGGGGTGTAGCCGTCCAGGGTCTCAGGGGGTCTTAGACCCTTTACTTTTTTGGGAGCAGGGTCCCAGCAGGGCCCCTATGTCTCCAGCATCCCACAAGTCATCAGCATGAAAGGGGAGTGTGTTAGCCACTGAGAAGAGTCTTCTAACATGCTTCCTTGTCCCTCCCTGCTGATTGGAGGCAATCAGAATGAAAGGAGCTGAGTCAGCCATTGAGAAGCCTTTCATGCTTATTGGCTCCTAGGGATATCTGTTGTTGTGGGAGAAGGCATTAACAAGAGTCTAATTCTCAACCCAGGAGCAAAAAAGAGGGGTGTGTGTGGTTGTGACTGGCATGAAGGGACCCTGCACGTCTGAATTTGCCACTATACTAGTGGGGGCACATCAAAAAGGGGGGGTTCATATCTTCCTGAGTAAAGGGTCAAAGGCGGCACTGACTGACGTCTGGTCTGCTGCAAAGGGAAAACCCAAAGATGGCCTCTGGCAGGGCACTGAGGGCCAAACCTCACTTCTCTGTGTGGAGGAACCTTCCTTAAGTCCGAGCTTTCCCGGCCTGTTCACTGTGCCTTCGCCCTCTCGGAGGCGTTTTCTATTTCCCACCCGGCGTTCTGGTTGAGTCCCGTCCATCAGGCAGATGGCTGAGAGAGCTCTGCCCTACTAGCACAGGTGGAGCCAATAGGCAGCGTCCTAATATGGGTCTCCTCAGGAGCTGCTGTCTGATTGGGGGTCTGGACTGGGGCCTACTTAAAAGGTAAAGCACTGGTGAGCCCCATTGGCCGTCACTGGCTCAACCTACCCTATGGATTGAGCCACTGTCAGCGAGAGGATGTGTGCACCCTTCTTGCATTTCTTGGGGTTGTGAGGATCACAAGAGGATTCAAATCCCTGCATGGAGAGATGGCTGGGGTCACTCTTGGCCATGCCACTGGGGCTGCTGGAATAGCAGGGGGCTTATCTTGGTTTGCATGGAGTGAGGCAGGAGTTGGACTGGGGAGGGGGATGCTTCCATTATAAGTTTCAGGACGGGTGGCTTGCAGAGGGCATGGCTAGAACAGTGCCTGATGGTTGGGGCTGCGGTGGTGTTGCCAGGTCAGCTGTGGATGTATCTGTCATTTTTATACTTTTAAACTATTTTCAGTTGTGTTTCCCGCCTCCCATCCAGGCTGAGCACACACTGGGTATGGAGGCGTATCTCACATCATGGCTTAACGTGAGTATAGGATTTCTCTGTTAATTCCCTTATCGCAAGATTTTAGCACAATTACTAGGTACCCTGGAAACCAGTTTCATCAATCATACCCTACAGGGATAAATAAATGCTTGGACAAAACAGGATTCCGGACCCTGTTTCCCAGCAGAACAAACATGCAACATATGGTTGTAATGCTCAAAGTATTTATGTTGATATTAACACATTCTAGTCTGTACTTTATTGTATTAAGTATATATTATATTAATATTGGGACCTAATGTAATGCTTAACTGAGATTAAAGGCAAAAGGAATTCACACTTCATAAAGGAGGTGGATGGGGTGGGGAAGAACTGGGTAATCTCGGGGCTCACTCTAGATGCCTTTAAATGTGTTAAGGTGTTGTAAGGCACCTTGAATAGTGCATCATGGCTAGGTGGGTGGAGCAGAAATTCCACATAAATAAATAAGCATGGGTAAGAGATCCCACAAGCCCTGTCCAATGTTGGTAATATCATTCAAACCTTAAAAGTTTTACAGTCCAATCCATGTTTTAAACTAATATGTGTTGCATGATATCTGCAAAACAAAAATTAAATAATGGGGCACTGGAAGAGTGAATGGCTGCTTGGCTAGCTTGTACAGCATTAACACATTATTATTCTTGATGCTAATATTAACCTGCAGGAAAAATAAATTCAGCACATTTCCTCTCATGATGCCTCTCTTCTCCATTTAATCACTTCCTTGTAAATGGTCATGTCTAATAAAGAATTCCATTCGCCCACTTCATCTTCCTGCCATTTATCAAATGACAGCCACTGTTGCTGACCTTCCAGTTAAGTGCCCTGAGGAACAATAATCAAAGTCTCAGACAGAGACGTGTAGCGTATAAGCAAATAGTGAAACTTTGTCTAACTGGTGAGATTTCTACATGTCTTCTCCACAGGCAGATGATGATATGGAACTGGTGGATATAGGTTTTCATCAATAGAAGGTTAACTGAGGATGCCTCAATTCCATGGGAATTCTTCTCTGGTAATACCAAAGCTTTGGGCCACAATTTCTAAACTTACTGACACAACTTAGTCAAAAATTCTTCTGTTTCAAAATTCTCCAATATGGAAAAAACCAACAGCTATGAAAACAGTGTGAAGTGCCACAGTCCACATAACAGGTCAAGAAAAGGAAAGGTGAGGCTAAAACTATATGCTGTGCATGGGATATGTGATTGATATCCCAACATTTAATTTATTTGCTTTTCCTTAAAAGGAGTCTCAGAGGCTCCAAATTGTATCGAAGCAGCTAGGGGAGAGGAAAGCAGCTCCTGGGTAGGGGGAGGTATGGAATGGGGGTAGGCAATATTATCACACAAAAGTGGAGAGTAGACCCTTGACACCTATTGCCCTGGCTCAGCCTCCACGTAATAGAGACTTCGGTTGCCATGTTGACCTGCCTTCCTATCTGGTGGAGCTGTTAATAAATGCCAGGCAGTCCACAAAGAAACAACTCTTATCCATGATGGGGTGGCTGATCTGGAAAGTATTACAGAGATCTGGATGGGTGAGCTGGGGGGCCCTGGCTGTTTCAAAGAGTGCATTTGCAAAGGGCTTTAAGACAGTCCCTGTGCTCCTGTTTGAGCCTCTAAAGCAGCCACCCTCCTCCTTTAAACATCAGAGAGAGCATGCGTGGGGAGGACTTGGACTCTCCCCTGCCTCTGCTGCCGGTCCACTTGCTCCATTGTTTAAAGGAGAAGGGGGCAGTTGTTTGAAACAGTACTTTTGCAAAGGGCTTTAAGACAGCCCCTGTGCTCCTGTATGAATCTCTGGAGTCTCAACAGGAGCACGGGGGCTGTTTCAAAGCCTTTGCCCGTTTTCCCGCACTGCTTTTTTACAACTCTGAAATCAGGAGTGAATTAAAGGTGGAGTGTGTGGATACTTGCGAAGCTGTGCAAGGGATTTTGACAGGTGGGTGGTTCTGCTGACATTGCAAATTTGGCCCACAGGGATGATCCTGATAAGGATCTGGATGGTGGAGCCAAAAAGGTTCCCCACCCTGACTTACCAGGACATGGCAGCAAAGGAGTGGCCTTCCAGCAGGCACTGCAGTATGTCATGCTTCCATTAGTCCATGGATGTAGCTGCAAGCATCCAGCAAAAATGGGGCACTACATTTTCCATGGTTTCCAGTATCTCTAGAAGCTTCCAGCAAGCTTGTGCAGGTGCTAACAGAGATCTACACTGTTACTCTTCAGACCCTTCCTGCCATAAGTTTGAGAAAGGGAATGTAAAGACAGGGAGGCTCCATGGCAGGGTAAAGTTAAAATCAAATCAATAAGACCATGGTAGGCTCCAGAAGGGTGTATTTCTGTTCCTAAATGGATCTGGGGGTGGGCATTATAACTTGTTTTCAGACTCTGCCCCATCATCTACATACTACACCCTCCTTCTGACTTCTAAGTATTTCCTAGTCCATTATAAGGCAAGACATCAGAGGGTGTCATAACAGCTAAAAAAGGGAATAAACCTTGGCTACCCAGTACAGTCCCCTGGGTTCAGCCCCTGTAGGAGAGGAGAAGGTGTTGCTTCAGCAATTGCTCTCTGACAGTTGCCTTCTCTAGCTAAGGTACTTTTCTGTAACTACATTATTTTTTAAAAAACAAGGAAAACAGAAACAGTAAGCGGAAGCAAAGAGTTGGTCCTGCCTAGTCATACTCACATAGGAAAATGTAATGGGAGGAGCTGCTGTTCTGGAACCAAGAAGCACTGTTGGTCAATCTAAGTCCTATCAACTGAGTTCTGTTGATGGAAAATTCTATCTACCTTGCTGTTCACCATTTGCCTGAGAGTGGAAGAGGATTCACATTACTGAATTCACAACTTAGGGTTGTATTTATCTAAGTCCTATTGAGAGTAAACCCATTGGAATTGTTGAACCTAAGTTAGTCATGTTTTAATTTCAATGAGTCTACTCGGAGTGGGGTTATCACGGAATATAACCCTTAAAATATTCTCACTGGGTTGTATTCAGTGCTAGTTCTCCTAATGGTAGGCATGACTAACTCCAGTTCATTAATTTCAGTGGGTCTACTCTGAGCAGGACCTTCGCTGGATATAACCCATTTACTTATATCCATATTCATGTTTTTTCGAAGTCCAGATGGAGCCAATTTTCAAAGAGTTTGGAAAGAGTCCGGTCTATAAAAATCAAAAGCACCAGCTGATAATAAGATCGGACACATTTTGCAATTCAAGCCACATATCCTGGCATCTGTAATGGAGAAAATCAACAGATACATCCAAGTGAAAGTCAAGTATTTAATCAGAAGTTAAGCTTGGCAGTTTCTACAATCAGAGGCTTGGACACGGTATGAGTTGGCTCACTTGGCCTTAGAGGGGTGCTTGACCTCTCTTGTAGGAGCTTTGTATGTGCGGTTTTAGCAGCTTCCTAACCTCTTCACATTAAAGGGCGTCTTATCCTTGGTCTTCAACTTGCCCAGCTATAGGTGTAACAACGGTCTGCATTGTCAGTTTATATATCTTTGGAAGGTGGCATACTAAGCAGACTCTGGGATCTAAAACCAATACACTTTTATTCCCTTCTGAGACAACAGAATTAGCCTGGTGTAATGGGCAGAAAAATGGTTATAACATTGTAATCTGCATATGAGCTGGAATTTTATTAAGAAATTTGGGAATAAATGCCATTCATACATACATGCCACTTGAACTTCTGATTTTCTTTGCAAGAGTGCCCCCATTCTGTTCCTCACAACACACTGATAAAAACCAGCATCAGATCTTTGCAAAGATGGGATAACATACCTGTAGGACAGAAAGAGATATAGTAGTTATAACATATATTTGATTTTAATATCTGTTCTCAAAAACAGTTTAAGCCTAAAGGAGATTGTCTCAAGTCAACTACTCAAAACTATGCTTTTTTTCAAAATGTTTCACTATTTTATCCTATTCCCATGATTCAGTCCTCATTTCTTTTTTGCATGGTTCTACAATATGCTATATCAAAAGTGTATGTGAAAAGCTTAGATGAATTACATCACATGTTAAAGAACCATTTGTAAATAGATTGCCTAGCATTACATAGACATTTTCTATCACTCAGACATTCTCTCCTCTGCAAGGCAGGGAAGCTAACTTCTTGCCAGGTCACGACAAAAAGCAAAACAGAAATCTTATGTAAGATATTGGGAAAGATATTCAGCAACATAAAATCCCCACTTTTGAAGCCTTAAAAAAAAACCCTAAAGTTATAAACATACTGAAGAAAAGATAAGGTGCTGCACATATTGTAGGGAGGTCTAAGAGAAAATCATGGCCAAGAAGAGAGAGGAGTGAATTTTTGCTTTGTGGTTTGTTAATGTATTTTATTGGATGTTGTAACTGCTGCTTTTTGTAAATTGTATTGTTTTTATTGATGTATTTTTATATTTGTGTTTATTTTTTTTGTAAGCCGCCTTGAGGGCCTTTTGGCCAAAAGGCGGGGTAGAAATATACAACAACAATAATGGTGACTACTGCCCTCAATAGACTTACACACATACACACACACCCCTCTGCCAGTTCTGCTGTCCTCTTTCCCTGTTCATTTCTCCCTTGTCTAAGATGGCAGACAACAGACTTTCACAGAGCTAGAGGAGGTTTTATAGAGCTGTCATTGCCAGTATCAATGTTTAACGTTTGCATCCTGCCATGTTCTCTGGTTAAACCAATTTGCAGGATTTTATGACACTTCAATCTGCTTTCTGGAAAAGCCAAAATTAGAAGAACACCCAAATCAGCTACAATAGTACATTTAAGTGTGATTACCATAGGCCTAATGATGTTACATCTCTTTCTTGTGCCCACAGTAATTTTAGCACCAATTTTTAAATATACCTTTTTTAAAAAAGGTGCATGAAAGGATGAGTGCTTATCCATAAGAGCATTCATGCTCTGCCCTAGCAAACATGCATGTTACAGGCTTACAAAGCTATCCTTGCAGCTGATCAGAGGAGAAGCAAAAGTAAAGATCCAAAGCCCTGCCAGGTACATGGTGGAAGGAAGGGAGGAGTGCCCCTCTATGGATGGACAGCATTGGGGTATACTTATTTTAAACAAATATAGGACCATTTCCACCTCCAGTTACAGCAGCCAGAGAGGCATGGCGTGTAGTATCTCACCAGTTATATTTTGATCCATATGCTCATGTTAAATTAATTTCAATTAACTTTACGGAATAATCCAGATTTGAAAGTAGAGAGACAGTCCTTTTCGGGGAAGAAGTGGGTTAAGGATCAGATGGAGAACTTTTGTCATTTTCAATTTTGCTGTTTAGATATCACTTATCCACTAGTTGTCCTGTCCAGAGCCGGAAACACGAGGCTAAGACGCGGGTGCAATTAAATCTCATTTTATTAAAGTAATACATCAAAGGCATTGCGCTTCATAGAGAAACCTGCACTTACTCACTAAAAGTCCCTAACTACACTCCAGACATACTCTGCGGCGTATGAAGGAAGTTGACTCAGCAACTCCCCACTGTGAGCGGCAACCTTAAGTAGGGAACGTTTTCAATCGTAATCTCTGACTTCTTCGCAAGTCCTGTCTCTCCCCTGTCTGTTTCTTGTGGCGGCAGGAGCGAGGTGACGGAGGGCGTGTCTCTAATGGCTCATCGGAAGACACCTGCTCCTGTGTAACACGCTCGAGGTCAGGGGGCTGTGTCACGCTGGTGGCATCCTGGGAACTGCTTGGTAAGGGAGGAGTTGGTACTTTCACTGAAGCTTCCCCCAACAGATCAGCAGCAGCAGCTGGGGGCGGCGCGCTCTCCTCCTCGGAGATCGCGCCATCCGTGGGAACTGGCTCAAGTTCAGGCTCACTTCCCCCCCAAAGGTCCAGCTCAGACTCAACAACTCCCAAGTCTGTGTCTCCTGGCAGTGGAGGCGCCTGAAACTCATGCCTCCCCCCTTCCTGTCCCTCCTGGGAGAGCTACGGCTCAACACTAGTGCTGAATGGCACTACTGTCAACTACAGCATCATTTAGAGATTTATTTTTTTGACTATCAGCTTTAGGGATAGAAAGGTCTGTCAATTTTGGTTCTCTTTGGTTTTTCATTTTTCCAGTCTTAAATTCAGTTCTCCACATTTTTTGCAATTTGCTATTTTTTCCAAAAAAAATCCTAATAAAAATTTTCCAGCATTTTAGTGTAAATTTCTCCTAATAAACAAATTTTTGCAGGCAGTTTTGACTCATCTACACATTTTTGCAAATAATTTCTCATCATAGGATGCATTTTGTATGTTATTTTCACTCATATATTCATTTTTATGCACACTTTCCCCTAATATATACATATATACATTTTTGTGAACATTGGTTGGTTGGTGAACTGCATTGCAAATCTGCATTGCATTGCAACTGCATTGCAAGTCTGCAAATTGCGAAGGATGGCTGTGAAATGTGAACTGAATTGAATTTGCCACCCATCCCTAATAAGTTTTGAGTGCCTTGGCATCCCCTGTATTGCTAGAGGGGAAAAATGGATGTACGCAAAAACTAAAGCTGTGATACTTGTTTAAATGTGGCATGGTGGATGTTCAAGATCTTAGAGATTAATGGAATAAGAGTTACAGTATTCCATTTTGGTCAATGGAATGGTGCTTTAGCATCTGTATGCAATCTTTCTTTATATTTATAATCGAGATTGAACCAACAAAAATTAATATTTTGGGTATATTGAACTCCACAGTGCCTTTATAGGCAGGGATTGGTTCATTCAGATAGTTAGTTATATCCTGCCCTCCCTCCCAGTAGGAGACCAGGGCAGCAAACAAAAGCACTAAAATCACTCTAAAACATCATAAAAACACATTTTAAAATATATTACAGCAAAACATCCTTAAAACAAAAACAAACAAAACATCTTTAAAAATATATTTTTTAGAAAAAGCTTTAAAAACATGCTTTTTAATATGTTATTCCAACACGGATGTAGACTGGATAAGGTCTCTACTTAAAAGGCTTGTTGAGAGAGGAAGGTCTTCAGCAGATATCAAAAAGATAACGGAGATGGCAATGTAACACTGAAAATTTCTTTTGAGGCATGTGATGTGGACATGTTCTGTGGTGTTCTCTTTTTGGTCAAAAATTGCTGCTTATCTCAACTTCGTTTTGGAGAAATCCTTGATATTTGTAGATGTTCACACACTCTTAAATTATATTCCTGTTGTGTGGGGACTAACAGACAACAAAAGTAGGTTCTGCAAGTCCTTATGGTGGCTAAGAAACTTAAACTGCAAGGTTGGAAGGACAAACATCCGTCATCTATCATCCAGTGGTTTGAAGATCTCACTGCCCTTTCTGTGTTTGAAAGCACGGCTTATGACGGCCTGTTTTATTTAGATACCTATTTGGACTGCCTATGTGAATGTATACGTTCAAATCAGGATTGATGGAATACTCTTATTTTGTTAATGTCAACTGGCAATGGTTTTTGTTGTTGCTTAATTATTTTAAACTTTTTTCTTTTCTGTTCTATTTGAAATTAAAAATGGAAGAATGGAGTTTTCCCTTTTTGTTTCTGTTTTATGTTGTCGTTACTTCCAGTTTCAGGGCTGGCATAAAATTCAGACTCATTTACTTGTATCTAGTCACCCGACTATTACAAAATGAAAGCTGTACAAGGTAGCATCAGCTTCCTCAAACCCTAAAGAGGCCTGAAATGCTGGATTTCCTGGGGGGGGGGGAAATCACAGCATACACTTTTAAAAATAAATGTTGATTCTCTTTTAATCATTAAAACAAAATATTAAAATAAAATGGGATGAAATAAAATGAATGTATGCAAATCTGAATAAAATTATGTAAACCTAAATGAATAAAAGCATTAAAAAAACTTAAAATTCTGACTCTCCCTGGCAGGTCACAGCATTCTTTCTTAATAATTTTCTCCTCTCATCAGTTACTGCAGATGGAAAATGTGCCATTTTCACAGTTGAACATTTATCTTGTACAAGATAAGTTATAGACTCACGGCTTGCATAAATTTCCTCCAGTTTTGGAGTGTCTTCCTGATCCATCTATGGTACACCCCTGATGTTGTTAAGGCAAGGAGATCAAACACTGATAACGCAACGTCTGTGAAACAGCTTAGAGGCACCTTATGAGGTCAGATTCTCTCTCCATCCTCAGAGAAGGATATCTGAAATATTCTATGGCCTCTGGGATGCCCTCCTCGGAACTATGGGATTATGCCTCAATTCATTAATATCTATTTACTTTTCATTAACTTCTTAGAAGCCAGACATAAACAAATCAAGAGCCGCTATTTATGTAAGAAGTGCCTACCATTCTTTTCAGACCCATGCATTCCTACTGCAGTTTACAGCATTAAAAAAATCACAACATAATAATTTTAAATGATCCTAAAAGCACTGAAATGATATATAACACAGCATATAATTGCATGTAAAAATTATGAGCACACCTGAACAAATAGCAGCAGAAAATGCAAAACTAATAACTAAACCACCTGGGCAACTAAAAACTGGCATCTGAAACTCATCAGATTTGGTAATAAGTGAGCATCACTGAAGAGCACATTCTAAAGATAAGGTGCACACCTGAGAAAGCCCTTTCACCAGTCAGCACCTGTCTTACCTCCACTGGGGAAACACTCTGAGAAAAGGTCTCAGATTGATAATCTTAACTAAGTAGGTGTGTGAGGCAATAGGAGGCAACTGGAGTTCCTGAGCCACAGTATGACCACCTCAGCTTTATATGTAGTTTACTTTAAAATGTCATTCAGCCGTTAGTCGTTCCGTCGTCTTCATTTGTAATATATCTGATTTGTCAACCTGAAACTGAGCTGAGGGGGTAACTTTAAAGTGAATAAAATATCTGAATAATCCCTGTAATCTGGCATTAAACAAAAGCACATTCCCTCCAGTCACCTTCTGGAGAGCTAACAAGATTAATGAATCTCTGAATAAAAAAGGTGAGATGATGGAATAATGCTTTATTTTTAATTATACTGGAAGAAAAGGCTTCTAAAAGAAAAAAGAAAACTATGAACAGAATCAACTTTTCCTGCCAATCTTTTCCCAGATACTAACACTTCTTTGCCTAACCTACTGTCATGGGCCCCATGGGGAGCCTTTGGCAAGATTGGGAGGATGAGCAATAGATTACAGAAGTCACAGAGGAGGCTGGGGAAAACATGGGAGAAATGTTTCCAGAAGCCTCTCATGTCTGACAAAGTTCCCAGGCCTAGAGTCTTCCAGAGAGAGGAAAGCAAAAGCAGTCTGTCAGAGCCCAAGTTTACACATTCGCCAAGGACAAGGAGATTAGAAAAGGACATAAAATGGTCTAGTCAGAAAATGGTCTCTTCTTTCAGGAAAAGCCCTCGCCTTGCAAAAAAAAAAAAAGCAAGAAAGTACTAGGACATGCCCACACCCCTCTCTTATATTTAGAATAGGATATATAGGGTGAACGAGATTAGGGCATAGCAACAACAGTCTACTGTTGTCTCCATATGCTTAGTTTGTATCCTGAGATATGTAGAGTGCTGTTGCTTCCATTTGCCTAGTTTGTATCAGGAGAGATGCCTAGCCTGTTTCAGAGATATGCCTAGTCTGTTAGTGTTTGTATCCTGAATCATGCCTAAAATACCTGATGCTGTGTTCATGTACTGACTTCTGGAATAAAGCTTTGTGTGTAAAACCCAGCCTTCGAGTCCTGAGTCTGCTTCTCTAGTTGGGAGCCAGGACACCTATAAGGCTAAAAATTTACCTTATGCTGGTTATAATGCACCCCCCACCTCCATTTGCAATATGTAGATACTGACCTACCTTACAAGGTTGTCATAAGGATTATGTTAAATACTTTGAACACTTAAATGCTCTATATATTAAATAAATATTTCTGAAGTGTGAGGTGGAATTATGCCTGTACTCAGGAGGGTATAGGAGACTCTCACGTAAGGACCCAGTTCTCACTTCTGATGCAGGCACCACTCCAAAAACTACAAGGCAGTATCCACTAACTTCAGTGAGCTACGTGATAAAATCAAAATGCAATCCTCTTATGATTCCCATATATGAAAAAGAACTGTTATCTACACAGAGGAGCCACAGCCCAGTGATAGAGCATCTAATTTGCACACAGAAGGCCCCCAGCATCTCAAGGCAGGGCTGGAAATCTGAAACTGCTGGTCAGTAAAGACAATGTGCTAGACCAAGCGCCTGGCTCAGGATAAGGGAGATTCCTGTGTTTATACATTGCTTTAGAATATCTCCCTATAGACCTTTAAGAGGCTTCAAATGACTTCCTATACATTATCTGTAACCCTTACAACAGCCAGATAAGTCAGCATATAATAGCAGCAGCAAAAGCACTTAAGGCTGAGATAGTTTGCCCAACGTAGCATAGTATTTTTCTGGGAAGAGATGTAAACAACATTTTCAGTATTAATAAATCACATATATTCTGCTCATGGAAACTCCAAAGTGCCTTTCATGGAGATCTCAGGCAGGCCTCCCATTCAAACATTGGCCAAGTTGAGTGCTGCTTAGCTATAAAAACACAGCAGTTTCATAGGGTCTAGGAGCATTCTTGGGGCAGAAGAGCTCTTGCTATTGTTAGCTCAATATCTTTGAAACTTGCAGTAAAAAGGATGTACTAAGCATTAAATCTAGTTTATCACCAAAAGCTAACAGTCTTTCCCAATAATTGAGGGATCATTTCGCATGCAAGAGAGAAAAGGGCATTTTCATTGTCTGGATGCCAGAAGGGCACTTAAAGTTTCTGCAGATCTGAGCAAGTAATTTAGGAAAATGCACAATTTGTTTGGAGTGGAGCAGTCTGGAAGAGACTGGCTACTTAAGAAAATCTAAGACAGAAGATGGATAGTATATCAATAAGTGAAAATATCAATGAAAACCTTGGAAATAAGTCTTTTTTTATGTTCCAGAACTCAACATCAGGTAAAAGGCTGCCATGTCTTAAGTGACTAAATTCAAAATTTTGGCATCTTAAAGTCCTCTGAATTGGTATGCATTTAATTTTTTTCTATAGCCCAATCTGAATTGTAGCAATTTTTTAAAAAATGAGCCTGTGAAGCTGCCTTATGACAACTGGTCTGTCCAGCCCAGCATTGTCTTCTGGCGGCAGCTCTCCAGCGTCTCCAGCAAAGAGGTCTTTCACATCATCGTTACCTGTCCAAGTAACAGGAGATGCTGCTCTCAGCCCATAGGCTACTCTGCTGCCATGACAGAGGCACAAGGGTTCAGTTTTCACAAGATCTAGAACAGGTATAGTGAACATGAAACCTCAGTCATGCCTTTTTACTGCTTTCAGAGAACATTAACACTAACTTAGTATCTAGCTAAAACAGAGAGCCCACCAGGAAACAGTACTAGATAACTGGGTCAAATTGCTTCTCTCCCAGTATGCATCCAGTCCAACTCAGGAACCATGTGCAAAGCTGACTCAGGCTATAATTCAGAGCTTGGAAAAGTTACTTTTTTGAACTACAACTCCCATCAGCTCCAGCCAGCATGGCCACTGGATTGGGCTGATGGGAGTTGTAGTTCAAAAAAGTAACTTTTCCAAGCTCTGGGCTATATTACTATTTATTTGTTTATTAAATAAATTTCCATCCCACCCTTCCTTCCAGAAGAAGCCCAGAGCAGCAAACAAAGGACAAAACACTAAAAATGTCTTAAAATATCTTAAAAACAAAATATCTTCTAAAACATCTTAAAAAGCGATTCCAAAATAGACACAGACTAGGATAAGGTCTCTACTTAAAAGGCTTGTTGAGATAGGAAGATCTTCAGTAGGCACTGAAAACATAACAGAGATGGCGCCAAGGGGAGGGAATTCCAAAGGGTGGGTGCCACTACACTAAAGGTCTGTGTCCTATGTTGTGCAGAGTGGACCTCCTGATAAGATGGTATCTGCAGGAGGCCCTCACATGCAGAGCGCAGTGATCGACTGGGTATATAAGGTGTAAGACAATATTTCAGGTATCCTGGTCCCAAGCCATATAGGGCTTTATACACCAAAACCAGAACCTTGAAATTTATCTGAATGTACTTGTGGCCTCTAAGGTTGATGTTGCCTTTACAAATTTAAAGCAAAGATACTGGGAGAAAGATGAGAGACCGAGCTGCCTGTGGGTCTGCTGTTTAAGGCAACAGAACAAAACATGTTCTTTTGATTAAGGACAGTTTAAACATGTAACACAACACCCTAGATGGGGTGAACAAGCAATTTCAAGACTTACACTCTGCCTTATATATCAAAGGAATACTAAGGCTAGAGAAACAGAAATATCTAAATTTCTGACCCAATTAGGACTCCTACAATTAGACACAGACCAGACAGCATGCCCTGCAGAACTCCTGAGAAGAAAGGAAATAAACAGAATAGTCAAGCGAGTGGATACCGGTAAGGTGCCAGGCCCAGATGGATTTCCCCTGGAGTGCTATAAGTCTCATCTTGACATATTAACAACCAAACTGCATTCTGTTTACTATGAAGCTTTTGAAAAATCTTCACTTCCCCCTTGTCTATATGAAACCCACATTTCTGTAATCTCAAAACCTGGCAAAGACCCCAAACTCTGTTGGAACTGTCATTCAGTTGCACTAATCAATGCTAATGCCAAAATCCTCCCCCAAAGCGGGCAGGTTTCAGGAAGTGATAAGCACCCTAATCCATCCACACCAGGTTGGATTCATATGGCACCACCAAGGGGCAGATAATCTGCATTTTGCAATGAATCTAGTGGTGCTCAGCAGTCCCAGCACGTTGCCATCAGCCCTTCTTTCCTTGGATGCAAATGCACTGGCCCTTTTTCTTCTCCATGCTCATGTATATTTGGTATAACCCAGGAATATGGGCAAACATATGGGCAAATGGCATATTGTCACCTTTTCCTTATATAGCATCTTTGACTTTGCTCATTAACCATGCTGGTATCCTCTTGACCCTTGTGGTACATTTCCTGATCTGCAGTATACACTCCAGTTGTGCTTCTAATATTGTGTTTTAAACAACTCCAAGGTTTAGGAGTGATTTGACCCTCTTCACTTTGCCTTTCAAATTCCTTTTTACCAAACCCCACATTTTTGGGAAGTTTTCTCTTTTAAAGTCAAATGTGACCATGTTGGATTTATTTGGAAATTGGCCATTTACATGTATGTTTATGGTCACTGCTCCCAGTTAGTTCAACAATTCTTACAGTTCTCACCAGGTCCCAGGTGCCATTTAGGATTAAGTCCAGGGTTGTCGCCTCTCTGGTCAGTCCCATGACCTGTTGTTCTAAGTCATTTAGAGTATCTAGAAATTCTGCCTTTCCATTGTGACAGGAACACTTTTGTAGCCAGGCTATGTGAAGATAGTTGAAGTCACCCATGACTACAACATTTCCCCTTTGAGATGTTTCCCTAATCCCAATCTTCATCTTGGGATCTCCCTGAGCTTTTTGATCAGGAGACAATAGAAGTTCCCCATTATAAATGATTCTTGGGGCCTGATATCAACCCCATAACAATTAGGGAGTGTCTGTCCCTTTTGGAATTTCCAGCTTGCTGTACTCAATCCCCGCTTTGACCTACAGAGCGACACCACCTCCTATAGAGCTGTAACCGTGTCCCACTGGTTCTCTCCATTTGTTTCCATTACGCCCGCTATATATCAGTGCTGTCCTAAGACCAAGCACTCCAATTCACCTCTCTTCTAGCATTAGCATAAGAACACTTGTACACAGAGCCTGTCTCTGAGTGTCATTGGCACTGGTGCTTTGGCCTCTCTGAATAGCTATCCTGTGCCTCTGCACTCACAATGCCAAATTTATGCCTCTCCCACCTAAATTTTCATCAATGTTTTCATCTTAATCATGGGGGGGGGAGGAGAGAGCTTTATTCCAAACAGGACCTCCACAACAACTCTCCCTCCATGCCTACCCCCAATCAGTTTAAAAGCTGCTGTGCCACCTTTTGGTTCCATCCCAGTTCAAGGTGACCCTGTCCCTTTTTGCACAGGCCCGACTTTTTCCAAAATGCCCCCCAGTGCCTAACAAATCCAAAGCCTTCCTTCCATCCACACATTGAGACAACAAAGCAGTGCTTGTCTAGCTGGCCCTATGCATGGAACTGGTAGTATTTCAGAGAAAGATCCTGGATTTCAGCATCTTGCCTAGCAATCTAAAACTCGCTCCAGGACCTCAGCACTACATTTCTCTATTTCACTGGTGCCCATGTGCAACAGCTGTCTCCTCCCCAGCATTACATACCAGTGATACCTGCAACCTTCACACCAGGCAGGCAATTAGCCCTGTGATCTATATGCCCATCTGTCTATTTAATCACCCACTATCAGGGTCCCACTTTTTGCTGTCTGCAAAAGAAGGTGGGTTATCAAGCACCTGGTTAGCCACAATGCATGCTGCATTAGCTTGGTGGGTCACAAGTAGTGGCTGATGTGTACTTTGCAACATCAAGGCAAGACAGTGTAAAGACTCATGCTGTTTGTTCCACCCCTCTCCCAAACATGCTACATGAACCACAGCATTATTTTGTATCTATTAGCAATAAGTAATTTTCACTCACTATTAATATTAAAGATAACCTGTAATATCACATTTATCATTTGCTGACTTGGGGTACAAGCCGTCTCCCACTGAAGCTAAGGATAACATTACCATTGATTTTAACTTAGCCAGCTGTAGCTAAGGCAGTTTGCATCAGCTGATATTAACAACATAAGAACATAAGAAGAGCCTGCTGGATCAGGCCAGTGGCCCATCTAGTCCAGCATCCTGTTCTCATAGTGGCCAACCAGGTGCCTGGGGGAAGCCCGCAAGCAGGACCCGAGTGCAAGAACACTCTCCCCTCCTGAGGCTTCCGGCAACTGGTTTTCAGAAGCATGCTGCCTCTGACTAGGGTGGCAGAGCACAGCCATCATGGCTAGTAGCCATTGATAGCCCTGTCCTCCATGAATTTGTCTAATCTTCTTTTAAAGCCATCCAAGCTGGTGGCCATTACTGCATCTTGTGGGAACAAATTCCATAGTTTAACTATGCGCTGAGTAAAGAAGTACTTCCTTTTGTCTGTCCTGAATCTTCCAACATTCAGCTTCTTTGAATGTCCACGAGTTCTAGTATTATGAGAGGGAGAAGAACTTTTCTCTATCCACTTTCTCAATGCCATGCATAATTTTATACACTTCTATCATGTCTCCTCTCACCCGCCTTTTCTCTAAACTAAAAAGCCCCAAATGCTGCAACCTTTCCTCGTAAGGGAGTCGCTCCATCCCCTTGATCATTCTGGTTGCCCTCTTCTGAACCTTTTCCAACTCTAGAATATCCTTTTTGAGATGAGGTGACCAGAACTGTACACAGTATTCCAAATGCGGCCGCACCATAGATTTATACAACGGCATTATGATATCGGCTGTTTTATTTTCAATACCTTTCCTAATTATTGCTAGCATGGAATTTGCCTTTTTCACAGCTGCCGCACACTGTGTCGACATTTTCATCGTGCTGTCCACTACAACCCCGAGGTCTCTCTCCTGGTCGGTCACCGCCAGTTCAGACCCCATGAGCGTATATGTGAAATTAAGATTTTTTGCTCCAATATGCATAATTTTACACTTGTTTATATTGAATTGCATTTGCCATTTTTCCACCCATTCACTCAGTTTGGAGAGGTCTTTTTGGAGCTCTTCGCAATCTCTTTTTGTTTTAACAACCCTGAACAATTTAGTGTCGTCAGCAAACTTGGCCACTTCACTGCTCACTCCTAATTCTAGGTCATTAATGAACAAGTTGAAAAGTACAGGTCCCAATACCGAGCCTTGAGGGACTCCACTTTCTACAGTCCTCCATTGGGAGAACTGTCCGTTTATTCCTACTCTCTGCTTTCTGCTTCTTAACCAATTCCTTATCCACAAGAGGACCTCTCCTCTTATTCCATGACTGCTAAGCTTCCTCAGAAGCCTTTGGTGAGGTATCTTGTCAAACGCTTTTTGAAAGTCTAAGTACACTATGTCCACTGGATCACCTCTATCTATATGCTTGTTGACACTCTCAAAAAATTCTAATAGGTTACTGAGACAGGACTTTCCCTTGCAGAAGCCATGCTGGCTCTGCTTCAGCAAGGCTTGTTCTTCTATGTGCTTAGTTAATCTAGCTTTAATCATACTTTCTACCAGTTTTCCAGGGACAGAAGTTAAGCTAACTGGCCTGTAATTTCCGGGATCCCCTCTGGATCCCTTTTTGAAGATTGGCGTTACATTTGCCACTTTCCAGTCCTCAGGCACAGAGGAGGACCCAAGGGACAAGTTACATATTTTAGTTAGCAGATCAGCAATTTCACATTTGAGTTCTTTGAGAACTCTCGGGTGGATGCCATCCGGGCCCGGTGATTTGTCAGTTTTTATATTGTCCATTAAGCTTAGAACTTCCTCTCTCGTTACCACTATTTGTCTCAGTTCCTCAGAATCCCTTCCTGCAAATGTTAGTTCAGGTTCAGGGATCTGCCCTATATCTTCCACTGTGAAGACAGATGCAAAGAATTCATTTAGCTTCTCTGCAATCTCCTTATCGTTCTTTAGTACACCTGTGACTCCCTTATCATCCAAGGGTCCAATCGTCTCCCTAGATGGTCTCCTGCTTTGAATGTATTTATAGAATTTTTTGTTGTTGGTTTTTATGTTCTTAGCAATGTGCTCCTCAAATTCTTTTTTAGCATCCCTTATTGTCTTCTTGCATTTCTTTTGCCAGAGTTTGTGTTCCTTTTTATTTTCTTCATTTGGACAAGACTTCCATTTTCTGAAGGAAGACTTTTTGCCTCTAAGAGCTTCCTTGACTTTGCTCGTTAACCATGCTGGCATCTTCTTGGCCCTGGCGGTACCTTTTCTGATCTGCGGTATGCACTCCAGTTGAGCTTCTAATATAGTGTTTTTAAACAACTTCCAAGCATTTTCGAGTGATGTGACCCTCTGGACTTTGTTTTTCAGCTTTCTTTTTACCAATCCCCTCATTTTTGTGAAGTTTCCTCTTTTGAAGTCAAATGTGACTGTGTTGGATTTTCTTGGCAATTGGCCAGTTACATGTATGTTTAATTTAATAGCACTGTGGTCACTGCTCCCAATCGGTTCAACAACACTTACATCTCGCACCAGGTCCCGGTCCCCACTGAGGATTAAGTCCAGGGTTGCCGTCCCTCTGGTCGGTTCCATGACCAACTGATCTAGGGAATAGTCATTTAGAATATCTAGAAACTTTGCTTCTTTGTCATGACTGGAACACATATGCTGCCAGTCTATGTCCGGGTAGTTGAAGTCACCCATTACTACCACATTTCCTAGTTTGGATGCTTCCTCAATTTCATATCTCATCTCAAGGTCTCCCTGAGCATTTTGATCAGGGGGACGATAGATCGTTCCCAGTATTAAGTCCCTCCTGGGGCACGGTATCACCACCCACAACGATTCTGTGGAGGAGTCCGCCTCTTTTGGGGTTTTGAGCTTGCTGGATTCAATGCCTTCTTTCACGTATAGAGCGACTCCGCCACCAATACGTCCTTCCCTGTCCTTCCGATATAGTTTATATCCAGGGATAACCGTATCCCACTGGTTTTCTCCATTCCACCAGGTCTCGGTTATGCTCACTATATCAATGCTCTTCTCTAAGACCAAGCACTCCAGTTCTCCCATCTTGGTTCGGAGGCTCCTAGCATTAGCGTACAGGCACTTGTAAGCAGTGTCTCTCTTCAAGTGTCTTTGGCACTTGTGGTTAGGCCTGTGGTAATTTTGCTCTTCTGAATTTATATCCTGTGCCCCTGCTCTCACAATGCCTACTTCTAGGCCTACCCCTTTTAAAATTTCATCATTTCTTTGGTTTTTATCCCAGGGGGAGGTTTATTCCGAACCAGACCTTTCTCAGCTCCTGTCGGGTTTCCCCCCTCAGTCAGTTTAAAAGCTGCTCTGCTACCTTTTTAATTTTAAGTGCCAGCAGTCCGGTTCCACTCTGGTTCAAGTGGAGCCCGTCCCTTTTGTACAGGCCCGGCTTGTCCCAAAATGTTCCCCAGTGCCTAACAAATCCGAACCCTTCCACCCGACACCATCGTCTCATCCACGCATTGAGACTGCGAAGCTGGGCCTGTCTGGTTGGTCCTGAGCGTGGAACTGGTAGCATTTCAGAGAAAGCCACCTTGGAGGTCCTGGCTTTCAGCATCCTACCTAGCAACCTAAATTTTGCTTCCAGGACCTCACGGCTGCATTTCCCCATGTCGTTGGTGCCAACGTGCACCACGACCACTGACTCCTTCCCAGCACTGTCTACCAAACTATCTAAACGACGGGCGATATCCGCAACCTTCGCACCAGGCAGGCAAAACACCTTGCGGTCTACACGCGCATCACACACCCCACTGTCTATGTTCCTAATGATCGAATCACCCACTACAAGGATCCCTCCACCCCCTGGAGATATATCCTCGGCACGAGAGGATAGCGGCTCACCCCCCAAGGAATGGGTCCCTTCTAAGGGATCGTTTCCCTCTTCCTCAACTGAATGCTCTCCTTCCCCGAGACCATCGTTCTCCATGATAGCAGGAGAGCTATCGTTGGAGTGGGACACAGCTATAACGTCCCTGAAGGCCTCCTCCACACACCTCTCTGCCTCTCTCAGCTTTTCCAGGTCTGCCACCTTGGCCTCAAGGAAATGAAGTCGTTCCCGGAGAGCCAGGAGCTCATTGCACCGAGAGCACATCCACGACTTCTGTCCAACAGGCAGATAGTCGTACATGCTGCAGGCGGTGCAAAACACTGGAAAGCCCCCACACCCCTGCTGGCTTCTTACCTGCATAGTTTTGTTTAAGGTTTATTACGTCAATGGGTTGGAGACTGCGGTTTAGTTGAGGTCAGGGAACAGACGGGCAGAGTGGGGGGCCCTGGCCTCCTCGCCCTGCTGCCAAACTCGCTCTGCTGCTTAACTCGCCTTGACGCTTCGTCAGCTGGGGCTCCCTCTAGCTCGTGGAGCAGGCTCCCTCGCTAGGGTGCTCTGACTTTATATGTGTGGCTGGTTCCTCCCAGCTACTACATATATATTACATAGCAAAAACCCCAGATTTTTTTACCATGTGACTTGCTGACTAGATGAGACTATGGTCCAATATAGCCCAGTGTTCTTCAACCAAATGCAAATATACTTTTAGCCACAACGATGTCATCTTAATGAACAAATGCAATTCCCTGCATATAAATACAAAAACATTCCAAGTGTATCTTGGTTTGTGGCAAGCAATTAAAAATAAATAATAGACCTGAAATATTCATAGCAACCTATTTATTCAAACTTTATTGTACATTTTGATTAGCTTTCCATGCACATTCTGTAGAAGATAAATGCTTCCAGGGTTCAAAACAAGTTAATCATAAATATGGCTTCATCATGACCCAAGGGACTTAAGTTTTGACAAAACATAATGCATAAGTACCACACACAGTACTTAAAGTATGGCTCTTCTAGATATCCCTATAGTGGCAATATATATCAATACACTGATTGTTTTTGTATTATAAATAGTATACTATAGTATGTTACATTATGCAAGAGGCTGAATTTATAATAATTTGCATTCTAAGGCCTGTCTAAGTACAAAGCATCTATCTCCTATCCTCTCTTCTCCTACTTTTCTTAATTCAGTTCTCTTGATGTACGCCTTCCATTATGCCTGTCAAAATATTGTTGGTATCCATCAGGGTCCCCCCCCTCCAAAGAAACTGGCTGCTAACTGACTGCAGCAAGGCATGCCTCTGTTGATCAAACCAGCATCAAAATAACACATCTGCTTTCTTCTGTAATTAATCAGGCTAGACTTCTTCATCCTAAATAGTATTTTCAGACTTCATTCCATACATGTAATTTATTCATTTATTTAAAAATTTATATCCTATCCTTCCTCCCAAAAGGAGGAACACTACATACATATAACACTATATTCTGCAGCGTACAAACAATAAGTACATTTTGAGTGTTCAAAGCATATCACAGACATGCAGCTGGCCAGCAATGGGGGGGGTTTGCACAAAGTAGGGCTGAAGGGCCATTGATGCTGGTTCTGCTTCCTGAGTCACCCCCCAAGACATAAGCATGACATTTCTCTCTCTCCTGCCACCACAGAGCTTTGACAAGTTCACACCACAAATATAGGGCTGACTTGATAGAGCAAAGCTTACCACTTGGTGACTTCATGACTTGAAGTAGGGTATTTTCAGTTCACAAGAATGAACTCCATTGCAATCTTTCCCATCAAATACTGTCTTTGAGGGTGGGAAGGGGATCCAGTGGCTTTGTTCCCAGATGTTCTAGGACTTCATCTAGGAATATGAAGGAGGGGGAAACCCAATCTTGCTTCCACTGTCCAGAGTCATGCCCCTTCCATCTACAAGACACTCCCAGGGAATAATCACTTTTTCCACATTGTTCTGCTGATCTCAGTTTTGTTTGCCAGTGAA
Source organism: Rhineura floridana (assembly GCF_030035675.1). Classification (NCBI taxonomy): domain Eukaryota; kingdom Metazoa; phylum Chordata; class Lepidosauria; order Squamata; family Rhineuridae; genus Rhineura; species Rhineura floridana. The sequence goes on along the minus strand of NC_084496.1, from coordinate 29,172,604 downwards.
AATGCCACTCTGGTATGCTTTGATTTTAATCCTGCACCCATAGAAGCTCTGGATATAAAGGTCCAACTTCTTTCCCAATGCTGTGCCTTATCAGGGTGAGTAATTCCAAGTGCCTGAAAATAATGGACCTAAATCTATAGGGGAAACTCCGTTAAAGTTCCCAAGGACTTGCAAAAGCTGCAAGATTTAAAATGTTTTATTTCTTTCCAGGTAACAGGCTGAGTCTGCAGGGCAGTGGATAGGCATTGCCCTTCATATGTGGATTAAGTTGCCCTGTTGTCACCAGTGAATTGACTTGCCAGGTATCAAAGAATTCTGAGCTACTCTGCTCTAACCCAGTGGCTGCCAAACCTTTACCAAGAAAACTGCTCCAGCAAATGAAATCCTGAATGAAACCATGTTTGTGTATTCCACCAAATGCTTAATCTGTGTACTGTTCCATGGGTTTGGGAAAGGCTACTCACTGTGGGAAGAAAGTTTGCATCAGGTCTGTCCTAATACCAGGAAGCAGCAGGAGTCAGAAGAACTTCAGTGGTTGTATTTGAGGAACAGAACAGCATAGCATTATAGCTAGGACAGGGCCTTGCCACATATACTAAGATTAAGGAAAAGACTCCAACCGGTTCCAGCCAGTTCCAATAGAGAGAAGGTAAGTTCCCACACCTGTAGTGTCTCTTAAAGGCATGTCTCTTAAAGAGACAGACGACACATACTACAGTCTGCAACTGTATCTCAATTTACTGCTTCTTTAGTTTTTGTGATGCTTTCTTTTGAGAATGTGTTGGGTTGTGTATCCCACTAAGATAACCTTTCCCTCTCTAGTGCCTAGTTTAACCAGAGGATTGTTCTAATCACTTGAGTTGTCATGTTTCCTTTAGATGCTAAGTTTTTGTGCTTAAATATAACCTCCATGTTATGCCTGCATGTTTATAACCACTGTTGGCACTCAAATGTAGTGAGGTGTTTGGCTTTTGTTATGACTTATACTGATTTACTCTCTGCTTTTAAACTTTAAATAAATAAATAAATGTCAGTTTATGCAAAACCTATGTGAAATGATGATTCCACCCAAAGTTTTGGTGTGATTTTAAGGGTTTGTCCAGACACTCCTAAGCTTATTTGCTGTACTTATACTTGATACTCTTTATGAATTTCAATGTCTTCTTCTGCGATGAAATGTGTGTAAACATTAGTAAGAATTGTTTTACTGTTAAAGCTACAGTATAGAGCTAAGTAGAGGTAGAAAGCCTAGTATAGTGAAACCTTGGAAATACATAATCAACTGTCTTGTGTTAGCATGGATGCATTTTTGAACATTAAACACCAAAATTCATCTTCGGCTGGGGCTCTGGCAAAAGGACCAGATCTCTGTCCTCCATTCTGCCTGAGTGAGAAAGGCAAGATGCTTTCCCACAATCCACAGGTTAACAAAGCATTTTAAAAACATATTTAAAAAAAGAACTTTAAAAACATCTTTAAAAGCAATTCCAGCACAGATGCAGACTAGGATAAGGTCTCGACTTAAAAGGCTTGTTGAAATAGGAAGGTTACAGATTAGACTGTTTAACAGGGAGATAGGGAAAACAGGTGGTAATTAACACCATGATAGCAATTTTTGCCTGCTTTCAAAATATGTCAGTCCTCTACCTGAATAGCATCACTTGATGTAATATTGGCTGGTCGTGGCCACCTGACAGTCCAGGTCCACTTGAATAGATATTCTTTAAAAGATGACTGCTGTGATGCAGACTTTCTCCCTCACTGACCATCAGTGCTGTGTTACTCATGAGGAGACTAGTGGCGAGTTTATAAATAGCAAGATCAGTCTAGATAGACTTGAACTAAAGAAATCTTTTTATTTTCAATTTTGTTTAGTCCATTTGTCCTCTTCCTTTACTTTTCTATTTATAATAAATTTCATATGTTTTGACAGTTGGAGACTGAAGTGGGTTTATGCTAACTGTAAGTATTTTTGTAATCTCCCACATGCCTAACCACTAGGCACAGACTACAGTGGGTTCTGACAGGGAAATGAGTAAGCTGCGCTGATCCCGAGGTGGATGCTAGCCCTGCTGAATACAGACCTGCAGTCTTCTCTAACTGGCTTTTGGGACTCTCTACAGGCTACACCTTAGGCCATGATCCTCTTCAACCCTGTTTCCCTGTAATATAACATGTAAGTTGAGTGTCCTGTGTACCTCTGCCCTGAGAAATGTTCTTAAAGGGACTAGCAGTTTGCCAAGCTTTTAGCTGCAATCTGTCAAAATAAATTTTCATATTCAAATATAAAAAGTAACAATAAAATATTTCCTTTGATAAAAATGTCAGTAATGTCCTAGATGTAAACACCTGAGACATAGGCCAGGCTCACGGCCTGAGAATGATTCTGTACCTTTAAGAGAAGAGAAAATTCAGCAGGTTTTCTTGCAACACTGTAATGGGAAAAAACACAAGGTGAAATTCTCTCTTCCCGCTGCACAGCTTTTAAAGATACAGAAGACCTCTTGGTTGCCAGGCCCAGCCTCCAAGAGCCATTCTGTATCTTTAAAAGTTGTGCAGGGGAAGGGAGAATTCCACCTTGTGGTTTTTCCCATTACAGTGTTGCAAGAAAACCTCCATTTGGCTGACTTCTCCTGGCAACAGAATCTGGCAACCCTACTGAGACATCATAAAGAAGGCCCATAAGATGCTTCAACAGTCTAACTGTATTACTTGTTTGCTCCTGTTTTGTTATTTTGCGATGCAATGATAAATAAATAAAAATCTGCCTCCCCCATACAGTACTGAAAAATAGATTGAGATGCTAAAAGCCATTTACTTGTATTCACTGGAGAAGGCAGTGGTTTCTCTGCCATTATGCAGCCACTTAAATTCCAAAGGCCAGCTTCCTTCCGCCAAGCATGTGAGCACAAGACGGTTCCCTTCGAGATGGGTCTGGGGCAAACCTGGTTCCGTCTTGAAATAGGGTGCTACGTCATCTGAAATATGAAAGACAAAACAGGGTCAAAAACAAAACTAGGCAATGAAGTTGTGAAATTGCTTTGATTTCATGTTTTCAGGACAGACCACCCAACTATTGGAAAGCATTAGAGCCAGTGTGATATAGTGAATAGGAATGCCATAGATGTAATGATCCTCATTTCATATTTATTTATTTATTGTATTTATATACCGCTCCATAACCGAAGCTCTCTGGGTGGTTTACAGCAACTAATATACTATGGGTTATGGGAAACGAGCTTAATGTCAGTTTACTGATCAGGATCTGAAACCATAGTTTGATTCTGTTTTCAGGTTCTGATTAGTAAAACGGATTTCAGACATAACGGAAAACTATTGTGTATTGGGGGGGGCATGCATGCTACCTTGAGCTCCTTGCAGCAAAACAGTTATACTACAGCTCAGTGCAGTGTAGATAGATGACTAAGTATGCTAGGAATGGGAGATAAATTGAACCCTGTGAGTATTTGTGATGGGCCGCCAGGACTCACTGGTTCTTTGCTGGCACGTGGCCTTTTAAGTAGGCCCTGATCCATGCCACTATGCACCAACCAGACAACGAGGACACAACATTTGGATATTTTGGGGGGGGCACTCTTCATCATCTGCCTGATAGATGCTGTGCCTCAGGTAGAATGAAAGCCTCCCTGTCAGAGGCTTTCTCCGGGCTGTCCCCCTCAGGATGTGGCCAAGGAGGCAATACCAACAGCCCCCCAGCCCCCCACTCCCTGGAGAGGCATAGGAGCCCCAGATCTAAGCCTTCCAAGTGCATTGAGGCAGAATATCCCTGTCCAGTTTAGGAGAGAGCCTCCACATGGACCCTGATGCAGCTTTGTGAGGATCTCACTATCTCTGGGATTGGAGACTCACTCATGAGGAGACTGGACTGGAAAAGGAAAGAGTGGGACACACTGGAGAAGTCATCACCGTGGATGAACAGGCCTGCTAAAATACTTCTTTCTGAGAGGATTCTGGGCCATTGGCAAAAGCAGAGTGTGTGAAGCACCATTTCTGGAATAAAGCCTGACATACAGCAGACCAGATGTGAGCTGTTGTCTTCTTTCATCCCTTGGCTATGTGTGGCCCATGGTAGACATGAAGCATGCCTCCTTCAGTCATGTAGTAACACATTCAGAAGTGCAGGGTCCCTTCACAATAGTCACAGCCACATGCCCTCCGCCCTTTTTTCTTTTGCTGCTGGGTTGAGAATGAGATTCTTGTTAATGCCTTCCCCCACAACAACAGACGTCCCTAGGAGCCAATATGCATGAAAAGGGGGAGTGTCAGCTACTGAAAAGAGTCTTCTCGGTGACTGACTCACCTCCTTTCACTCTGATTGGCTCCAATCATCCAGAAAGGACAAGAAAACAAGTTAGAAAACTCTTCTCGGTGGCAAGCATATTCCCCTTTCATGCTGATTGCCTTGTAAGACACTGGACACCTAGGGATACTGCTGGGACACTGTTCCCCAAAATGTAAAGGGTCTAAGACCCCCCGAGGCCTTGGACAACTACACCCCTGGCTTCCTTTGATGTGCCTCTTCTCCAGGGGTACAGCACAGTATTTGAATAAAGCAGCAATTCCCAACGTGGGCTGTAGCACCCCCCTGGGGGGCATTACAGCCTTTCAGGGAGGCATTGGCGTGACTACAAACTTTAGGGGGACGTTTGGGTTCATTAGGGGGCGTTGACATTTGGCAGTCTAATGCGACAGTTGAAGCATTTAACTTTAATTTTATTTAATAGACAAATCATGAATTTTTAAACTGTTTTGTCCCCAGTTAGAATGTATTTAATAGTCTCAATTCATGGAAATAACACTATAAATAGTGTGTGCTCTTTAGTAAAGAAATTCTGAGTAGCGGCGTCATATCAAGGAATGGGGATATTAGCCACGCCCCGGCACTAGGTAATGTTCCGATGCTGTCTTGAGGGATGTTGGAAGCAATCACGAGAGAGTGTTTGATAAGCTGGGTGTATTGGTGGAGGTCACATTCTGCCAAAGGATGAGTGCCGTGTGCAAACGGGTAACGCAGACAGTCAGTTATTCGCTGGTTTTCTTCAGGAATGGGACAGACTGGCTACCCGTCGTTTCTGTGATGTTTACTTTTCTATAACTATGTATGTATATTAATAAATCATACTAAGAATTCAATGTGTAATCTAAGTGCAATAAAAAGGCATGATAAAAACAATCAGTATTAATAATTGAAAATACCTTTTATGCATTACTCATATTTTAAGGGAAGAATAGGAAGCATGGGCATATACTTAATCTGAGGGGGGCATTGGGCACAAAAAGATTTTGTAAAGGGGTGTTGGGTCAAAAAAGGTTGGGTAACGCTGGAATAAAGTCTGTTGTATTTCCTATTTATTATATTTGAAATTCTGACCTCGAACATAGTTGTGCTTATACCCTCTGGTATAATATGTGGTGCTAGGCTGTTCTGCTTCTTGCATTCATAAGAATTAAATCCGGTTCATTAAACGCACTTTAGTAAGTTAGAAAAGTAAGCCTGGATGAAATGATTATCACAGCAGGATATGTCTCAGTATAAATGAAGAATTTTTATAGCAGCTTTGAACAAAAACATCCTGTAGAACACCAAGATTAATGTGCCTTTCAACATTGTCTTTAACCAGACGGTCTTAAAATTACTTTTAAAAATCGCGTTGGGATTTGAATGAAAGATTTTTTAATAGTGTGCAAGTGTCAAATATCATTTTGAGATTATCATCAACCTGTGGATCAAAATTGCTAACAAGATTCCATGATAGGGAAACACAAGCAGGAACTGTAGATTCAGCCATAAAAAGACTCTACATCACCATGAATATCAAACAGCATTTTTTTAATTCACTCTGTGCCCTGTCACAATTGCTTATACATAAATATGAACATGATCTAGCCAACTTTATGTGTGACTAGGTCATCATGTCCCAGCTATAATTACTATCTTGGCCCTTTCATTCAAAATCTATAGCCAGCAAGCTCTGTTGAAATGAAACACTGAATACGGCTTGAACATCACAGTCTGTAGGGCTTGTGCCAGCCATTCAACTAAATTCAGAGAAAACCCACTGAAATTAATAGCACTAGCTCAGGCATGTTCATTATTTCAATGGGTTTGCTATTATTAGGACTAAACAGGAAACAACCCAGAGTCCCTTGGACCCAAAGTGGTTATTTTGCTTATATATACAAGAGTATTCAAATATGAATACAGGCCAATACGCACTAAATCTTTCAAAAACAGCTTGAAGCAGTCACTTCACTCATGACACCAGATTGGTTTCATTCTATTAGGAAACAGCCTACTTAGCTTTTCTTGAGTACTTTTGCCTAAATGTCAGAAAGCATACTTAGCTATTGGTGACTTAAAAGTGCATTCTTATGCACATTTATTCAGAAGTAAGCCCTGTTTAATGGAGACTTACTTCAGTTTTGGGCCTGAATGTGTTGGAGTACACAGCCTTGCTACACAACAGTTTCCTGTCCTGTCAGGATGCAGGATTGGGACCTTAGCACTTCAGAGGATGAGGAGAAGATCACTTTCTCAGAGCTGGGTGAAGAGGGGGAGGGAGAACTCTCAGAGATAGTGTTGCCCAGGGACCGCAGAGGCCTTGAAACTCCAACAGACAAAGCTACAGACATTATTCAGGAATTTCCCATGCTCACCCCCCTCACTGAGCCGTTAGACCAAGAAGGAGGGGGGATTCCACTCCCTCCTCAGCCAGGAAAAGTCAGTCTGATGGGCATGACGCTCACCCTCCCCTTTCTCCAATCCCAGAAACAGAATCTTCAGAAGAGGAGGGGGAGGCAGAACTTCCACCCTCACCAAGAACCCGGAGAAGGGAAAAACGGGTCAGGGGGAGAGAGAGAAGGGGGCGGGGAAGAAATTGTCCTAAGGCGGAGTGAGAGAATTCGCACCAGAAAGCCCCCTTAATAAGGAGAAGGGGGGCAGAAATTCCTCCTGTCAACTCTCTTGCATGTCGCAGGACACGTGTATTGTGTTGCTTCATGAGGAGACGTAGTCTCTGTCTGGATATTACACTAATAAAAACTGAATTGCTTTCATCGACTGGTGTGATTTCTGAGTCCAGCCCTGGACATGACAGTAAGCTATTGAGTGAAATTTCAGATGAACTTTGGTTGAAGTGATATTTAAAGGGAAAAGTTAAGTTTTCCAGTGAGCACATGAAATCCACCTGACTGCAGCCTTTGTTCCCAGCTTTGGGGCAAATGTACACTACAAACCTAACTAGCCTTTACACTAGTTCAACTGCCATGCCTCCTCCTGGATATCATTATGCCACATAGAGCTTGCTATATCTTTTCTCTATCACCTTCCCCAGCAATTGCTGCTGAGTCTTGCCTAGTCTAGCCTTCTGTGCAACAAATCTTAGAAATGTTTAAACAGCATGTGCCAATAATAAAGTTATTCCAGTAACACTTTTAATAAAATTGAATTTATATTAATATATTTGAAATTAAAACTACAAATCACATATTTGCTTTTCAAAAGAAAGTAATGCATGATAAAAAAACTTGAATAAGATATTACTTTGTAAATACTTAATATATTAACAATCTCATCATATATGAGTGCTGAATATGAACAATAATTTTTAAAAGGATTGTTATACTCTACTTAATTTGAGCCTTGATATTTGCATAATTGATATTTGTTACAAAACCATTGCAAAAACAGTTTAATTACATTAACAGACCTGAATTTTAATTCACAATTTAATTTTTAAAAATAAATCTTTACACTAAAAAGCAGAGTAAATACTAAGTAAAAATTAATATTCCAGTGATAAAGCAAGGATAACCACATTGCTTTCCAGATAGCAAGAATTCCCTCTTAAATAAAACAGGGCAGGTTTATAAAATGTAACCCTGGCCCTGATGGGTTCACGGGAAATTTCTATAAACTATATAAAGATACAGTGACTGGCTTCTTGTTGGTGGCTGCCAGAACGGTGATTGCATGGGTCTGGAAAACTCTGGAAGGTCTCACACTGGACAGATGGCGTTGAAAGGTGTGGGAAATTGCCCTATTAGAAAAATTGACTATCAAATTAAGATTAGCAAAAGAAAGAGGAAAAATAAAGAGGCTTTCGAAGAGGACTGGTGGCCCTTCATACTCTTCTCTGCAAAAGATGAAAGAACGGGTCAAGTACCAACTCCTTTTAAAAGACTATGGTTAACATTCTCCTTAGACTCTATAACTGTGTATTTCAATGGAAAATGGAAGATGTTGAATAGGTGGGAAGAAGGAAGATTTGTGGGGTGGGGTGGGGTGGGGTAAAGTAGTATTGTTTAGATTGTTGATCAATATATATGTTTTTCAAAACTTCTAAATAAATAAATAAACACACACACATCCCACACGCACACATAAAATGTGACCCAAATGCACACTTTCATCATATAACCTAAACCTAAATTCTGAGGACGATGACACAAACCTCACCAGAGCTCCTGCCAGCCCCTTCCTGCTGTTACCCATTATATTTACATTCCCCAGAATGCCCCAGCACAATGCTTCATCATGTCATGACATCCTTCCTGTCAAGCTTAAGGACTTCTCAAGCAGGCTGATAAAAGGAAGCCTATTTACACCAAAAGAGTTATGTGTGTGGCACAGTGCCGATGTAACCTCACGCATATTGGCATTTGGAATTTCTACACTGTAAATTCTAAGAACATGTCTGAACACTTTTCTTAATTTGCTGGAATATACCTGTACTATTTGGCCACTGTGGTATTATCTGTTTTTAAGTTTTGGTGTGTAAAGCTAGTGGTGCAGTATCTCCACTGAATCATAAAGGGGTTCACTTCTGCTTTGGAATTTTCAGCCGAGGGACGTTACTCTGCACTGATGGAAGTTTTCCTCCCAAGGCTAATAAATATTTTGGGGCAAGGGATGGGTGATTTTAATTAAGATTGGAGTTGTGGAGAAAAGTTAACCTCCCATTCCAGTACTGATCTCCCCACTGCTGTTACTTAAAAGGAGAAAAAGCTAGATTCACTCAATACAGTCACATATTTAACATGTTCCTGCATCTGGAGAACTGTAGCCTGTTGCAGAGCCAGAAGGTTGAGCCAGCCTTCACCACCCTGGAGAGCACCGGTAAGAATTTTGCCACAGCTGCTTCCAAGGGAAATCTTTTTCTATGGGCTGTTCTTTGTAGATGATAGTTGTGTTTTTGATGAGAGCACAAATGCAATGCATGAATGTATAAAGTATGATTTATGGTGTGCCTGGGTTTTGTTATTTTATATTCTTCATGATTTATTTAATTGTACTTTTGTGTTTGTATTTTTCCTGTAGTTATATTTTCTTCTGCATTATTCTCTTCACTGCTTTGGGGGGCTTGCCCCAAAAGCGGTATACAAATAAACCAGTGATAAGCCAATTATGTTGTCTAGTTTGTTCCTTCAAACTAGGTGTGTGGACAGTTACAAGCTTGTACTCAGTTATTCTTCCAGAACTGCAGCCTGATTCTCAAGAGACAAAAGAGCCTCCCCACACGTCCCTGCCAGGCATGGTAGCAGTTTTATTTGTGCTAATGGTGCACTACTTTTTCCATGAGCTGAAGCAGTCTTATGAGATTAGAGAGTCTGCATAAAACTGTGTGCACTGAGATTGTCTGCCCCTGCGCACAGCCAGTTTGAACAAAGAATCACATGGACTATAGAGGCCCAAGCCCTGCCCCTCCTCTCCTCTTCCAGGCCTATGGACTAACAGCAGACCTTTGGAATGAGAAAGACGCAGAGAAGAAAACAGGGGCACCAAGGGGCGCAATTATGGGCTCCCTGGCAGAGTGATTCCTGGGAAAAGTAGTGGCCAGGTCAAGATCTAAGAGGCAGATTCAGCTGTCATGAGGATTTGGGGAATGGAGTAGACATTTATAGCAGCTGTCTTTCATATAGAACATACGATGCAGGCACTGAATGGAAAATACTCATTCCTGCAAGCTTAGTACATGGCAAAACTTCCACGGATATCAAAGAAGTTCTGGTAGTAACATTTTTTCTTTAAAACTACCAGAATAATGTTTTTTAAAGCACACACACAAACATATACAGAGTAGGTTTCATAACTGTGGAGAAAAAGGCATAAAAGTTTTATAAAACTTAATTATGAACAGTTTGCATGCTGTAGCCCATAAGCAAATGAGTAGAATTTGCCCCAGGGTCCTCTCAAATCAATGGGAACTGCCAGTTTGTGTTAAATGCAGTTGTGGAATAAATCCACTAGTTTGCTTTTTTACCTCTAGGAAACTATTGAGCCACCAAATGAAGCTGATGTCTAAAAATCAAATAGTTACCCAGCTTACCTCTTTGTACACATTTTCATTAGTTTACATCAACACCTAAATTAGAAGAAAGGTTATTCTACCCTGAGGGTACTTTCTTGTTGCTTCTTTCGAGCTTAATCTTCTTCCCGTATTTTTTTACTATCCCTCAACCAATAATTTTTATATTACACAGCTGTTCCTAGCATCTTTGGACACTTGCATCTCTATAGCTGATTAGTTGTTTTTTGTTTTTTTTAAAGCTTTAAAATAAGTCCACTAAACAATTGTGATGGCTAAAAGACTTGTATTGCATTCTGTGGTACTGATCCATCTTCCATAATTAGGGGTTTCAGGGGCTCCATGGTTTGAACAGAATCTTGGTGTCTGAGACAGAACTTAACGTGGTGACTTGTTATAAATTTTGTAGTGCTGAGGCTTCAGCATGAGAAGTAAACAGGCTTCTGAGCAACAACAATTCATGCAACTGGCAGGTGATATGAAATCTCTGGATTGACCAGGCCTGGCTTAAATATCAGGAATGTGTTATTCTGCCTTTGCCTAATCAAGCACTAACTTCAAGCCACTAACCTGAGGATTCCAAGTTGAATAATACCTTCAGGTGTAGTAGATGTAAGCATGGCCATCCATGGTCTTGGCCTGTCCTTAACTTAGAAGCACCTCGCAACTCCCCAACCACACTCAATAATCTTGAGGTTTTAGGATGTTGGAAGCTATCTGGGACTCCATCTGAGGTGTGACTTCACACAGCATTGTAAAAAAAGTATCCTCAAAATTCAATCTAAGGACCTACTTTAGTCCATTCTTTAGTGTACTGCCTTCAAGTCGATTCCGACTTATGGCAACCCTATGAATAGGGTTTTCATGAGGCTGAGAGGCATTTACTGGCCCAAGGTCACCCAGTGAGCTTCATGGCTATGTGGGGATTCAAACCCTGGTCTCCCACGTCGTAGTCCAACACCTTAACCACTACACCCAAAGCATTCTTAAAAGAATACAGTTTTATGGGTTATAAAATACCCTGATGCTCTGTAATATTTAAGTAAGATGTAAGAAATTTGATTTCCACATTGAACACAAACCATCCATTTATAAGTTACACTAACTAATCAGCATAACTCATATTGAGTTCAAACAAAATGAAAATAAATAATATTTCAGTCTGAAAATGTTATACTAGCTATGACAATTCTGAATCCGGATTCCCATAGCTGTTTACTCACAGTAGTTGAGAGTTTACAAAGAATTTAAGCTCCCTCTATACATGTGCTATACATACTTTTACCTCTGGAGGCAAAATGGTCACATTGATCAACAGATGAGTATGACCAGGAGCATTTCTACGATTTCCCCAGATGGGAATTGCAAGAGATGGAACATGGAACAGCAGGCACACTAGTGATTATTTTTAACTCCCAAGAACTGACTTGAATTTACTGTAGAATTCCCTGGTCATCCTAGGAATACATTCTCTTAATCTTCCATGTTCATGATAGTTGGCCAGCATTTTTTCTTTCTTTGGGCACACTGAATGAGGAGGGAAACTTGGAAGAAGAAAATGCAGATTTATCTTTTGTGAATTATACTGAATATTAGTTCACAAAGCAAGAGAAGACAGTTGAGAAATAGGATTATATTTTAAACAGTAATTACTGCATCCATACCACGTGGTATACGTAGATATATCTGTTTCAGGCAAATACTTGTTTACAAAGACAAACTGTCATGCTCATTCAGCCCATTTGGTATGAAATAGTTCAAACTCTGCAGGGTCAGTGACCATTGTATTCGCTATGAATATGGAATTCCCAATAGGCACAGAGGATCCTCAATAATGAAGAGATCCAAATACCATCTGGAACAGTCTCCCATGTACATTTCAGGAGGTGGAACAATCAGCAGTTTTAAATGCCCCTTGAAAAATGCAACATTTTAGTCAGGCTTTCCCTGGATTATAACGGTTTACAGCACTGTTCTGTTTTTACTGATAGGCATGTTAACCGATTTATTTTTTTGTTATAAGTATTTATATTTTGGTTTTAACACCTTGTTTAAACCATTTAGTGATCATGCTATATTAAACAGTTTAAAAATATAAATAAATCAATAATCTCCACATCTGCATGTGAACCTTAGATTATCTTTGGATCATGCCCAATATTTACATCAGGTCTCTGTAGAAGTCACCTTACATAATTGTACTCTGATTTTTACTTTTAAACTGATGTGTGAAAACCAAAAAATTACAGCACATGACTAGATAGGTTAGAAGAGTGCTAAAGTATGGTATCTCTGCAAGAAATTGGGCATGAGAACTTAGAAGGTTTTGTGCATTGTATTTGCATTAACAGTATATCCTTCTCATCTTATTCCTTGGCGAATCTGTGAACTCTATTCCTGGCTCAACAATATAAGAGACAGCCAGCTTTATATGGAAAAGTTTTCTAAAATGAGAACTTCATAACTGAGGACAGACTGGCTTAAACTGTGATGAAGTGTACTTTGTGTTTTGCAAAGTACAAAAGAACTTGGAAATCAATATAGTCAGTGAGTGTCTCTGGTCACACAACTGTTTTAGAGGAGGGGTGGTGAACATCTGGCCCTCTAAGGCAAATCTAAGTATTTAATACTTGATGGCTACTAACCCTGATGGGACCTTGATAGGCTGGAGTGTTGGGCTGAAAACAACAGAATGAAATTCAATAGGGATAAATGCAAAGTTCTACACTTAGGAAAAAGAAACCAAATGCACGGTTATAAGATGGGGGATACTTGGCTCAGCAATACGACATGTGAGAAGAATCTTGGAATTGTCATTGATCACAAGCTGAATATGAGTCAACAGTGTGATGTGACTGCAAAACAGGCAACTGCTACATTAGGCTGCATTAATAGAAGTATAGTTCCTGGCTCAACAATATAAGAGACAGCCAGCTTTATATGGAAAAGTTTTCTAAAATGAGAACTTCATAACTGAGGACAGACTGCACTTCCGGGAAGGGTGACTTAGCCTGTGCCTGCTTTTGAGACGGGCTCCTGCCTCAAAAGAAGCTTATTCAGATATATCAGTCAGATTTTTTTTTTTTTTGACTGATTAAACTTCTCCCGGGTAGGGAGAAACGAAGAGATTAACCTCAAAGCCTATTTTTGTTGGGACGACCAGATCTCATTAATTTGTGGGACGAGGTCCAGCCGACGAAGGTGGGACGGATTTTCAACAACAAGCTCTATCTGATAAAGCGAACGTTCATCTTTTCTTCAAAGAGAGAACGCACTAACAGGCAAGCACCCTTCTTTCTATATTTTTCTTTTACTTGACTTAAATTGTTGCTGTTTAAAAGAGATTTGCCAGATTGATCAGTTTTTGACATCTCACCGGGGAGCCATAACTTCTCTCTGCTATTCACTAATTAATAGCTTATCTCTGTTTTTGTTGCAAAAAGCTGTCCTGGATTTGCACCCTAAAGATATACACGGAAGAGGGATTTCTATTCCTGATTTTTATTCTGAAGAATATTATATTGTCTGAGATTACTTTTTTCCTAGTTCATTTTATTTTGACGAATCTGTTTTCTGACGACGCCATTAATTGTTTCGATCCTGGGAACTGCATTTTGTTTACTTAAGCATGGAGAGATAAGGCTGTCTGTTCTGTTTACGCTGTGATGTCACCAAGTTTGGAGTATTAACCCAATTGTTGCTGAAATAAGAAGTGGTTCTTTTATATTTTTCTTTTAAAATGGCAATTAAGAAAGTGGCTGAGAACCTGGAAGTATCTATGTTTCAGAAAATAATGGATGAAATTGAGATAACGAAACGAACCCTGCGACAGGGTTGTAAGGAGCTGAAAATTGAAATGAGCAAAATGATAGGGGTCCCTGTGAGAGAGGAGACTCTGGAGACTGGAACAAACGTGGAACAGGAAAAAGACCTGCGACAGGGTTGTAAGGAGCTGAATATTGAATTGAGTAAAATGACACAGGAGCTTAAAGAAATAGGGGTCCCTGTGAGAGAGGAGACCCTGGAGACTGGAATAATTGAATTGAGCAAAATGTCACAGGAGTTTAAAGAAATAGGGGTCCCTGTGAGAGAGGAGACCCTGGAGACTGGAATAATTGAATTGAGCAAAATGTCACAGGAGCTTAAAGAAATAGGGGTACCTGTGAGAGAGGAGACCCTGGAGACTGGAACAAACGTGGAACAGGAAAAAGATTTGAAGCTTATGGATTTTAGAAATAAAATCTATTGTTTGGAATTTAATGTTATCTCTGAAGAAACTAAGGAAGATTCTAGAGAGAAAGTTATCAATGGCATGGATAATCTTCTGGACTGGAATGATGTGATGGATGGAATTAACTGCAGCCATGTGACAATGGAAAAACTTTCAAGAGATGAGTCAGTGCATTTTGAAAAAAAGAACAGAGATATGATCTTACAGCAGTATTTCAGCAACCTATTCAGAATGGTTGGCAAGATAATATTTGGGATAGAGGTAATTCCCATCAGACTCTTATTGTATGACTATGGTTATGACAGCAAGATTATTATGGAATACTGATAATGGAAGATTGGACACTGAAATTACTGGATTTAACAGGACTATCGGAAGATTGGACACTGAAATTACTGGATTTAACAGGACTATCGAAGATGGAAGATGGAAGATGGAACTAATAGGGACAATAGAATAATGGCTATTGAAATTATTGAACCTAACAGATTCTGATGAGACGGATTGTTTGAAATGTTTATTTTGACTATGGTTATGACAATAAGATTATTATAATTAGTAATGAGATGGATTAATTGATATGCTTATTTGGAAAAAAATTGATAGATATATTTCTTAAAGAACTGAAACCTCTCTTTGACTTTTTGTGGAAAGAACAAAGTAATGTTTATGAGATCTGATGATTAAGTAAGATAACTATTGGAGGAAAGTGATTTTATAATATGATTTAAGAGACAGGATTGTTATATATTATAGACTTATAACTGATTTGATATGTGACAAATGGGAAGTGAATATTTTATTCTTTATTTTTTTTTTCTTTTTGTTCAATTATTTTTGATTTTGTTTTTTGTCTTTGAATGTTTAGTTTTGTATGTTGTATGAAAATTTGAATAAAAATTATTAAAAAAAAAAAATAACTGAGGACAGACTGGCTTAAACTGTGATGAAGTGTACTTTGTGTTTTGCAAAGTACAAAAGAACTTGGAAATCAATATAGTCAGTGAGTGTCTCTGGTCACACAACTGTTTTAGAGGAGGGGTGGTGAACATCTGGCCCTCTAAGGCAAATCTAAGTATTTAATACTTGATGGCTACTAACCCTGATGGGACCTTGATAGGCTGGAGTGTTGGGCTGAAAACAACAGAATGAAATTCAATAGGGATAAATGCAAAGTTCTACACTTAGGAAAAAGAAACCAAATGCACGGTTATAAGATGGGGGATACTTGGCTCAGCAATACGACATGTGAGAAGAATCTTGGAATTGTCATTGATCACAAGCTGAATATGAGTCAACAGTGTGATGTGACTGCAAAACAGGCAACTGCTACATTAGGCTGCATTAATAGAAGTATAGTTTCCAAATTGCATGAAGTATTAGTTCCCCTCTATTCAGCACTGGTTAGGCCTCATCTTGAATACTGCATCCAGTTCTGGTCTCCGCACTTCAAGAAGGATGCAGACAAACTGAAACAGGTACAGAGGACGGCAACAAGGATGATCAGGGGACTGGAAACAAAGCCCTATGAGGAGAGACTGAAAGAACTGGGCATGTTTAGCCTGGAGAAGACCGAGGGCAGATATGATAGCACTCTTCAAGTACATGAAAGGTTGTCACACAGAGGAGGGCCAGGATCTCTTCTCAATCGTCCCAGAGTGCAGGACACGGAATAATAGGCTCAAGTTAGAGGAAGCCAGATTTCGACTGGACATCAGGAAAAACTTCCTAACTGTTCGAGCCATACGACAATGGAATCAATTACCTAGAGAGGCAGTGGGCTCTCCGACGCTGGAGGCATTCAAGTGGCAGCTGGACAGCTATCTGTTGGGAATGCTTTGATTTGGATCCCTGCATTGAGCTGGGGGTTGGACTCGATGGCCTTATAGGCCCCTTCTTACTCTACTATTCTATGATTCTATGATTCTGTGATATATTCTGCCTCCATTGCCAGAGGCAGCATGCTTCTAAATACCAATGGCTGGAAATCAAAGGAGGGGAGAGGGCTGCTCTGGTCCTGCTGGCTGGCTTCCCATTGGGGCATCTGGTTAGCCCCCAGGAGAACATGATGCTGGATCTACTGGGCCACTGGCCTGATCTAGCAGGCTCTTATGTTCTTAGAGCTTGATTTTAATTATGGCATATTCTTTAACACAAGACTAAGAAGCTAAGACTAAGACTAAGAAGGCTTATTTACTTTCTCTTTTCCTTTGTTTTGTCTTCTAGCTTTCCTGAGCCCTGAAGTAATTCCTGAACTTTCTAGCCCTTCAGTTCTTCAGGGATACAAGCCTTTTTTACATTCAGAAAAAGAGGAATTTCATACAAAATTATTATTGCTGATCGTATAATTAATGAACCTACTGCCAAGTGTTCAGTAGAAAGTTTTTCATCTTCCTTAGCTACCTTTACAGCTCTGAGGTAGGGAAATCAAGAAACAAATCAAATGCAAGATCTAATACCAGCAGGTTAAATCTGCAATATGGAAAAGCATGGGGCAGGGGACTTCCTTTATATCAAGAATTTGCCTCCATAGCAAACAGAAGCTTATATACAAGCCAATACAGTACTTAATTATTCCCTTTGTAGCAAACCCTAATGTACAATATTAAAAAATTACTAAGTAATATGCTATCCGTTCCCCAACACATTTTCAACCATGCTGTTAATTAAGAGCAGGAAATCTTCAAAAGCGCTTTGAGTTGCATATGTTGATAGTCTACAAAAGGACAGCAATCTGGGGAAAAGTGGTGAAATAGACAGAGAGTTGAATCTTCCTTTGATAAGATTCAACATGCTTTACCAAGACCCTTCAGTAAATAGACTAGCTGAGTTTGGCAAATGATTCTGAGTTCTCCAGAGGGATTAGATGCCACAGTACATGCTCCAGCTTCAGATTAGAAAGGTCTTTCAATTACTAAGAGGCATGAAGAATTATATCACCAGCCCTGCACTAATCCACTTTTATCATAACTGAATATTTTCTAATAAAAGAGACAAACTGAACTGTGAACTCAAAAGACCCTTTCTACACAGAAAAGGAAAGTTTGAGAGTTTGTTGGGAGAGAATATACTTCCATCCCTAAGAAATCTTGAGTAGTTGCTATTTAGTGCAGAAATTCCTTCTGATACCTCCACATATAATTTTTAGTACTAATCAGGTAGCAAGTGGAGACAGGATTGTGTGTCTCTGTTAGCTTGATACTTGATACATGAATGTACTTTGTAGGTATGGATTTTGCATGGTTTCAAACAGCCCTTCAATAATGGTTAAATTTGAACACTTTTCCATGATATGGGGAGCCTTTGCATAGCTCAATAATAAAAAGGGCAAGGATAGAGAAGTCAGTTCACAACATTCAAACCCAGCCTCCCCAAAAAGAACTCAAATTGCTCTACAGGAAACAATAGTTTCTACTGCTCTTTTAAAAAACTCTGCTGCATCTTACCAGAGCCTCCAGTCATCTGTTTCTGTTGCATGACACATCATTTAAATGACCATTCAGAAAGTGGACTAGATGGATATGTAACCCAAAACTACAAAGATGTTTCCTAAAAGCAAAATCTATTAATAATCAATATAGTGTACTTAGAAAACTGTGTGGGAGAATGGGTGCGTGTTACATTTTCAATGATACTATATTACAGCTTTTAGCAAATCTGAGGTCGATCATCACCTGATCATAAAGAGAGAGCTTCTGGAATATATCCTAATAGTATCTTTATTGCTCTCTTTCAACAAATGTCACAAAGTAATTCATTTCACCAGATTCTTATCACAGCCACATTTTTATGGCATTACTACACCTTCTCCCTTTGCCATTATTTCATGGAAGGCACACTGTCGCCACTCAAAACAGAATAAAGCTTGGATGTTAAGAGCAATTAATTATCAGTGGACTCCGGATTTCTAGTGTCTTGCCAAATATTTGTTACTTTCTTGGAAATCAATCTTTATCTACTTATACCTTGTGTTACACAAAGCAGAGACTTTGCTTGTGTCTGGAAATAGCACTAAGTGATACATTGATATCAGTCTTGCGTCCTTATAGCCTGAACTCAAGCAGGTATGTAGAATATCACATTACTGAAAGGAAGCAGGCTGTAATATAAATACAAGAGATACACTGTACATATGTATTCATTCGTACGTCTAAACTGTTATGTGGTTTGCTGTCACACAACACGTAAGACAGCTTTCACCCCGATATGAACCTTCCTGTTTTCTCTCACATTCTTCCCCTCAGCACTAGGGTGAGGCGGGGTGAGGAGTGGGGGAAATGGATTGTTCTTTATGGGCTCTTCCAGACATTCTGCATATTCAACATTCAACTTGATTTGCTTGCACTACATTTACGCAGTGGTTAGACTATGTTCGGTCTTTATGGAGATTAGTTGCGATTTGTTTACAGGAGGGTTACTTAACAATGAGTATTCGTCTTGCATTCACCCCAGTTTGCTTGTGGGGTCTTCCCATTAATCATTCATTCATCCCATACTTTTCAACATATTTCCCAAACTGCCAAAAGTGAATGCATTTTTTAAGTGGATTTATTGTGCTAGAACACAGCTGGAAAAAGAAAACAGACCCATCTAACAATGAAACATATCCCTGGAGAGGGAGAGCAACGGAATCAAGTAGATAGAACTATGAGCAGGAGAAAGACTAACAAAAGGTCGAGGCTCAAGCAACAGAGCTCTTTCATCCACTCTAATTCTGCAAACCTGAAATTCCAATACATGCCTGAATCCCTCTTGCAAAATAGTGACAGTCTGGGGGCACCCTATGTCATTCTTTACAATATAGAAAGAGCCATTTAAGGAAGACACAGGAAGAGTACGCAAATTGCAGTTTGGATACTTTAATACTAAGAGTACTTGAACTTCATTAGACCCCACTTAATGTCTATGGAAAGTAAAACTGCACTCACTATGTTCACATTGAAAACTTAAATAGCAATATACAAATACGTTTATAAATAAATGGGAAACACACTGCTTTTGTTTTCAATGACAGCAGCAGTTTTACCCTCCTGTCTAGTTTGGCCTTGTGTCTTATATAATTTCATTTATATATTTGCACCTGATAGTATTTGATATCTACAGCTGTTTATTACTGTACTGGGTTTTAAGAAGAATTACCTGACATGCCATTTGTTTACATTCACATATAATGAAAAGAGATTATAATACTAAGACCTGTCTCTGTTTGTAGTTACACATATCATTGGAAGTATACAATTAGCTACAAGCCTTTGTGACTGATGTAAGATGGCCTCAAATAACAACATACTGTTATTTGTTCATTAAAAAGCAAATGAGTTGCATTTTATATTGTTTGGTTAATATCCTCAGGCAATGCTTAACAGGTGCTAATTCTAAAATTGGTTTCAGGTGCAAATAGAATAAATTAGCATGTTTCATGATTACAGAAAACACTTACTGGACAAAAGCCAACTGAAAAGGCTAACAGCAAAACAGATACATTTTCAATTAAAGCAACACACATTAAATCAAAATATATTACAGTGTTTTCTACAAGCATTTCTCAGTACCTTGCAGCATCTGGCTACAATATGTCTATTTACATAGCTGTAATGCATCTTCTACAGTAAGTGCAACTTTGTCAAAACTAGTAGTGACATGTTGAAAAAAGGAAGTATGAAAGGACTAGTGTTATCTCTAGATCGGTGGCTCCCAACCTGGGAGCCGTGATCCCCAGGGGGGCCATGACCAGTAAAGGAACCTGTGTGTTCAGTATTGTTGGCTGAATTCTGTGGGACTCCCTTCCATCTGATATCAGATAGGCCATCTCTCTGTTGAATGTCCAACACTTGGTGAAGACCTTTTAATTACAGCAGGCATTTTAAATAAGGGTTTTTTTTTTCTGATAAAGCTAATTCATTTTATCTCTATTGTGTGTTTTGTAACTTAACAGACTATGCTGTTGAACAGTATAGAAACTGTTGAAATCAACGAATGTTCTACAATGCATGCCGTCAATAATTCCCGAGAAGTTGGTTTTAATTAAATGCAATTGTGGGTGACTACAAACACACACACACACACACACACTTTGCTTCTCATTTTTCAAGCTGCAGGTAAAATTCTGAATACATTTGTCAACATGATATTACCAGTACCACAGGCCCTTTCTTAGAGTGGGGCTAGCTTCTGAGTAGACATCCATAGGGTTGTATTGCCTGTCAAGGAGAAAGTATGTACACGACAGGATACAAAAATAATTCATACTATGTAGGTACTTACACATACTATTCAGTGTTCAGACAGGACTCCAGGAATTGCTATCAGATGCTGGGCTCCATGCAACAATCACACATGGTTTAGCATTAAATACACAGACCAGGAATAGTAGAAATTAAAGGGATGACTGGCAGCTGGTGCTGCACACAGGTGGTAATACCTGTCTTCAGCCATGACAACCTCTGCCAGCATTCTTTTTCATGACATGAAAATAGTTTTTAGACAGATACATTTAAGATAATACTTCAGATTCTGAAAACTTATGTGAAACTAAGGGGAAATAATTCAGACACACTGTGTTCTAATTTTTTTCTTTGTATCACTTGCATCACTGAGTGGGAGTAGGTATCTGAGCAATTAAGTAACTGTCTAATAAAACCTTTATATATTGATTTATATCTTGGAGTAACAAAGGATATGATAAAGTTTCATATAGACCCTGGATTGTCCTTTTCATTAAACAAGTTCATTACCGATTTCCCCCCCAACTTGGCATTAGTAAGATTTTTTTCCCCATATACCTGTTTGGAGAACTATTGTTCTTTTTACGGACATCAAAGTTTGCAAGTCTGACAATTTTTTTGCCTATTATGTTGGGCTTCCATGGGCACGGGTACATCAAGAGGCCCCATGTCCATGCCTATGGTTCCCCTCTTCCTGCATACAAATAGCCACAACCACTGGATTGTTCAGTTTACAGTTATTAGGCACAGAGCATTATATCACAGCCTATTCCCACATCGACTACACTCCAGCACATCCTTGTTGGGACACTGATTGGGTACAGTCTGAGACCTCACCCTGTGGCCTGCCAGCTCCTCAAGTTCCTTCCCAGAACCTTCTCCCTCCTAGGATTTGGCTCAACAGAGACTCCAACTGGGTCCTCCTTTCCTCCACCTTCTCCCCCCCCAGGTACAAAAATGATTATATCAGGATAATATAATGCAAAAATGTGTAGATTAGTCAAATTGCATACAAAATGTGTTTATTAGCAGAAAATCACACTAAAATGCTGGAGAATTTTCATGAGGATTTTTTAAAATTGCAAAGTTTCTGCAGAAATGTGGAGAACTGAATTTAAGATTGGAAAAATGAGAAACTGAGAGAACTGACATTAACAGATCCTTCCATTCCTAGCAGTGGCCACTGGGGGGTGGGAGACTGTGGAAAGCAAAGTGATGTAACTTGAATTTAATATTAACTTTTCACCACTTTAATTTTATAGATAAAATAGCAAGGAGATAGTACTTTGGCTAAATTGATATTTTGCCTGGGAAAATTAGAATACACTCACAAAATAGTACTCTCTGCACTTATTTTTTAATCAATGAGCTTCATGCTAGAAGATTTCTCCATTAATTTATTATTATTTAGAAAATTTCTTAATTGTTTTATATTTAGAGAATCTCAAAGTGATCTACAAAAAATCAAAATAAAATAGAACATATTTTCAAAACATTGTACAAAGTCATTTCAGCCCCATTCCAAATAATAAAAAGTACAAAAATACAAATGAATGCTACAATCATCAAAGATAAAACTCTCAAATCAATATACGATATAAAAGATAAAAATTAGATACAATATAAAGGAATTTCAAGAACAAAATACAAAGCAGAGATCAAATATGATACAAAGGAATCAAAAAAATATACCATGAACACTCCCCCACTGGTTCATTTTCTCCACATGGTTAATTAATTAATTAAATTTATATCCCACCTTACCTCCCTATGGAGGCAGGGTAGCATCATTTTCTTGATTCCATCAAGCAGACCGCCCTCAAGTTCATTTTGTAACAGCAGTGCTGAACTGTTTATACTCCACCAATCTTGCGCACTTGACTTTTTGCAAGACTATACTTATCACCAATAGCATAGTGGCAAATTCAGAAGTGCAGGGCCCTTCATGATAGTCACAGTCACACCCCTCCATCTTTTTTTGCTGCTGGGTTGAGAATGAATGCCTTCTCCTACAACAACAGACATCCCTAGGAGCCAATAAGCATGAAAGAGAAGACTGTTAGCTACTGAAAAGAGTCTTCTCGGTGGCTGACTCACCTCATTTTACTCTGATTGACTCCAATCAGCAGGAAAGGACAATGAAGCATGTTAGAATACTCTTCTCAGCGGCTAACACACATTCCTTTCATGCTGATTGGCTCATAGGATGTTGGAGATGTAGAGACCCTGCTAGGACCCTGCTTCCAAAAAAGGAAAGGGTCTAAGACCGCCTGATACGGCTACATCACGGATTATCAGTCCTGTATCCAGCCTAATGTACCCACACTGCAAGTTTCTCCAGCAATAAACATTAGGCTGGATACAGGAGTATGGAAGTGAAACTATGTCAACTATGAAGTAAAAATGGATAGACATGCCTCCTGAATGTCTAAGTTGATGCATTCTTCAGAAGTCGTGCTAGAAAAGTACCTCTCAAGAGAGATTTAAAAATGAAAGTGATCTTATAAAGTTGCTGTCAACTATGTTCATATAAACACCTCTTCTAAAGGAAAATTAAAGTGATAGAAAAAAGAGCTTAAATAAGAGAAATGCAGGAACCTTGAAACACCAAACACTTAAAACTATTGGTAGTATCTGCAAAATAAATCAAAATTCTGTTAAACTAATGTAGGCAAAAGGTCCTAATAGAAGCTTCATTATTCTTTCTATGGGTTTTGCCTTCACAATATATGGAATGAGGCTATTTTTAAAAAAACAATTGGGAGGGGGAGAGGATTGCTCAGATCTTGGCCTCTCATCAATGATCCACCAAGTTAAAAGCAAATCTATATGGTATTTTTTGTTCAGAATGTATATCCTAGCACATGCAGTGCTCCAAGTCTCCTTTAAAATATAGAAGGAGCATACACAACTTCCTATCCAACTCAATTGGCCTAGAGACGCATGCATTTTCAAGATTGAGTTCGACCTTGGAACGCCACTTCATGAAACCTTGTCTGATGCCAACACCATTGGTCTCTTTGGCCAACAATTTTTCCACAATAGATTTGACCAGTTTGCTCTAAAAGACAAGATGCAAATTACTGTTGGCTACATGGCTACATTTAACAGAGGCAGGAACAGTTTGCAAAAGGGAGGGGGAAGAGAAATAAAACAGGCAAAATGAAACTACACACTAGTCCGAAATAACTCATTGGGATAACATTTGGGGATTTTTACTTTAGAGAAAAAACGAGTAAGAGGAGACATGATAGAGGTGTATAGAATTATGCATGGTGGGCAGAAATTGGATAGAGAAAAGCTTTTCTCCCTCCCTTATAACACTCAAACCCATGAATATCCAGAGAAGCTGAATGTTGGAAGATTTAGGACAGACAAAAGAAAGTATTTCTTTCACACAGCACATAGTTAAACTATGGAATTTGCTCCCATAAGAGGCAGTGGGAGAGCCAGTGTGGTGTAATAGTTAGAGTGTTGGACTATGACCCTGGAGACCAGGGTTCGAATCCCCACACAGCCATGAAGCTCACTGGGTGACCTTGGGCCAGTCACTGCCTTTCAGCCTCAGAGGAAGGCAATGGTAAAAACCCCTCTGAATACCGCTTACCATATAATCCCTATTCATAGGGTCGCCATAAGTCGGAATCGACGTGAAGGCAGTCCATTTCCATTTCAAGGGGCAGTGAAGGCTGCCAACTTGGATGGCTTTAACAGAAGTTTGGACAAATTAATGGATGATAAGGCTATCAATGGTTACTAACCATAATGGCTATGTTCTACCTCCGCTGTTGGAGGCAGTATACATTTACTAGAAACTGCAGGAGGGGAAAGTGCTTGCAGGCTTCCCATAGGCATCTGGTTGGCCACTGTGAGAACAGGATATTAGACTAGATGGGCCATTGGCCTGATTCAGCAGGCCCTTAATGTTCTTCTCAAAAGTTGTAAATGACTTGTGTTTTGTAGCATCAATTGAGATGCTCTTCATTAGAAACTAGTTAAAATAAAATCATGTTTGTGCACTTTTAAAAAAACTTATTCCAACAAGACACTAAAAATACTATTTCCTTATGGGAAAGTTGCACTGGTATTATACAAGGCTCAGGTATTATACATTTTTAAAAACTTTTTTATTTTAATGGCAAATGGTATTGCACTCCTCCACACTCTTTTTATAGTAAAAAATAACTACTGCCAAGAAATATCTGAAACTTGAGCCTGAAATTGGAACATTTATGGAACTTTAAAAAATGAAAGATCAGCCTTTAAAATCCAAACAGAGCTTGGAAGAAGAGTTAGCTCTACATGCAGAAACCAGCAATCTTAAGCAGAAATGGACAGGGAAACGGAATGAGTTGAGTGTTTTTATCTGGAGTCCACAGAAATTGTGGTGCGGTCATGTGTGGTGTAGTGGTTAGAGTGTTGGACTATGACCTGGGAGACCAGGGTTCGAATCCCCACACAGCCATGAAGCTCTCTGGGTGACCTTGGGCCAGTCACTGCCTCTCAGCCTCAGAGGAAGGCAATGGTTAACCACTTCTGGACACAGCTTACCATGAAAACCCTCTTCATAGAATCGCCATAAGTCGGGATCGACTTGAACGCAGTTTGTCATCATCATCAATGTTCTCCTTGCTTGCATATTTTTAATGAAGCAAAATATTGCAGAGGCACTGTACATCTCCTGTGCTCTCATATCTGAAGGAGACTAAACTCTGGAACTTCTCACTGCTTGGCAGAGGGCCTTTGCTCAGTCAGAATGTTATATTACTCTCCACAGCACTTACTGCACAGAAATAAGACTTTATATACTTTCCTTTCTCTGTTCAGTGATGCTATCTGGATTGCCTAGCTTTCTCCAAATGCTCACTTGTCACTTTAGTGAGAGTTGCATAGGCCAGCCAAAAATTGTGTTCATCATGACTCGGCAGGTACTGAAAAGTTTTACTTCTGAACAACACTTGGAGCTACTTTTCTGTAACAGTCAAATTGATGAATCATTGAATAGATTTTGAGACACATCTGTGTCAATCCTTTTCAGTTATGCCGTTCTTAATTTGTAATCAGGGCAGGCTCCAGATTTTGGTGGGCCCCCTGATAAGGTACTTTAAACAGCCTCTCACATAATCTGCATATGCAAATTCTTTTTGTCTCAGACACACACATACCTGGAACACACAACCAGGAGCCTAAACAGCCAGTTAAAACTAAAAGTCTAGCCCCCTTGCTCGCTCAGGGCCTGGTACCCCCTTGTTGCAGCCCTGGTGTGCAAAGACAACAGACACATGTCTTTGCTGATTCCTGATTCCAGGTTTGTTTGATTGATATAATGTTAATCATGAGCCATGCCAACATAAGCAGCATAATGAACATTTATATGAAGTTTTTTTCTTATTTAAAATATTTTAAACAATAAGAATGTAATCAACTGTTGCCCTAAAACAGCTTTCTCCAACTTGCTGCTCTCTAGATATTTTGGACTGCAACTCTTGTCATTACTAAACATTGGCAATGCTGGCTGCAGCTGATGGGACTTGTATTCCAAAACACCTGGATGGCACCAGGTTAAGGGATGCTGCCCTAAAACTGTCTTTCTAGGTTTGCATTGTACTCAGTCTAATAAATGTGTGTGGTCTTAAGAACTCATATAGCTTGAAAGACATTAGCTATATCCATGATATCTACATGACACCTTAAAAGAGCTAGGGCATTCTAATATTAATAGTCTAAAAATACTATTCAGCTCCATTCTTTTTGGCAGGGCAAGAGACTGCTCCATTAGATCTAATAAAATAAAAATTAATGCCAGTGAAGTGTAATTATGGATCAGCAGCTCACAAACACATGAAAGAGATAAATTTAAAATCAGACTACATCTATTTAATATGTTACCAGAATCAAACAATGGAACATGCAGAGCTAAAAATAAAATATGGAAAGGCAGTTCTTGATCCAGATAAGGAGTTTTAAAATAAAATACAGCAAGCATGCGTATGTCGTGAAGAATGACATGATACTAATCGCAGCTGGGCAGCTTATATGAATAAGTGCTCGTCACTGAATTTCATCATGAGATCTTGTTGTAACCCTTAGCAACTTAACAGCAAGTTATGTGAGCATTCATTTTCTTCCAGTTTTCTTTCAAGTAAAACAACTTAATATCATGCAAATAAAAATGCTTATAACATCTCACTTTTCATACTAAAGAAAGATATGGACTCTTCCCTCAATGTTACAGCAATAGCTCAGTTAACGAAGCACATGCATTCCTGGACATGACTTCTTTAACAGAAACTTTGGTACCAGAGGTAGGAATAACATGGAAAGAATAGGGATAGGTTCCTACATCACAAAAAAGAAGAGCAATTCAACACATTTCAGCAAACTTTTTATTCAAAATTAACAATAAAGTGTCTGAAATGAAACGACCAGGTCAGGTTAGCCTTCCATACAGACCACTTGAAGGTTTCTTCCAAAATGTATCCAGGGATGCCTGCCTTGCCTTTTTTCTTTTATCATGTAGCATCTTGCTATAGCAGTCTCAAGCCTTCAGCGCAGTTCTCATCTCCATACCTTTGAGCAGGCAGACACAGAGCAGCCACCACCAGCATCCTGGACTGGGTCTCTCTGTCTCTCTCTCTGCCATCCCCCCCTACACTCGAGCAGACGTGTCTGCAGTAAACAGTGCTTCCAGGGCACCTGAAGCACTATTTACTGTGGAGGCACCTGCACCAACTGGCAAGGAGCACCATTCCAGCAATGTGCGAGAAACCTACCTGCAGCAGCCACAATCCAGTAGATGAGGAGCCACATTCTGACTGTATCAGAGTGTGCATTCCCCCCATGGCCCAGCACCCAAAAAAGACTTTGTTAAAAGAAGCTTCTTTCCTGGAGGATTTCTTAACTGAGGTATTACTGTATTACAAATTGCTGCATATTTGATTCCGTCTTCTGTATGATGTGGTATATTCATTTCCTCTGCAATTGCTGATCTCTCGTTGTTTTAAAAGTCAGGAGGATGTTTGCTCTTTTGGTTAGACATACGCTAAAGCGACGTAATTGCCCTACAACAGGTTATGACTAACTACAAAATGCATCACAGCAGCTGTAATGTGTGAAACGGCAGGCTGTGCACTGCATGATGTCTTAGTATTTCTGTTCATGCATTGACATGAGGGATGTTGTGTCTGCTCTCCACTCTGAATTTTAACTTCTAGAAACTCTGGGGAGGGAGCTGAATCCTGGAGAATGAAAACTCCACCAACTTACTCTAATGAAATGTTGACAGGCCATCACCCAAAGGTATGAAATTTCATAAGGATGAAATGAGGGCAATGATTTCTCAGGGGCAGATATTAGAAACAATGCAAACTCAAGTTTACAGGAATATAGGACACTGCCTCACACTGAGTCAGACCACTGGGCCATCTAGCTCTTGTGTTGACCACAACCCACCCATACACTACGTTCAACATCTAAGGCCCTCCTCCGGGTGCCTACTCCGAGGGAAGCTGGGAGACTTGCAACAAGGGAGAGGGCCTTCTCAGTGGTGGCCCCCAAATTATGGAATGATTTCCGTGACGAGGTGCGCCTGGCGCCAACATTGTTATCTTTTTGGCACCAGGTTAAGACTTTCCTCTTCTCCCAGGCATTTTAGCACGTGTTTTAAAATTGTTTTTAATTTTTTTTTTAATTGTGTTTTTAAATTTTGTTTGTGTTTTAAAATTTGTGTATTTGTTTTTAATCTTTTTAATTGCTGTAAACTGCCCAGAGAGCTTCGGCTATGGGGCGGTATATAAATGTAATAAATAAATAAGTGGCAGCTCACCAATGTTTCAGACAAGGAACTTCTCCACCCTACCTGGAAATACTGGGGGTTGAACCTGGAGTCTTCTGCATGCACAGCAGATGCTCTGCCATGAAGCTGGCCGCCCTCCCAACTCACTGCTGCTGTAAGCCAAGCTAATTCGACGGCCCCATCAGGGCACTCACACAGCCCCAACTTTGCCACTGTCCTGCCCTGCCCCATCACAGCATGAGTAAGTGGTAGCAGTGTGTTGGGGGGCAGCTTGGCTCCATGGCACTGTTCAGTGTGCCATCCACTCCTGGCTACGGCCCTTCACCAGAACTCTTCGTCAGGCAAGATGTTACAAAAGCAGGAGATAAAGGGGATGAAGGGGGGAAAAGTACAGAAATTATCTGTACTATTTCTGATTGACTAGAAAGGAAGAAATGAAAGAAGGCTAGTTACTAAAGAAGGAATAATAGGTTGCCTTTCTGCCTGTAACCTCCCCCCCACTGGTTCAGGTTACTGACTGCAAGTGTTGATGCTTCACTCCAAACAGTTTTAAGCTCCCAGTATTCTAGCTGAGGTGGGCTACAGGGAACTTAATACAATGCATAAAAATAGTCTACTTTATACCATTTTGAGCACACTTTTTAATTTTTATTAAAGAGGTTTTGTTGGCTTTGCAACATGCACATGTTCCCATCCCTCCCTCACTCCCCCAGCTACCATCAGAGGGATACCTGGCCCTGAGAGGAGGGGAGATCTAGCTTTCCAAAAATGTCCCCCTCATAATTTGCATTTGCTGCTTTATTTTATAGTTTTAATTGATGCTTGTTGTTTTAATATTTTTCATATAAACTCTTTGTGAGGTTTGCCTGGAAAATGGTCTATAAATAAATAATAAAAACATCACATTCAGGGCACTTTATTTTAGACATAATATGAATAATTCTGGTTTAGTGTCAATGTTACATAGATGTGGTAATAATCATTTCAGTTCTTTTAATGGATTTATTATAATATTTAAAATTCTGATTTCTTTCACATTACCCTTTTAGACTAATGAATCTGCTGCATTAAAATCATTAAACATCTTGAATCAGTGTTATTAAATTAAATTATTGGGGTTTGTTCAGAATTCATTTCCTTGATGGGGGTTTCTTCAAACGCTATGCAAGAATTTCAGTAGCTGAATATTTGCTTAGACTCTCATTTATTTTTGATGGACATATTAAAATATACCTATTATGAACTTGAAACAGAGTATGAAATTCTTATACATCACTGTTTGGAAACAAAAGGTTATTAGCTTGACAACAGAAGTTGGCTTGCAAAGGAGAGGAGACATGTTGCTTGTTCTCCAGCAATGATTTGTTCTATTATTTTTCCTATTATTAAATAGGAAGATGCACTGGGATGCCTGCTAAGTAGGTTTGAAACCAGCCCTAACCAAATTTCTTTTTCAATTCCCTTTTGGGGTAAACAGTGAAAAATATTTCAGGGTTTTTGAGCATAAGAACATAAGAAGAGCCTGCTGGATCAGGCCAGTGGCCCATCTAGTCCAGCATCCTGTTCCACAGTGGCCAACCAGGTGCCTGGGGGAAGCCCGCAAGCAGGACCTGAGTGCAAGAACATACATACAGCACATACAGAAAGATCACAAAAAGTGAGTGGAAATAAAGTCAAGTCAAGAAAAGTTTGTCTTTCACTATGCCAAAGTAATTGATATCCATGTAGTCTCAGCCAATTTAGTCCTGCATGAATATTTCGCTATCTCACTCACCAACAGAAGGCATAACAACTAGGGGTGTGCACAGGCCACAAGATCTGACTTGTATCTGTAGCTTTGGGAAGCAGCCTGGTCTGTTTCAGAGCTGCCCTGTGTATTTCCAGTTCCCCTTGTTATTCAGAATCAAATTAGATAATGGGGAAAATACATATGCGTGAAATTTACTGGGATAACAGCACCTCCACGGTGCATTAAGCCTGCCAAACTAGGCAGATACGACCAGGGTTTTTATTTATTTTCTTCCAGAATTCGCAGTTATTTGCAGGAATGGTCACTCCTTCTGAGGGGATGAAGCTTGGCAAATTTCAGAATGGTGGCTACAGAGGTTTCTGCATGAGGACAGACTTTGCCATCTTCAGATGAGTACAACAGGAATCACAGGGGGTGTAGTAGGAAAAAAGGGCATAAATCCCCAGAAAAGACTGGAGTGGAAAAATATATTAAAAAACCCAACCCTCCAGCAAGGACCCTTTTACCCCAAGAGTCACTGATGCAGAATGGGCTTCTGCACCTGCTGGATTTCGGGCGAACCAATAGAAATCTTGCTATTGACTAGCATAGGAGAAGACCAAATGAAAAACAGTTTATAATCCCTTCCTCAAATCTCTGTGAATGGAGTGCCATGGGTGAAAAAATTACGGTGATTAAACACTAGAGGTGTCCATCAAAATGAAAGGTCTCCCATTTCTCTAACCTTTCCCCACTAAAGAAAGAAAGAAAAGGTTGTATGTTGTTTGGACAGCTGATGCCACAGAGCTACTCGAAAGCTTAGGGAGTCCCTTAAGACATCTTGTTAATGGTGCAATCCAACTCAGAAACATAAGAACCTTTCCCAAATTACCATGATTCGCCTTGTATTTAGAGGTACACAGACAGCCAATTCACACCTCTAATAAAGACTATTCATCCCCTCAGATGTGACAAGTTTTCATGCAGGGCATTGTTTTTTCATGGTGATGCCTTCAAACAAATGTATTCCCATTTAAAATCAGACAAGTCAGTGTTAGAGCAGTGGTTAAGTGCAATGCTATGCTATTTAAAAATAAATTTGAGCAGAAGTATTTGATATTTCACACTGCCCAGAGAGCTTCAGCTATGGAGTGGTATATAAATGTAATAAATAAATTAATAAATTGATATTGCTCCTGGTTTATTAATAAGGCAACTTTTCTGAAAATACTGAAATGCACTGACAGGCATATCAAGGCACAATCTAGGAG
Source organism: Rhineura floridana (assembly GCF_030035675.1). NCBI lineage: Eukaryota > Metazoa > Chordata > Lepidosauria > Squamata > Rhineuridae > Rhineura > Rhineura floridana. The sequence continues at coordinate 29,141,026 of NC_084496.1, read as the reverse complement.
CAGCATCGCTTGACTGAGCCCCAAAGCAGCAGCATTGTATAGCTGAAAAGATGATTGGTGACTTATTTCCTGAATGGGTCATGGAGTTTTACAAGTGCCATGCTGAGAGGAAGCCTCTGCCTCAGCTAAGTGCTAGGCAGAATGAAAGAAAATTCTGGTAATGAACTAACAAATAGTATCTTGGTAGTAGATGCAACGTTTTAAATGGAACAGAGCAAAGAATAACAAAAATGAAAAGGTAACGAGATTTAGGGAGACTGCAGATTTAAGATTTTCTGAAATCCACATTGTTATTTAGCTGTTTAGGCAACAATTTCAGTTTGCTCATCAGTACAATTATATGTGTTTTTATTTGGAATTATGGTCCATTGTGTTTGATGGGGCTTACTTCTAAGTAAGTGTGGATAGATTTTCTGCCCCAGAATATGTGTCCCTAAAACCAGGAAAGAGAATTGTCTGATAAAAGATGAAATAAATGGAATATCTTTAACAAAATGAAATTATTTATAAATAATTTAGTCAATCTGCTATAATTTTTGCCACAATAAAAACAATAAACTGCAAGATTCCTGATTTCTTGTAAAAATATTAATGTTACATGACTGAGGTTATAGAAAACGGGTTTGCTATGTTTCACTGTTAGCATTGCAATGCAACCTTCTGCTGTAGTAAAAAAAAAAGTAGTATCCTGTATATTTATTATCCTAATATAATGGCTGAAATCTGTATATTTTTGATTCAATACCTATCTTTATAGCATTCTTCCAGACAGCAAATGCTGAAAACTGAGCAAGCCACCACTTTGAATTATGTTACAAATTTGCCTCGAAGTGGATTTTTATACTTTGATCTAAAACTATTACCCAAGTCTTGTACAGCATAATTAAATAAATGTAACCAGCCCTTGGGGGCCTCTTGCTCCAAAATGAAATTTCAGATCCAAAGAGTGCTTGTAACCATTATTGTAACCATGTCTATGATGCTTGTAATTTCAGCATGGTAATCAGATCTCCATAGAAAAGCAGACACTTGTTGATGTGCTTACAGATGTCCCCCAGGACATATTTACAACGCCACAATTTATACAAATCCTCTTACCACACCATCAGTGGCGGCTGGTAACATTTTGACTCGGTAGGGCTGCAATTTTAACCTTGCTGTTTTCATCACAACAGGGCTCGCACATCACTTATTTAGAAAAGTGAGCATTACAGTGCAGAGTGCCACTGTCTCCTCACTAAAAATAACTAATTTTTCTGCACACCTATGGACAGGGAAAGAGCTTCCATGGATTTCCAGACAAGATTGATTCCATAACTCTTATTTAGAAATTAAGCCATACCACATGATATACATTTCTGAATTCACGTATTGGTTACACCTACACATCTATTGCTAAAAAACTTAATACATGCCAAAAAAAACTTTTAAAATGTAGGGACACTTGCTTCTGCTGGCATGCAGCCTTCCTCCCCTGCAAAAAAATCCCTGCAAAACTTTTAATTATCCAAAATGTTATTTCAAAACTCATAATACCATTTTACAACACCGACTGTGCTCAATGGAGGCTGGCCCACTAGGGCTGCTAGGGCAAAGCCCTCCCAAAGAGAATGTCAAGCTTTTAAAAACAAAATTGAAAGGCACACACTTTATCCTGTCCTACACACATTTTATACGTTGAACTTACAGAGGTTTGTGAAGGAATCTTAGTGGGAAGGCTCTACCCCAGTAGCCCTATTGGGCCAGCCACCACTGAGCACAGTCCATGTTGTAAAACGGTCTCTCTCACAATGAAGGTAATCCATCAGGGTAACCAAGTCCGATCTAGTTCTGAAACCAGGTCTGGACCCAGGTTGTGGTGGATCTAGTATAATCACCCTCATATAGGAATACCTGCAGTTGCTTCCCAACCACTTTCTCCACCACCTTACCAAGAAAGGGGTGTTGGTGACTGGTCTATAGTTATTACACTCCATTGGGTCCAGAGTGGGCATTTTAAGAAGAGGATACACCACTGCCTCTTTGAGGGCAGACGTCAACACTGCACCACACAAAGATGCATTTACCACATCCGTGACCCATTCAGTCACTCCAATCTACGTAGCTTTAATAAGCCAGGCTAGACAAGGATCTAATGAGCATAAGGTCAGGGACATCACTGCAAGTATCCTGTCCACATCATCAGACTGCATTAACTGGAACTGATCCCACAACACAGGGTTCCACGTTGCATTGGACACCTTGGCCAGCACTGCCACAACAGCAGCATCTAAATCATTGCAGAGCCAAGCAACTTTATCCTTGAAGTGTGTAGCCAGACAATTAGTCTGTGTGATGCAGAGGTCAGGTGGTACCAACCTCCAGCCCACACCAAACAACTCCACCGAGCAGCAACTCAAGGAGGCAATGCAGGCAGTGAAGTAGGACCACCATGTGTTAGGCCCAAATATGAGCCTGAACGTGTGCTCAGTCGGCTCTGGAGTGAGATGAATGCCAGTTACACTCCAGCCTCTACCAAGACCATTTCATCGACGGCAGCTAGATAGATACATACAGAATGTGTAAGTAACTGAAATAACTTATTTCCATAAAAATAAAAGAACGAACTAAACAAAGCATGCACTCCTGTATCAGCTGAGTATGCAGAATACAAGAAATGTGATGGAAATTTGAGGGAAACAAATTAACCTCTAACAGGACAGTTATAGATTAGGACAATGGGTGTTTCGATAACAGATCCAGCCAGAAAATGTTCTGAGAAGTTGGAGGAATTGCAGACCCTTGTTGTTCTGCTACATACTGCAAAAAAAGAAAAGAAACCATGTGTCCACAAATTTGACTCTCTTCAGTTCACCTCACAAAATTTAATGTTGTCGGTTTCTCTGCCAATGCAATTATCTGCATTTTGGACCACCAGCCTTGTACAGAGTAGACAAGTATTGCCAGGTCTTTTTATAATATACCAGACATTATAATAAAACCAGCCCAGGGTTAGGAAAATGTATTTGATTGACACTAACTATGATTTCCTGAAAAAAATGGAGCCAGGAGAATTGAATGACGGCACGACCACCACATGTGGTACATTGTGCCAACTGAATTACATTCCCTCCAACATTCCTCCAGTAATTTCCTATACATAGCCAGTGTGGTGTAGTGGTTAAGGTGTTGGTGTAATTTCACAGGTGTGATATATCAGCTTAAGCATGGTCTCTCTGAGCTTTGTGGAGATGAGATTGTTTGTTTGTTAATAATAATAATAATCCCGCTCTTCCTACCAAAAGGAGCCCAAGGTAGCAAACAAGAACACTAAAAACATATTTAAAACATCTTAAAAACAAAACAGGTCAATAATACAATCTTAGTCTCCCACCCCTTGAATTGATTGGGTTTATCACTGCCCACAAATTGGGGTTGAAATAAAATGGGCAAAAGAAGACAAGGAGATGGTGCCAAGAATCCATTCCATTTTCTCCACACTTTTACAGTAGCTTTCGAGAATGGATTATAACATTCTGTATGTGTCTTGTGGACAACTTCAGAAAAGGAAATGTCCTGCTTGCCTTTAGGCAGTCTCAAGTGTTGTCTAGGCACCCAAACTGCTCCCATTTATTAACTGAATCAGCTGTTTCAGCTGACAAGAGTTGTATAACTGGAAGTTCAGAACCTCAAGCCCTCCTGATTCTCTCACTCTATAAAGAGCATTACTCACTCTTGAACACTTTCCTCTATTGATGAAACCATTAAGCACCTTCTGCAAACCATTAATAACACTGTTATTGAGCCACATAGGTAAAGATTTAAAAAAAGAAACAGAAGCGTTGGGAGCAGGCACATGCCTTCATATCAGTGCATATTCCTGCTGGAGCCATCCTGGGCTCCTACTGGGAGGCAGGGTGGGATATAAATGAAATAATAAATAAATAAATAATACCAGGTAAGAAATGTTGTTAGGTCCCCAATTCTTAAAAGTTTGTATACAAAAGCTGCATCTCATATAGTTGCCTTTTATAAAAGCTTCTCTTCCATGGATGAGTGGCTCCCTCCTTAAAATAAGTCCTGAACACTATAGAAGCCTCTGGCTTCCCAAGCTTTAATCTGGTTAAATTTGTCTCCATGTCTGAAATCATTGTGCTCCATATTGTGGATCAGGGGAAATTGTTGTGGTTTTAGCCTATTTTCTCCATATTTTAATGGTGGCTCTTAAAAGGGGGTTGCTAATGGCCAATATTGTCATTTTATTAAGATTTTGAAATGGTAGCACTCTCAGACCAAATGGGTCTCATCCTAGCTTTCCTGCTTTCCACAGGAGTTGGGAGTTTGTTTGTTTTAATGACATGAAAAGTAAAGTTTGTTACTTTTAATGACATGAATCAACTGCTTTAAGTTGCATGCTTTGTAATATGTCTACATGTGGGGAAAACTCAGCCCTCCCTTGGACTTATTCCTGTGTATTATACTCCTATTCAGCTGATTCATCTTTTCTCCACTGATAAATATCTCAAGGACTCTCTGCCATTTCCTGAATCACCCCTTGGAGAGATCTCTATGGGAAGCGCCTGAAAGATGAATAACAATTAGGGCAATATAGACATTTTAACTGCAGAACTTCTACCAAATAAACAAACAACAAAAACAGACTCAGCACATCCAATGGAGCTCACTCACATAAATACAGATAAAGAAACAAACAGCAAGGCTGGTCAGGGAAGTTGGGGCCTGAGCTTTGCTATTTTGTAGGTGTGGCCTTCAAGGAAACAGATCTGAGTATGCCCAGAACAGATACATTGGCAAATAGGTCTACCATAGCAGCAGACTTACTAATGTTATATATTATGGTTGGATTGCCATCACAACAACAGGAGGGAGGGGGAAACTGGGGCTAACAGCCAGTAGGTCTAGTAAATACAAATGGTTTTCTGGAGACAGATGGGTGGGACCTCATGGCCATACTTTTAAATTAAGTATGGTGGTGCAGAGAGCTGATTAGCCAGGGAACACTGAGATTGAGAAATGTCTTTAGGAGCCTCTCTAAATTCAAATAGATTATGGAAGGATGTGTGAGATGAGAAAGAACGTAGCTTTGAAATTTTAGGGAAAACCTTTTTCAAAAAATGTACTTGGCATTTCACTTTATGGGGGTATCCCCTAATTGCCCTAATGGACCAGACTCCACTAGGTTCACCTGAATCAGGCACCAGAGGTTTATATTTCAGTGGATTTAATGTGGTTTAAATTAAATTAATGCAAACATTTGGTTCCTAGACCTCTGAAATACTAAACAATTTATACAGATGTTGAAAATCTGTCCTATGCAGATTCAATATACTTAAAATAAGTCACACAGTACTTAACGATCCATGTCCAAAAATAAAGCTATTCTTAAATTAAGCATTAGAGGCAATATACAAGGATAAAGAGGCTTTCTCAGTAATTTAATGGTCCACTGTGTGAATAAACAGTTAATAGTACTTAAAGTGGTATAAACCAAAACAAATAAAATTTAAAGGGACTATAAAGTATTGAGTCAAAAGGAAAGTATACTGTATATGTACAGCCAATTTGAAAGACAGCTTGCTTGTGCTATCCCCCCTCATGTTTTTCCAGCTTAATGTAATATTTTTCCCTAGTTTAATATTAACACACAATTGTGCCTTCTATTCCCTACTGCTCAGCAAACCTGCAGGGATCTTTCAATTCTCCATGCTGTCAACAATACTGAAAAAAAATTAAACAGTAAGAACATTAATGATTTATGGTGAGTTGATTAGCACCACACAGTGAATGGAGAGCGTGGCTTGGAACTTGATTCAAATTCAGCATAACAATGTACACATTGAACTAAAATGTTAAACAGTAACAGGGATGTATTAAAGATTAATGCTATAGATTATAAGGAAATTTTACTTACAGTTAATTACTATTTGCAGACTGGAGTGGAGGACACTTTGTTGACAGGGATGATCATCCCTCTGGGCTGGGTTCTTAAAATCTTACAGTCTTCTGCCTCCTATCCAGGGGAAGGAGTCATCCCTCTCACCAGACCAACTAGCCGAGTAAGACATCTCCTCAACCCCACAGAATTACACATACAAACTAGTACAAATATGCTCCGGAGAATAACCCAACGAAAACACTAAAAACAATCAGGCCTAAATAGGACTCAGTAACAGCCCAGCCACAATCCACCCCAACTCAGTAGAAAACTACTGAGCACAGCACCTACCAAGCAGAGGAAGTGAGAGGTGTCCTCCAAGTGTCCTCCACTCTGGTCTGCAAACAGGAATTCATGGTAAGTGAAATGTCCACTTTTGCCAAACTGGAGAGGAGGACACTCTATTGACAGGGATGCAACAGACTAGTCCCACCCAAGGCTGGGCTTCCTGTGCAATAATTGGGGACAACCCTTTGCAACACCCTCCCTCCAAATGCAACACTGGAAGAGGAAAACACATCCACATTATAGTGCTTTGTGAAGGTGTGCATGGAAGCCCAGGTAGCTGCCCTACAGATATCTACGACAGGGAAGCCACCTCAGTAAGCAGCCGAGGCAGCAGATCCCCTCAGTGAATGTGCCAGCACCCCTGCTGGGGGCCGCTTACCTAAATCACATTTTCAGGTGATGTGTTAATTTTTCTGAGACTGCACAAAATTCAAGCTTTTTTATACTACACTTCTATGCTCAAATTATGTGCTTCCTTCCAGTTCTGAGATATCACTAATCTAGTTGTGACAAACATTTTTAAAAAATCAAATCCTTTGGTTGTAACTCCTCAGCTGGGAAATATTGAAAGAAATATTGAAAGAAGGCAAACCCCCAGATCACATGGAATAGTAACTTGCGAAATAGACTCCATTTCACAAATACCCTATTTCCAGTAACTCTAGAAAACTGGGCAGGTCCACCAAAGAACAGGAAATAAATGCCTCATTCTCCACAGCTTCTTCAACAGAAGGAGTTAGCAGATTGAGTAATATGCACGATTCTAACCAGAGTATAATACCATCGGTGAAAAAGTTTAAGGGAGATAATGTGGACAGAAACAGAGACAAATGGTGTGGTGGTCCAAATACAACTCCAAGACTGTTAGTCAATCTCCGGCCCCATCAGATTCCCATTGTGATCTTAAATGTCAGTTCCAACAAAATGGAATAAATGTGTGACACAAACCCTTGAAGGGAGTGTCAGACCTCTTCCCCCAGCATTTCAAATTGGGTTGGAATGTTCAATCCATGTGAGCTTTGTTAGAGATCAAACAGTGAATTTTTCAATTCAATAACCAGGTCACAGAGCAGTCCTTTTAATTTTTCTCTTAAATGGGATTTCCATTATGGAAATAATCTCCCAATCTAACTAGCCTTCTGAAGCCATTCTCCACACACACCCTTGAGGGAGGCTTGGAGGGTGGTGATAAGGGAGAGGGCCTTTTCACTTGTGGCTCCCTATCTGTCAAATGCTCTCCCACTGAGGTCTACCTGGTGCCTTCAATTACATCTTTTTAGTGCCAGGTATAGAGTTCACTTTTTTCCTCAGGCTTTTGATAGACTAGGATGATGCTGTTCATTATTAGTGTGCTGCCAAAGCTGTCTGTGGCTATATGTGGGTGGTTATTGCTGTTTTTATTTTTATGGAATTATGTATTTGTTTTCATTTTTAACAGTGTTGTAAGTTGCTTGGAGACCCTCGGCTGGCAAGTGACTAACAATAACAATAACACTATTAAAATTATAGAATGTTAAGACTGAAGGTGCAAGCCTTTGGCTTACCAGATAGTGGTCTGAACTTGACAAAGGGATCAGTTCCAATCATCCCACTATCCAAACCAGCTTTCACTTGTCCTGAAGTGAAGACTCAATCTAGTGTGTGTCCTGCTCTGATCCACTGACAATGTGAGACAGCCCCTTGCTTGATATGGAGACCATGAAATTTCAAGCTGGACCAGACAAAGCAATCTCTGCGTGAATGTTGAAGTCACCTAGAACCAACATCCTTGGGTTCTCTGACACCACACTCAAGACTACCTCCAACAGCTCAGTTAGAGAAGCTACTGGGCAATAGGATGGGTGGTAAACCAACAGCATCCCCAGTGTGTCCTGCTGACCCAAGAACAGGTACAGGCACTCAAAACCCACTACAAGGTAAAGGGGTTTTCTGGCAAGCTGAATTGATGTCTTATGGACTATAGCAACTTCCTGGACACACCATCAAGGGAGGCAGAGCTGAATCAAATCTACTCCTCCCAATTCTCCCACCCATGTCTTAGTTATACAATCCACATCAGCTCCCTCATCCATACTTAAATCATAGATAAGGGTGGTCTTATTATGCACTGACCTGGAAATCACCAGGCTAGACATTTCCATAACCCTTTCAGGTCACCCCAGCTGGGCTTGGCTGCTACCAGCAGACCACTGAGCCAATCAGCCTGATAAGGGCCAGCTGTTCTTACCCTTCTTCACCATCTCCTCCTTCCCAGGGATTTTGCAGCAAGAGAATTCCAGCAACAGCCAAAGCAAATCGGTTGCTGGACAATTGGGGGGGGGGGAAAGAAGAAGCTATCGAACACACCTGAGTTCTTGTCCTCCTTACCATCTGCAAAACATCCCAACATCACCTCTCTGCAGTTACTTCTAACAGTGCACCAACATTGCTGGCTCTGGGGTGTCCAAAAAGCCATTAGGCTATAATGCAACAATAGCCGTCTTCAGACCTTCCAAGTGAAAACAATGAATGTGTGTGTGTGTGGGGGGGGAGATGCATGGTGACATGCTCCATCCCTGAACAACATACATTCACTACACTGTCTGCATAGGCCCTGTGCATATATCGGCTGAAAACACATGTAGGCACATCCACAGTTTGTACTCATGTAAGGACTGTGCGGATAATCTAATAAACCTGCCTCTGTACTCCCAATCACCCTGCATGCCTCCACTTTCTCCACTTTTAACATCTGAAGAAGGTATGAGTCATCTTGAATCCAGCTCCCACCATTCGCCATCTCTAGCCCGAGTATGAGATTGTTGTAGATAAGAGTTGTGGTACTATTCCTCAGAAGAACATAATGGGGCACCTAGCAGTAGTAGTGGAGGCAATATCTCAAGCTGTGAGTTTATGGCATCATAGCAACCCATTCACATCAAAGCAGGGTGAATTAAGATCTTTTTTTAAAAAAACCCACTAAAATAAAATTTTAAAATAACAGGAAAACATGACAAGCCTGAAATACAGTTTGATCTCAGCTTGTTATAGTTGTGGTTTGAAGAAACCACTGTCTCCTGAATATAGACATAATGACAAACATGGATTGTCCCAAATTGCAAATGAAAGCTTTAAACTTTCCCATCATGCTTAAAGGTTGCATAAAGAATTCCCTCTTTCAGAAAATCTAGCTAAAATCAAATTATTTATTGTCACTGTGAGCATGACGCTATATTTATCAATTAAAAAAATTCAGTATAGAGGACATAGCCATAGAAGATATAATCTTAACAGTCAGATTTTAATTACTTTTGTAGGGTGTACAGCACACAACATTTACAAAACTGAGTATTTTTCAATATTGTATGTATATATGGGTTGTGATGGAAATATTTCAATCATGACTTAAGTTGATAAAAATAAAAGGGTCTAATTTAAATCAAGGTTCCCATTTCCTGCAAACTAACTGGTAGCTACTAATGATTAAAACATATCGGTTTGCAACTAAGTAGATTCCAAAACTAGGCATCAGCCACCAACATGCCTGGAACAGCAAGATCTTTTTCTCAAATAAGAACTACAGTTATAGGAAAGGCTACAAACTACTCACAAATGGGTTGAGCTGGTCCACTGACAATTCAGATTTGGAACCAAAATAATAATCCTGTTCCACAGTTATAAAGAATTATTGAAGTTAATGGTTCTGGATTTAGGAAATGTAGTGGAGCATGTCTGGAGACATGCAAGATAACTGTTCCAAACACCTTGCAAATCCATAGGTCATTAATTAAGCAGAAGAACAAAATGAGAGAGTATTACATTTCATGGAGTAAAAATGGAAGGACAATCACCTCAATTTGTTACATAGTGAAAAGCTAATGAAATCTCTGAACAGCCACGCTACATTGTTTTATATCACTCTGCAGAATCCTTGAGGAGCCATGTCTTTTACTGAACACGTGAGAGGTATGGTGAACTTTCCCTTTCTGTGAATGTTAGAGATGCAAACAGCTTTGGAGAGACTGTAAAGAAGCTGCAAATGTCTAAATACCCCAACTCCTTGTAATACACTGGGTAAACCCCTAAATTATAATGAAGACATCCCCCTCTCTCCCCCTCTCCTTCATATATTTAACTAAGTTCTTCAATCAGATCCTACCAATTATGTATAATTTAAATATTTCTGATTTATACTCATTCAAAATTTGCAAAGTGAAGATATTACTGTAGGTAACCTCACATAAACTGCAATTTTAATGAAAAAATGCAACATCAGATAGTGACATACTTGTTAAGTGATATGAATCAACTTAGAACCATACAACTGTATATACTGAAGGCATATCTAACATATTGAAGATCATCTAATTAAAGCCCAGCCTGGGGTCGAGCCCTCTGTAATCAGAATAGCCCATATAACAAAGATATAAAGATTGAACAAGATATTAACATGTTGTGTCAAGGGTTCATATTGTTTGTTTGCTTGTTTATTTACTTTAATAATTTACACCTCAGATTTAAAAATAAAAACCTTCCAAAAGCACCTTACAAACTAAAACTATGGAATTATAATAAAATCACAAGTAAAACAATATCAATATTTCAAAACACATCAGCCAAAATATTAAAAAGCCAGCACAGGAACTATTCATTAAAGGTCTTGAAGAATATAAGTTAGCAATGGTTATGTAAAGACAGGAAGAGGCAGGGCTTGATGGAGTTCCACTGGAAGGAAATTCCACAACTGTGCAGCCACCACCAAAAAGGCCCTGTCCATGGTACCTGTAACAAAAGTGTCAGTACAACAAATAATAAGTTGAGTACAAATAACCTCTAATGGCTTTAAAGGTATGTGTGTGTCATATCACACTATTTCCACTAATGTAAAAACAACAAAGAATCACTAGCCTATTTGACATAGAATAACATTCCTCATATATAATTTAGATCAGACCAGGTCCACACCTTTCCAATATATTTTCTCCATTTGTTGCCATCTTTTGCACCTCACATTGGTTTTTGCTTCCAGGATTGTTCTAGCATATATACAAGTTAGAGGCTGACCTGGAGTACGTCTTCATTGCTGGGCCAAAGGGCTGTCCTCATGTATGAAGGATACCTTGTCCACTTCAATCCTGTGGCAGGTAAAAAGGTAATCTTTCCCCCCCAAAACAGTGTGGATGCAATAGTGTACTAGAGAGCGCCAAGAGGTAATCAAAGCAGCTTCACAAGAGAAGTAGCAGGACCACAGAGGATCTGTACTTGTGTACTAGCATCAGTTTGGTGCACATGTTATTCTACTGAGGAACAGCGTAAGGTGAAGGCAAGATGGAGGCCTGAATGCTTGGGGGGAAGGCATTCATCTATTATCACTACACTGTTTGGGTATGAAGGGAAAGGGCAGGTTCAAGTTTGTTTCCTATCCCAACTGAGATATATATAGAGTCTCAATTATGAGCAGCAATGGGCACCAGAAATGAGATAAAATCTCAACTAGTAAATGCCCCTCTTCCATAGTCCAAGCTTTAAATAGATAGACTGTTGTTGCTCAAACAAAATGCTGTTTACGTAGAAACCACAACTCTAATTCTAACCTTGAATAAAACAAAAATCAGGATCCAGAGAATGCTGAAAAAAGAAGTCAGTTGCAGTAGATCCATGTATTGCAGTGGTGGGGGATCTCTGGCCCATGGGCCTACTTTGGCCTGCCAGGTCTCCCATTTGGCCTGGAAGACAGTTCTGGCCAAGTCATGACCACCTGACCTACCTTCATCTGGAACAGATAAAGATGCATCTTGGACATAAGGCATGGGCGATCAACTGATGGGTGGCGCCGACAGAGCCCTGTGCCTTTGCAAATGCTGCTGTGATTGTTACCAGTCAGCTGTTCCTTTGCCCTCATGGTTTTATTTTAAATCACGCGGGTAAAGGGAAACGGATCACCTCATGCCATTGTGATATCAGGTGACTGACAGGTGAGGAGTCCCAGTTCCCCATCCCTGATATAACACTTCTCTCTGTCAACCACACATCCACAGTCCAGTTCTGTAAGATACCATTCTCACCAACAGAAGGGGGAGGCAATGCCCAAACTTTGTTGGTTCTGCAGGAGGAAATACCTTGATTTTTCTTCCAAAAGGAGAATAATCTAAGCCATTTACCCAGCCTTGTAGGGGGGGAAATTAACTAGCCTTTTTCCAATTTATTTCAGTTTTAAATAAAACTGGGGGGGGGAGGGAGAGAGAGGAGGGGTGAAAGAAAAATGGAATGAATCTTCCTTGTTGAATGCATCCTAACTGCTTGCTGGAGTTTACTTGTGGAGCCACTTTGTGCCAGACTGAATTGTGGATCCCAAAATCCTAAGGTGCTTGATGAGGAGACAGCTGAATCATGTTAACCTGACATCACAGCCACAATGGTGCTGTCACAGAGGCAATGAGATGAACTAATATTCAAAAGCCAGCGGGAAAGCATTTCAACCACCCAGAACACTCTATAAGCTACTTCACTGAGTGGCAACCTTGGTGCAAAGGAACTTCAAAGAGAGACTGCAACATGAAACCTTCTAGGACTTCACCCACATGAAAGTGGCAGATGGAGAGAGGAACAACCCTGTATGAGAGGCAGGGAAGAGGAGATTCCCCAGGTTATTATTATTATTATTATTATTTATTGAATTTATTAGTCGCCCATCTGGCTGGTTGTCCAGCCACTCTGGGCAACATGCAAGATAAAACAATACATTAAAACATTAAAATTTAAAACCATAACAGTAAAAACCTAACCCACCCCAAAAGCCTGCCTGAAGAGGCAGGTCTTCAAGGCCCAGTGGAAGCTCATCATAGAAGGGGCATGGTGGAGATCATTTGGGAGGGAGTTCCACAGGGTAGTGGCCACAATTGAAAAAGCCCTCTCCCTAGTCCTCACCAGTCTGGCTGTTTTGACTGATGGGATGGAGAGAAGGTCTTTTGAGGCTGATCTTGTTGGGTGGCCTAGCTGATGATGCTGGAGGCGCTCCTTCAGACAGACTGGGCCGAAACTGTGTAGGGATTAACAGGTCAAAACCAACACCTTGAATTGGGCCCGGCAAGCAACTGGTAACCAGTGCAACTCTTTTAGCACTGGAATGATGTGATCTCGCCGGCGGCTGCCTTTAATCAGGCACGCTGCCGCATTCTGTACCAGTTGCAGCTTCCGGACCGTTTTCAAGGGTAGCCCCATGTAGAGCGCATCGCAGTAGTCTAGGCGAGAGGAGACCAGGGCATGTACCACTTATGGGAGCAGATGATTGGGAAGGTAGGGGCTTAGCCTCCGTATCAGATGGAGTTGATACAGCGCTGCCCGGCTCACAGCTGAAACCTGAGCTTCCATGGACAGTTGGGAGTCAATGACCCCCCAGGCTGCGGACCTGGTCTTTCAGGGGCAATTGTACCCCATTGAGCACCAGGTCAACATCCCCCAACCTTCTGTTGTCTCCCACGAACAGTACCTTGGTTTTGTCAGGGTTCAGCTTCAGCTTATTCCTTCCCATCCAGCCACTCACCGACTCCAGACACTTGGGACAGGGTTTCTACAGCCAACCTCGGTGAAGATTTGAATGACAGAGCTGTGTGTCATCCGCATACTGGTGACACTGCAGCCCAAATCTCCTGATGATAGCCCCCAGCGGCTTTATATAGATGTTAATAAATCAAAGGTTGAGAGACTGGAAGAGGAAAGGAAAGCTCCCAGGTGGGAGGGTCTGCCATTTTCTGTGAGGGTGGGAGGGGAGAATTAAGCACGACTTTTGTATAGAGATTAGACTGTACTTGTGCACTGTTTTTGTACTTTATATATCTTGCTTCTGATTTCCCCCTCCCTTAATTATATCTTAGGTTGTTGCTGTTATATATGTATGGCATTTTACAGTTGAACCTGAGATAAGTAGATCATAACTTACATTGTGAGACTTTGTATTTTACTGAGTATTTCTCATTATAATTGCTTTAATTTTTTTATATTGTATAGATATTACATTCAGTATTGATATATATATTGTTTTTTTTCATTCTGTGTTGTAAACCAACCTGGGGTCTCTTGACGAAGGGTGGTATATAAGTGGAATAAAATAAATAAATAAATATTAGTTATATATTTTTGTATTTACCCCAAAATGTATCCTACAGTCCATTAATAATTTTATATTTATTTTTTTAAAAGTTTATTTGGAAACAAATTAAAGCAAAACAGAAAAACAACTGCTTGTGGCTTTACACTTATATATAAATCAGAGGGGGGTGGACAGATGAGAATAAAGGGGAGGAGGAGGAGGAGGACTTAAAGTGGGAGGTTATAGCAGGTGAAGGGCAGAGCATGGCGTTGGACCTAGAAGGCTCCACAGCTCTGGACTTAGACAGTTCAACCCCAGTAGCTCCAGATATCCCTGTGGAGAGTCAACCTGGCCAGCTGGTTGTTTCCCAGCCTGACACTTCCCCCCATTCCCTGTGTCCATGTTGCCAGCAGGCAGCCCCCTTCCCTCTGAGGGGGGAGATGGGATGGTGACAGGAGCTCCACCTTCGCATCATGCCAGGAGGCGAATGTGGTGGGAAATTCAACAGATACAGCTCAGGCAGACTCTTCTCTCCCAACAGTGACAGTCAGCACACACAGGTAAGGTGCCCGCCCAGCCTTACTTAAGCCAAGTGAGGGTGGGAGTAGTTGCTGAGTCAACGTCTTAATGCCGCAAAGTAGTGCCTAGTTAGTCCTAGAGACATGCTGAGTCAAGGAGCGCTCTGATTTGAAACTGTTTCTTATTACAATAAAAAAGAAAACCACAGCCGTGTCTGAATCTGAGTTCTTCGAGTTCAGGCAGGGCAGAATCACAGAATCGTAGAATTGGAAGAGGCTTATAAGGCCATTGAATCCAAGCCCCTGCTCAATGCAGGAATCCAAATCAAAGCATATCCGAAAGGGTATCCCACAGTACATCATTAAAGAAAAGGTGAAATGGATCTCAAGTGCCAGAATATCACATTGTCTCTGTCCCCCTACTTCCTTCCGGACCAAAGAGTACATTAATATAATATACATTATATTATTATATGATATACATGCAAGCATTAAACCACTGGACTGGGCGAACAACAACAACAACAGTAATAGTAATAAATTTATTTTTGTTATCCGCTTCTCACTTGGAATGCAGGTCTCAAGGTGGATTACATAGATTTAAAAATACAAAGCGTATAAAAAACCATACATAAACAAATCCATAAAATCCTTAAAATCATCAGTAAGACGGCATAAAGGTTAGAAATATTCAGCCTCGTTTATGGGAAAACACAAAAAAATCCTATTATTGCAAATGTAAAATAAAAAGCAGTTGTTTTAATCAGTTGATACCAAACTCTAGTTTTGTTCTCATTCATCTAAAGACTAAAATGTGGCCATGCAAAAAGACTCTCAAACAGAAACACACATACACAAGGAGTGACCTTTTTGGAAACATATGCGACGCAAAACTTTAGTTTACAAATCATTCTGAAACAACAGGTGTAGAGTGGAGAACCCTTAGGGTTCAAGTCTCCAAATAAAAGTATGTCAAGTTTTGTTGTGGGGTTTAACAGCATCAGGCTTTGGAGGATCAGTTTCCTTAAATCAATTATGATCAATACAAGCCAGATGGCTGAGCTGTCACGCTGTATAGAGCTGTCTGTGTGATAAGGTCACTGCATCTGTCAGTGGGAGATGACTGCAGAGGCATCACATCTGAAAACTCCCTAACCTCACAGCCTATCTATTTGAGAACACTCCATCAGGGATTAAGATGTGCAGTGATGGGATTAGATGGGGTTACCATGTTTGACAGTATTTGTCAAATGATTAAAAAAAAAGTTCAGGAGAAAATAAGGTGCACCAAAGCAAAGCTGTTGCCTTGAGAGTCTGTACGTGTTTCTAAGGTTCTTCATCAAACTACATACATTTTATCTCTTTTTAAAAAATCCTTTTAGGCACTTTCCCACAAATTGCATAATCTTAAAATACACCATACTGAGTACCTGTTATCTAGAAAGCTAGAACTATAATTAGACGTCATTTGTGGGAGGGGACAGACATTACGAATTCAGGCTCTTCCATATCTAATATTGTATTGCAATTTGCCAAAATCATCTCACTCCTGCTGTTTCAGAAACCCACATTAGAAGAGCAGTGACTATTAGACATTTCTTTCATCAAAAAGCAGCTATGATTTCTATAGTTATAAAAAAGAGAGTTATTATGGATGGTGATAGATAACACATCACTGTGGGGAAAAATAAAGCACAAGCAGGTTGGACGTGCCTTTAAAGCCACTGACAACAATAACACAAACAAGGGTGTCTTCAAGAAAGATTTTGTGAGCATCTAGTTTTCTTTCATCACCTCTAAACATCAATATTTGTTATGGATGTTTGCTTGAAATCTTTAAGACTTACTTTTCCCCAAAGGAAGTGTATATTATTTCACTTTCTCACTCCCCTAAGTCGGTACAAACAGGAGATTATGCTACTTTTCCCTCAAAAAAAAAGTTTACAATTAATAGCACTACAGTGGTTTAACAGCCTAAGTGACAATAAATATTTTATTTCAGAAAGTTAGAAAATATTCAAGCATCATTTGACTGGAACACTTCATATAATTTACATAAAATAGATTACCAGTGAAACTAACTTTTCCATTAGCATTAAGTGCTTTACATGGAACAGAAAAAATGAGATCTATTTGTACTCTGATGTATTTTATAAAAGCAGGAGGAGGAAATTACAGAGCTTTCATTGTCTTCAGGCATTTGCGTAACAAAATATAATATAGAGGGCATAGCTCTAATTAACTAATTCAGAAGAGAAAGGTTTTATTTCATTCACTTGCATATCACAAATCAATCGGACCACACTTTAATCTGACAAAAATGTGCTTTCTGAATAATTTTCTCTCAGTCACAACAAATGATAGGCATTTACAGTGTGAATGAAAGAAATAAAATTTATCTACAGTATTTTGGATATATGGCAGGGATGGGAAACTTGTGGATCTTCAGATGTTGGGTTACAACACCTTCTATCAACCCAGCCAATATGGCCAGAGATCAGGGGTCACAGCAATAGACTTGTAACAGCTGAGCTAAAAACTCAAATTAGGGAAAAAACCTGTTTAAAGATATTTACATAAGAAAAAGAAATGGTGTTTAAATTCCATTGATTTCAAAGAATCTTGAGTGTCAATAACATTCTCTAAATTCAAGCCACTCTCTGGCAGAGCAACCGACATCCCTCTTTGCACCTAGGGGAGGGGGCTGGACTGAGTGGAAGTGTCCTTTCGCCATCCTCCACTTGCAGAGTGACACCTGTGCTTCTCCATTAGCACAAAGTTCCCACTTCTTCCTGAGGATGGAAAAGCCACAAATGGTGCATTCTGGGGCAGAAGGGGCTGAGACGGCCTGGTATCCATTGGATCCCAGTCTAGCACTACAACGCCACATGATGGCATTGGGTCAAATCTGGGCCCGATTGCTCCACCAGCTCCAGGCCTGCCCATTTTGCTTCTGCCCTTATGACCCAACCAGCATGATGTGGCTGCCCAGTAGTAGCCTCACCTGGCAGCAGCCAAGATTAGGATTGCACCCTAAGTAAGGGATGAGGACCTGCAGCCCTCCAAATATTTTTGAAGTACAGCTTCTATTATCAATACTGACTTCAAAGACAATAAATTTCTTTGGCATCCCTACAGTCTGGGAGATGGGCTAGCATGGAAATATTCTGAAGCAACAACACAGCTGAAGACTTTCGACTCCTTCATGGTACCTCGATTTATACAAGTAGCAATATCTCCATATGCAAACACTGACCCACAGTTCCTGAAAATATCTCTGTTAAGCTAACAGTCTGTCCAGGAAAACTGATATAAAGCATTATTAAAGACAGAATTACCAGGCATGTAGAAGAGCCGAACCAGCTTGGCCACTGCAAGAGTAAGGGCTGTCTCACAAACCTTTTATAGCTCTTTGAAAATGTTGACAAGGACACGGATGTTGATGTATGTGAGTATTTGTTTTACAAGGGAACTCTGTCCGTGAAGAGTTAATGACCGCAGGAGCTAAGAGAAGCATCAGGTGTGATTAATTAAGGGTGGGAACACGCCTAGTCATCCTGAGTGCTGGAGCAATAAAAGAAGGAAAGCAACACAGTGCTAATGGGTGCTGATGCTCTCCGTATCTCTCCACACACCCGCGGACTGCTCACTGTCTGAGTTAAACGCAGCAAGTCTGATGAGGACTGGTCGTGCTGCTGGGAAAGCGAAAGGACGCAGAACCTCTGGCTGTGCTACTGTATATAGACTGTTTGACTGTGTGTATCAAGCGTTTGCTGTTATCTTCTGTTTACTTTGTGCAACGTCTGAGTAAAAGACTGCTTATAGCACTAACACGTGTATCCAGCCTCTTTGTGTGAAAGAGGGATCCAGAATAACCCTATCAACGGATACCTCACCAAACAAACACTCCTGAGTAAGCTTAGCAGTCATGGGATAAGAGGAGAGGTCCTCTTACGGATAAGTAACTGGTTAAGGAACAGGAAGCAAAGAGGAATAAATGGACAGCTCTCCCAATGCAAGGATGTAGAAAGTGGTATCTGTGCCAAGACCTGTGTTTGTTCATAAATGATCTAGTTAGGAATCAGCAGTGAGATTTTCTGAAGATACCAAATTCTTCAAAGTGGTTAAAACAAAAGGGATTGTGAGGAGCTCCAAACTGGGCAAATGGGCATAAAAAGTGATGCACAATTGGTAATTCCCCCCCCCCCGCTAATTTGCCATATATGCTAATAGGGTCTGAAGTGGCAGTGACCAACTAGGATGCAGACCTTGAGATCATAGTGAATAACTCAGTGTATAACAGGTGTGAAAAGGGCAAATTCTATGCTAGGGATTCTTAGGAAAGGGCTTGAAAACAGAAATGCCAATATTATAATGCCATTATGCACATTTATGGTGCAACTGCAGTTGGAATACTCTGTACGGTTCTGGTCACCTCGTCTCAGAAATGATACTGTAGTGATGAAAAGGTTTAGAAAAGAGCAGTCAAAATGTTCAAGGGCTTGGAGAACCTCCCTCATGAAGAAAGTTGTAACATTTGGGGCTTTTCAGTGTAGAAGAAAAGCAGTAAGGGGGGACGTGATAGATTTGTATTTAGTTATAAGGCAATGGAGAAAGTGGTTTTTCTTTCCCTGCCATGCCACCAAGTGGTGGACATCCAATGAAGCTGATGTTGGAAGATTTAGGACAGACAGAAGCAAGTACTTCTTCACACAGACAGCACATAATTAAACTATGGAATTTGGCCCAGAGGAGGCAGTGATGGCCACCAACTGATGGCTTTAAAAGGGGATTAGACAGATTCATGGAGGAGAAGGCTGTCAACCACTACTAGCCATAGATGGCTATGTTCTGTCTCCACTGTTGGAGGCAGCATGCCTTGGTATACCAGTTGCTGGGAATCACTGGGGAGAATGCTGTTGCAATCTGATCCTGCTTGCAGCTTCCCACAGGAATCTGGTTAGCCACTGTGAGAAGATGATGCTGGGTTAGATGGGCCTTTGGTCTGATCCAGCAGGCTCTTCTTATGTTTCAATGTGCATCTTTAAACAAAATTTAAAGAAATCAAATGGGAAACTGTTGATTGTCTAATAAAAGTATTCAATATATCACTAAAATGGACCTCCTCAGCAGGCGCTTTGTGACTGTCAGCATACATAGAAATTGGATGATCAACTCCAAATTTTATACTTGGACTTCCAAAAAAAGAATTTGACCAAGGTCTTCAGCAAAGGCTTCTGAGTTTTAGGGTGATTAAAGAAGTAGAGAATGAGAATAAATTGATAGCTGTCACAAAGGAGAAAAATAAACAATGGGGTCCAACAGTCTGTATTGGGGCTGGTATTTATTCATTAATTGATAAACTGCATAAAGAAGGTAAACAATGGCAAATAGATTTTAGTGTAAGCAAGTATACATTGGAGCAAATATCTCTTAACTACATATACACTGATGGGGCCAGAACTGACCAACTGATCAGAAGACAGATGTCCTGGCTCCCAACCAGAGAAGCAGACTCAGGAGAGGAGACAGGGTTTTTCTGCATAAAGTTTTATTCCAGAAGTCAGAACAGGGATCTAGCATTTCATGCTAGGTCTAAACTGGGATTCAAACAGGAACAGGCATACTAGGTATTGATGAGTTGTCGCAACAGCAAATACAAGCAGTGCTGTTTCTTATAAACAGAAAAAAGGGGGGGGCATGTAACACTATGAATTAATTCAGGCTTTTCTCAGCATCAGCTGCAAGGCAGGGGCTATGAAAGGAAGGTGGACAAAATTGGGCTACTTGTCACCATCTCTTCTCTATCCTCCACGACCTTGAAGATATGCCAGATTCTGACTCTGCTGAGTCACTTTCATTTTCCTCTGCCTGAGAAGTTTCAACGTTTTGTTAGTACTTATCTCTTTTGCCATTACACTTGGCCTTATGATTGGGGAGGGGGGCTGAAAATAACACTAATTTTATAACATTACCAGAATCATCATGCCTATGGTTCAGTTACCTTTATAATACTACATGCCACAGGGATTGGGAACCTGTAGCTCTCCAGATATTTGTTTTTATTTCATCAAATTATTACCCTGCCCTTCAGCTAATGATCCTAGGGGAGGTAACACTTAAAAACAACCATAATATCAATTACATGTAATGTTAAAAACACCAACTGAAGAAGGAACAAAGTTAAATAAGCAGCAAACAAAAAGAAATCCAGAAAAACTGGCATAATAACTCAGTTCCCAGCAAGAAGCATCAGGGATGTTGGGAGCTGCATCAGTATCTGGAAGGCCACAGGTCCCACTCTGGCACACAGCTCTGTTTGCATGCACTATATCAAAAAAGGTTTTGTAATCTGACAGACATATTGCTCAAGGAGTTGGAGCACCTTCTCTGCAAGAAAAGACTGTGAGGGCTTTTAGTTTGTTTGTTTGTTTATTATTTGATTTATATCCCACCCTTCCTCCCAGCAGGAGCCCAAGGCGGCAAACAGAAGCGCTAAAACACATCAAAACCTCATAAAAAGAGACCCTAAAATACACCAAAACAAAACAACTTAAAAAAATTATTTTAAAAAAGCTTTTAAAACATCTTTTAAAAAGGATTAAAAAACATATTCTTTTTAAAAACACATATTAAAAAGTAATTCCAACACAGACGCAGACTGGGATAGGTCTCAACTTAAAAGGCTTGTTGAAAGAGGAAAGTCTTCAAAAGGCGCCGAAAAGATAACAGAGATGATGCCTGCCTAATTTTTAAGGGGAGGGAATTCCATAGGGTAGGTGCCGCCACACTAAACGTCCGTTTCCTATGTTGTGTGGAACGGACCTCCTGATAAGATGGTATCTGCAGGAGGCCCTCACCTGCAGAGCACAGTGATCGACTGGGTATATAAGGGGTAAGACGGTCTTTCAGGTATCCTGGTCCCAAGCTGTACAGAGCTTCGTACACCAAAACTAGAACCTTGAACTTGGCCCGGTAGCAAATGGGCAGCCAGTGCAATTCTTTCAGCAGCAGAGTGACATTTTTGTGATACCATGCCCCAGTGAGCAGTCTCGCCTCCGCATTTTGCACCAGCTGCGGCTTCTGGACCAACCTCAAGGGCAGCCCCACATAGAGCGCATTACAGTAATCCAACCTAAAGTAAGTTTAGAAACAAAAGGTTAAGTAAGTATATAAAATTATGAATAGTGTGGAGAGAGAATGCAATTTGCTCCCTCTCTAGTACTACAAGAATTCAGGGGTCACCCAATGAAGTTGTTTAGTAAGTTCAGAGCAGACAAAAGGAAGCACTTCTCCACATAATGCATATTTAAGTTGGAGAATTCACTGCCTCGAGAAGGGGATGGCACTGATTTATTTTTTTTTAATTAAACATATATAGGATAGGTTGATGACAGTTGAAGGGCACCTTTATGTTCAGAAGCAGTATGGCATCAAGACAAACAGGGCTATGATGTTGCTTTCATCCCTGGCTTGTAAGCTTCCTGGAGGGAGCTGGCCAGCCACAGTTGGAAAAAGACTGCTGGCCTATATCTTAACCATTGGTCTCATCCAGCACAGTTCTTGTTATGTATCCATGACAAAGGTACCACACTATCCTCAATGTGAGAAGGATGCTTCTGTCCATGGTACTGAACCATCACTTCCTCAAATGGTGAGTGCTGATAGGTCTGGGGCCAAAATGGAGCCAGGAAGATGACAGCATGCTTGCTTGAAGGAACCCTGGAGTTTGCAGAAGTAACACCCCCTCCCCATTTTTGCAAACAGCAAGGTTGCTAACAGCAGCAGATGGTGTGGTGGGTGAAGGCACTTACCTGATCTCCTGACAGGCGAGTCTCTGCTGCTTATTGGGAGGGAGAGGGATGAGGCAGTGGTAAGGTTAGTGCAGTGCAAACACTGCCACTCATCCAACCCAGAACTCCTGTTGATTGGTTTGCACTATGCTGCCCTCTGTGCTGCCTCACCATCCCCCTCTGCCTCCTGGTCAGCATCAGTGGCTGACCTGTCAGAAGGACATGTAAGTGCCTCCACCCTACCACGCCATCCACTACTGGTTGCTTACATCAAAAATACAACAAAACAATAACAAATAATTAATAATTAAAGCAAAGAAAAGAGATAGTACAGCAGATAATTAAAACATCAGAGTTGGCACAAAAACCCCAGGCTAATATAACGCACACCTAAACAAAATAGTCTTTACTAAGTGACAAAAGCCAGGCATCAGCTCACATCAGGACACAGAGAAGGGCTTCTCCATAGAGTCTTAAATTGTGGGCAGCCATAATACGGGAGAAGGTTGTTCTTTAATTACCTTGGATCCAAGGCTTTTAGGCCTTTATAGGTAATAACTAGCTCTTGCGTGGAAAGACTTAACTGTTCTCAAATGGGTTGCAGTATGCTTCAGCCCCCTACAACTTATCCAGCTACTGATTTAGAAAGTAAGTGAGAGGAATGATCTTATCCCAACTGCATGTATTCATGGAATTGGGGAGGAGGAGGATCTGAGCCCAGGATGGGGAAGCTCAAGTCCCGGGGGCCAAATGTGGCCCTTGACCCTCCAGGCTTCTCCTGTCTGGACTCCCTCCTTGCCCCCAGCCACATGCCTGCACCCTCGCTGAGTAACACCCTTGGCTGTAACATATCCTTAAACTGTGATAATGCCTCCTTCTTACCTGAATGGGGGATGGAGAATTGTGTATTTGTATAGAAAACTCTGACATTGGCAAGGCTGGAATGCAGCTTTCTGTACAAAGATAAAGAGTTACATACATTGCTCCATCACCCTTTGCATCTGGCCCTTCCCACCACTGCCGTGCTGCTCCCAGAAGGTTGCTCAGGAGGCAATATGACCATCAGGGTGAAAAAGTCCCCCACTCCTGAGCCATTGCCTCTTTTATTGTTCTGTCACAAAGCAAGCCTGCACCAGACATTTGATTTCTTTTTTTGAGAGGGAAAAACCACTGGTCTGTTTCTCAGAAACTATTGTTGTTTAAAATCCAGAAAAATAGCCCATTTATTTACAAGGTGGCAGCTTTAATATGTGTTCTGCATTTGTCAACAAAAGATTCTTAAGGACCATGCTTTTGATTGTCAGGGTGATAATTAATCATTATTACTTATAAGCAGTTCAATTAGTAAATTCCAGATGTCTTCTTAGTATAAATATCACAAATCAGCAAAATAAATGTGAGAAGGTGTTGGTTGTGCATATCAGTTTGTTACAGGTCCCATTTTAACTTTGCAGTTCCGTTATTTTAATGCAGATTCTCATAGCCTGAATAACTGCTTCTTATTCATTAATAGATCTCAACCTATTGATCCCACCTATTCCCAGGCAATCTTTGGAAAACTGAGGACATTGTATAGGGCAGCCTTTCCCAACTGGTGTGCCTCCAGATGTTGTTGGACCACAATTCCCATCTTTCCTGACCATTGGCAATGCTGGCTGAGGCTGATGGGAGTTGTGGTCCAACAACATCTGGAGGCACACTGGTTGGGAAAGGCTGGTCTAGGGATTTCATTACAGATGTTT
Organism: Rhineura floridana; assembly: GCF_030035675.1. Classification (NCBI taxonomy): domain Eukaryota; kingdom Metazoa; phylum Chordata; class Lepidosauria; order Squamata; family Rhineuridae; genus Rhineura; species Rhineura floridana. Next base: position 29,116,682 of record NC_084496.1, on the reverse strand, counting down.
TAATACATTTTTGCCTTGTTAGGGAAATTGCACAGAGATTGTGTGTTTTTTCTATTCTTGATGGATAAGAAGAAATAGCATTGTTATCCTCAAATGAAATAACTTTGTTGATGGATATTCTTTCATTCAAGAAGTGCAATGCTTTCTAATTATACCAATGGGATTTTACAGGTACCACTGGCTTTGACTTTATTAATGTCATACTGACTCCAGGATTGCTAATTTAGAGGAGAAACATATGTAGGAGGGATTTATTATATATTTCAGACAATCATACAGATTTAGTTGAGATACAATAGAGTGTGAAGCAATTTTCAGCTCTTGGCCCATGGACTAACTACACCAGGCTACATTAAAGACTGGAAATAGGGATTTGATTTTCCATTTGGACTCTAATGCATACTTTCAATGAGTTTTAAATACATTGTACACAGGGGGATGCGTGCCATGTATCATAAATGTGGCACTGTAAAAAAAGAAGGCATTTTTGGCTTCTAGACCTACAAATCAACATCTAACCCTTCCACAACTACAAAGTGCTATAAAAATATTGTGCTGCATTAACCACCCTCAGATTCAGAATTTTGTAGAATAATGGAATACAATTTTACCCCAAAAGCCATGTGTAATGTGATGTGAAGGGGGTGATTGGCTATAATCTTAGAATTCCAGCCCAAATGAGCACAAGTGTTTTCTGTAGAAACTGTTGTTTATGAGACTGAACTTAGTATATGATCTAGGAATATGGCTGAAATTATGAAGTAGTGGCTTTTCTCTTTTAAGTTTATGAGCTTCCCTACAGGAATGAAATACCTCCATTCCACTTCCCATATTCAACCCAAATTAGTCTAGGTACTGTCAGATGAGTAGTTATAAGCCTACAGTTACCAGGAAATGGACAGTATTATCAGGACTGGTGCCAGGCATGCTGGGGCCTTTAGGCACCAGCCTGTCCCATGCCCCGGCACATGCACACACGCTCCACCTACCTACCTTTCCATTGGCGAATGCTGCCTGCACTGTGCGTGCATGCCTGCCATCAACAAAGATGGTGGTGGAGGCTTCCCTAAGGGGCTGAAGCCTCCGCCGCCATCTTTTAATGCCTGTAAGAAAGCATGCCTGAGTAGAGTTGTAGAGAATACTAAACTGATACCAGATGGCTCACAAATCTTCAGCCTGAAACTAGGCCTTTCCACAGAGGAGACTATTTAAAGACTTCAGATGGTTTGATCTGCAGTGAACCCTAATCCCTGGACCAAAAATTGGGGGGACTGACTTTTGTAGATCTAGTTAACACCATTGTTGCTCTGTACTGTGCCACTTCAGAATCCAGGGAATGTTGCATTTCTGAATATTTATTCTGGCATGTAGAAAGCTAGCACTGCAGAGGCAAAGGAAAGGAGGATGGCCTACAACCGCAGGCTATTCTTCTATGTGTGGGCAAGTGTTGGTTTTGGTTTTTTTAGTATTTTGTTTCTTTTTTTCTTTATTTGATTTCTTACCAGCTCTTCACCATAAGGTCTGACGGCAGGTTACAATAAAATATTCTATGATATGTTACAACTATAAAACAAGAAAAGTGTAAAAATAATTAAAAACAGTTTCATATATAAAACATTTAAAAATCCCATATATAAAACAGTGAAAAATAGTTCCAGTGCAGATGCAAACTGGGTTAGTATGAACATTAACAATGCAAATTGTCCTGCACTCCTGTGGTGCAGTGTACACAGACACCTTATTACCCCCTCATTCTGCTGATTGTGTGTGTCAGGCCTAGCAGCTATAATCACAGGATGTATGTCATAAACATGAGAGGAATCAAGATGAGAGAGAGTTAAAAATATAATCAATGAAGATTATTGAGGCCAATAAAATAACTGTTCACTAGACTAGATTTTTTCCCCTCTGAATTTACAGCAGGAGAGAAATTGGGCCCTCACACTCATACACCTAAGAGGTGACCAATGCAGGGTCCTTGACTGGATGCAGTAGAAGTCTTCTGACATTCCTTTGATGGCTAGCTATTGATTGAGACTTCTATGGTGGTTTTAGGTGAAAGAAACGTCTTCCCTATATGTATGATTAGGGAACTACACTTAACAGGTTTACCTATAAGTTACCTGAGAATCTAACACATATTTACAGACCTAATACTGTTTTGAAGATGAGGTTCTAATTTGCTCATAACTCCTGTGACATAATTCATCACTGTCATGCAGTAGCCTAACTAGGGTGCTCCAGTCCCAGCACTGGGCACAAGATGGGGGGGGGGACTGGTCACTGCCGATGAAGTATAGCTTAAAATCATTTAAAAAGCATGACTTTCACACATTCAAAGATAATGTGCATATTTGTTTCATTATAAAAAATTAAAATTATCCATGTATAATTAATAAAAACATTATAAACAGTTAATAATAGTTGCATTAATCCCACACTGGTAATTGTGATTTTTTGATTATGAAATAAGTATGAAAATCATCTTTAAATGTAATGAAATTATAATGATTTTTAGCTCATTACTGTTGATTAATAAATTGCACTAATGTGACTTTGTGAAATCAGGATGTTTATTGGATTCTCAATTATTTAGAATGAAGTAACTTGCCTTCATAAAATAACAGACAGATATTACAACCAGTGCAGGATCTTTCACTAGGGCTGCTGGGGCACAGCCCTCCCAATAAGAATGTCAAGCAATCTAAAAAAAAACCACCTGTACCCCCCAAAAATATCAAAGACATAAACACACAGGTTTTCCTGTACCACACACATTTTATACTTCCATTAACTTACAGAGGTTTGTCAAGGCATCCCAATCCCAATCTCCTGTTCTCTGGCCAATCAGCTGTCTGCATCACCCAGCCAATTCTAATCTAAAAGAAAAGCTACGAAAACAGGTCTCTCCCATGTGTCTTTGGACAGAAAAAGATGTGACTGACATTCGAATATTAGGAGGACTGCTGGCTTTTCAGTCCCTGCTGGTAGGTTTCCACTCCCTCTGTTGTTATGAGGGCCTTCCAGCCCCCACTAGATTAGGGAGTACTGCTTTAAAGCCTTGAAGAACAGCCCTGCACCATGTGGTAGCCTATCAGATTCATTCATTTGTTCTGAGCATGCTCAGAGCTGTTTCCTTAAATGCCACATCCCTACATAGCTTTTAGCATGTTCTGGTAACCAGAGAAGCAACAGGGAGTGCTTACTACTTTGAAGAACTTTTGTTTTATTTTGTTTTGTTTTGTTTTGTTTTAAGACTTTGCTAGACAGAGAGAGCAAGCAAGCAACAGTGGACACACTGTTAGATATCTATAATAAATATAGATATCTATAATAAATATATACTTTTTTACTTAATCATTTTGTTGCTGTTTTTTTTAATTGGATTGGGAGGAGAAATTGTAGACAGCTTAAATACACATTGCAACAAACTCTGTATCAACCATTCCCCTGCATTCACTCATCTAATGCTGCAGCAGCTGGGTGGGACAGGTTGATCCGAGCCATGTGCAATTCTGAAGTATTTTCCAGCTTATTTCCAGAAAAGGTGTACAGATCTGTTTCCAACAAGCCCCTCCCCCAGCTTCAGAATACACTGAATGCAGAATGGATGAACATGCTGATGCCTTTATTTCTTGCTTTCGTTTTTTTTTTTTTTAGTTTTATGTGAATTTCTAAAATGAAACCTTTGGGCTCTATCCCTGTATCGATATCGCTAACTATTCTCCCTAACACTGGACATAACAGAGGCTGATTATGATTAATCTGGTGTGATCTACTCTGCACACGAGCAGAGATAATTACATCACATTTTCAGAACTGAACCATGCATTGCAAATATGTTCTGCTATGCTGTGATGCGCCCTGGGTCAAATGAAGTTTTAGTCTATTGGTTGGAATACTTTGTTCTTTTAATTTAGAGAAAAAGTGTTTTGGATAATGAAAAGTTAAATTGATTTTGGGGGGGAGAAAATTGCATGCAACCGGAAGCAAATGTTCCTCTCATCTTAAATATTTTTGTGTGTTTTCTGCTTAGTTTTCTGGCAATGGATGTCTACGTGTAATCAATACAAGAGTTCAGAAACTTACATCATGAGGTATAGCATAATTTCTAAATAAGAGGTATGGAGTCAATCTTGTCTAAAAACCAGACTTGGCCTTTTACATGGAAGCTCTTTGCCTGTCCACAGATGTGCAGAGAATGACTGATGGTTTTTTTTACTGAGGAGACAATGGCACTCTGTACATGTGCAATGGTGCAAGTCCTGTTCTGATGAAACAGCAAGGTTCAATATTGCTGCCCTACCAAGTCAAAATGTTACCAGCCACCATTAATTTTAATTTTTTGTCTTTAAATCTGTGGTTCTACTTTAAATAGACATTGATAACAATATAAGAAGGCAGTGCACAATATATGGTTTGTACCAGGTAGTTACGGTCAGTCAAGGCACTTCTGCCATGTGTTAGATACATACAAATTCATAATGTAGTTGATGTGGGTGCCAGGTTGCAATATTATACACATTTACTTGGGAGTAATTGAATCCAGTGGGACTTACATCTGCAAAGACATGCAGAAGATTAGTGTTTGGTTTTTATTTCAAATATCCAACCGATCACTAAACAGTGTGGTTTTCAGTTAGAAAATGAAAACTCCTGAACTATTGACTCATCCATTATATCCCCAACCATTCACTGTGCTCAGTAGCAGAGGGCATCCTGCAGATAACCATCCTATGAGGAGGTCTGTTCTGCAGGTTGTCAGAACTGGGCCTTTAGTGTGGTGGCACCTAACCTTTGGAATTCTCTTCCTTTCCACATCAGACAAGCCCTATCTGTGTTGTCTTTCCAGCATCTGTTTCAACAAGCTTTCTGTCTGGAGATTTTTATTCCAGTTGGTATCTAGGTTGGATTTGAAACTGTATATATGTAATTGTTTTAACTATTTTATATATGTAATAGTTTTAAAATTGTTTTTATACAGGCAATTGTTTTATATATGTTTTATTGTATTGTGAAATTGCTTCAAAATGTTTCATGGGAAGGGATTCATAAATGAAGTGAATCATGACATGTGCGTGTGTGCACCAGGAATTGCCTATCTCTAAAAGTTATTTTTGAGTGATAGAATTGATCATTCATACATAGGATATTTACAGTGCAATCCTAAGCCCATTTACTCAAATTTTATTTATTTATTTTATTAAATGTATATGCCACTCTTCCTCCAGAAGGAGATCAGGGTGACAAACAAAACAGTTGAACAACAACAACAAAATATATTAATCATAGCACAGTGGGGAGGAGAGCCTGGCTGGGAGTCCAGATTCTGTGAGTCGTGTCTCCTGGGTGTCAAGGGCCAGCTAAAGATCACCCCACAGGGAGTGGCTCAGGGGTTACATGCCCTGCCACCTGTGCAGCCGTGGGTAAGCTGCATAGTCCCAAGGAGCCCAGTTGCCCCCAGCTGGCACTTGCCGACAAGGAAGGGGCTGGCTTGTGCAGCTGTGGCAAGCTGAGCAGGCCCTAGCCAGCTGGGGAGGACTAGCCTCAGAGGGAGGCAGTGATAAACCCCCTCTGGATACCGCTTATCATGAAATTCCTATTCATAGGGTCTCCATAAGTCGGGATAGACTTGAAGGCGGTCCATTTCGATTCCATGAGCTCAACAGGGGCTTACGACTGCACTGTTAAAATGTCATTTATTATTCTATACTTTTAAAGAACATTTTATATTTCTATATATATTTACTAAAATTTAGTCTGTCCTTGATACTTCACTTGAATTCCGCTTCCACTTCTGCCTGATACTACTACTATTATTATTATTATTATTATTATTTATTACACTTATATACTGCCCGACTAGCAAAAGCTCTCTGGGCGGTGAACAACAGAGAATATAGTAAAATACACATATAATACAATAAAAACATATCATATAACAGTAAATGATCAAAAATCAGTTACAACAAAAAGAAATCAATAACTTCAGTTAAAAATGCATTGGGAAAGAGGAAGGTTTTAACCTGGCGCCGAAAGGACAACAGTGTCGGCGCCAGGCGCACCTCCTCGGGGAGACTGTTCCACAGTTCGGGGGCCACCACTGAGAAGGCCCTAGATCTTGTCATCACCCTCCGGGCCTCCCTATGAGTCGGAACCCGGAGGAGGGCCTTCGTAGCAGAACGTAGTGAACGGGCTGGTTCGTAGCAGGAGAGGCGTTCCGATAGATAGCGTGGTCCCGTGCCGTATAAGGCTTTATAGGTTAAAACCAACACTTTGAATCTGGCCCGGAAGCATATTGGTAGCCAGTGCAGACAGCAAATGAGCAGGAGTGCCCTCATTCCTGTCACACAGTCTGTTTCGCAAGATGATACCTTGCATTTTTGTCATGTTTAATAGTCCTAATTTGATTTGTCTTCTTAGAAGAGCTTTTCAGTTGTTTATAGCTTCATATGTTAACATTAAAAAAAGAAGCAGATGGAAAGTTCCATAGAGAGAGAACTCAACTTTCTGGGATTAAAGTCAATTACTGTAAAACTGGTGCCAGTATTCTGGAGCAAAACAGTTAACACCGGGATAGAGTTCTACAAAAAGATTATTTTTTATGGTTCCGAAAACAGAGGAAAGTTCAACAACAACCTTGTTAAAAGGTAATAATCCATGTCTCAATTGAGAATGCGCCATTTTAGAAAGGGCTGGCTAGGCAATTTCTTTTACCCTCACAGCCGACAGCTTTTCTAGTTCACTTCTAGCTATGAAGTGAAAAATAATTATTCCCTCCCTTTCTTTAATTCTCATTCGTCATAAGAACTATTAACCTAAATATGTCTAAAAATGTAATAATCTCTTTTGAAATAATTTTCAAAGAGTTGTATTTAACTAAGCCCTACTTAGAGTAGACCCATTGAAACTGGTAAACCTAAAGCATGTTATTAACTTCAGTGGGTCTGCTCTGGGTAGCACTGAATACCACCGAAGATTACTTGCATACTAATTTAAAAAACATGTCAGCGTAAGTGGTGTCAATTGCTTTGTCTTGCTTCCTTGATGATGTGATGTATCCTAATGTTTGCTTAAAGAAATAAGCTTTATTAAATCACTGCAAAATCACCCAGAAAAGCAATTAAAACATGACTAAAGCTGTAGATTCTTCTCAAAACAGATGGTAACATGCAAAATAAAAACTAAGCAGTAAGGAAATAATCTAGTGCACATTGGCAACATAGTCAAATGAAGTAACCATTGTAGCCCAGTAGAGGCTTATTTTGAGAAGAATTGTAAGGCAAAGTTACAATGTGTGGATTCTTGACAAAGAATTGTTTTTCATCAGCAACTATTTCCCTTCTTCCTTTTGGAAGACAGGCATGCCAATTATGGTGCCAATACACAGCTAAGAATATGAAGAGAGTTTGTGAGTTCTTTGGACAGGGGACTTTAAGGTGGGTTTTGCTAAAGTATCAAATGTGATATTAGCAATACTCATGCACAATCATCACTCCCTTGAATAGCAAACTCAGGTGGTGAATGCCAACAGAAATGGAAAATAGTGTTGCAGAGATATTAGCATGTTGAAAGGAACACTGAGATTTGCAGAAGCACAAAAAATATTTTCAAAAACCCTAATGAATGGGGGGGGGAGCCCAATGAGGACTGAGCATGTTCACTAGGCACAGTATGTTGAGTGTTGCTGGGAAAAAGAAAATTGAGAAACTGGGGGGTGGGAGCAGAATGTCTGCCTGGAGAGCAGCATGGCTGACAGACTGGAAACCTGAACAGGAGGATTCCTGCTAGGACAAAGTACATGAAAAATAATGTCTCACCTGTATATTACAATAATAATCTTGCTGGTATGAAAACAGGATAAAAAGTGGTATCTTGTTTATTAAAACCATTGGATTTCAACAAGCCACTGAATCCATCATTTCACAGAACAAGTAAAAGGATTCGCAGTTTAGCATTATAAATGCATCACAACCACGTGGACATTTTTGCTGTAGTTTGTAAGAATCATGATAAAGATTCAAAGTACATGATGAATTTATGCAATTAAATTTTTGTTTAGATTATCAGAACAAGTCATAATTGATTGCTCATCTCCCTAACTACATTAATGACTCCCTAATTAGCAAAACTTATCTGTATCTGTGGCTGGAGGGTTAATGTCTAGTGATAAAAATACAGGTGTGAAATAACTCAATTTACAATAACAGAAGATGTTAATGATCTCACACAAAGAAGCAAGGTCCCATGAAAAATAATCTGAATTCCTATTACTACCTACTGACAATCACAGTTTTACATCATGTAGAAATTACTATACTTATCTTCTCATTAACAACTAATCTCACTCATTCTTCTTGCCAAGCAATTATAAGAAATAGCCTGAAATGAATTAATAGGACATTTGGTCCTCAGTCATTTTTCTCATGACTGAATTGATAACTACTTGTACATAAAGCCAACATTGTTGTGTTGTCTAATCACTAGAACTAAGGACAACAAAAGTATAATGTACCAAAATTAATATAAACTTCTAAAATGAATAAGCTATCTTGTTTCTAGTATACAATCATGTTTTAGAAAAAATTAAGAAATATGAAATCTCACAGCAAAATTAATATATTAGAACAAATGTTTTAATGAACGTATTAAAATCACAGATAGTCCAAAATAAAATTAGGGATGGGGTTGGGCGGAGAAATCCAACTCAGTGGAAGCTGGCAGAAAGGGTGCTGGCGGAGGAGGAGCTGGTGGGAAGCTCCACAGCATCCATTTGCCATTCGGGAGTAGCCGGGCTGGTGGAACGTCAGCAAAGTTGGGAGCTACGTGCGCGAATGGAAAAGAAAAAGGTGGCTCTCACAAATACTCCTACCACTGAGTAAGCGCTCCATAATTATTTTCTTAGGCCAACCTTTTTCTCTGCATAACTTTGGCCCAGATCAGGACCCACAGGAGTGGTCCAAACAGGAGTTGGATGTTGTGTAAGTCCCCCCTCGGCCACTCCTCCAACATGCCCCTGGAATGCCACTTGTTCAGGTCTTCTGAGATTGGGCTTTGCTACCTGGACAAGGGGATTCTCAGAACAAGAGAGGGCTCTTAAAGCAGCATTTAATCATTAACAGCAAATCAGTATTGAACAGCTACAATGGAGTTGAGAAAGTTTTAAACTGAAATAAAGTAGCTGATATTTGCACACAGGCCACAAGAATGATAATATTCAAAAGAATGGTTTAATATTTTTTTAAGTCACAGCTTCATCGATATTTAATCTTTGGAGATTAAATTCCACTAAGTTCTCAATATGGCAGATAGCTTCCCCTTGTACTCAAAGTCATGTGAACTATGGCTGTTTTAATCATTGTCTGTGAATTCTTCCGAAGGACAACAGAGAGCTTGGCTTTGGTAGCCGAAAGGCCCAGCTGCTTGAACATCCCTTAGGTATAAACATTGCTAAAAAGTTAGGGTTCCTAACTTATTGGCTTTTGCCTGGATGAAGAAACACAGCAACAACCTAGGTGTTCCATCCCTAGGGACAGATTGTGCTTCTTTTTTCATCCACCACCTGTCCCCTTGCTAGGGCCTCTTGCAGCCTCTCGTAATAGATTATTTCACTAGTATCTTAAAGCTATGACAAATTATACTTTCCAATATATTTTAACCCTTTTGCATTTCATGGGCCTGTGGCCCAACTCTTACAAACGCCAGCTGCTTCTGCACCTGCATGTGTGTGTGCCTTCCAACCGACAGCACTTTATTCATCTAACAAAGCTTCTACAACAGCAAGGGCACAATCCAACGGCTATCAATGCCATGCTGAGGTGAGTGGGATGTGGTGGAACTCTGACTGAGCTGGCTGGGGCCTGACTCAGCCAGGCTATGCCGGTATAAGCCCCTGATCCTGGCTCAGCCAGGGAAGCCCAGCCCAGCATAAGGGGAGCCAGCAAAACCTGGTGGAAAGCCTGCATAAGGGGTGTTCTGGGGGCATGCTGGAAGAGGGGCTGAGAGGGGAACTTACACAATGTCCAGGTCCCATTCTGCTCCCACGGCCCTCTGTTGCGGCAGCTGGTACATTGGGAAAAGGGGTGGCAGAAGGAAACATATGTTTTCTTTCGTTCCACTGGCTCCTGCCAGTGTAGTCAGCATCCTCCCCTCCAAGAGGCCTCTGAGCAGCAGCTGGATATGGTGGCCCTTTCTGCTGGCTTCACTCCCACCAGCCTCCAGCAAATTGGGTTGCTCTGCCTGGGCCAAACTACATATGACAGCAGGAGACCCATTTTTCCAAATGTGGGTCTTCCCCATCCATGTATAGTGGGGTGGGGATGCAATTTAAAGCAAACTGAGCAGAAGGTGAACATAGAAAGAACTCCCAATTTCATCAGAAAATAAATGCTCACTAGTTCTCTTTTTAATCTTTTTAGTTAAAATATTCTGAACATCAAAGTGGTCTCACAAAGAACCCTTTTCATACCAATGGCTAGAAGAAGAAAAATGCCTTCAAGCGAACTGTTCAGTGAAACCATAAAACATCACAGAGCAAAACAGATAATACAAAATCTACAAAAGGTCATTGGATAACAAGAACATTTTGGTGTTCATGAAAAACATTAACTGGAAAACTATTTTGGTATATAACCAGTAACAGTAGAATCACTGAGTACTTGTTTAAACAGACAAGTGCTAAATAACAACAATAAAAATCTCAAAAACAGGACAGAAGAAAAACAGCCATCAGGTGCATCACAGGCACATCTGTATACAGAACAGATGTTACATTTTTTATTAGGTTATATCATGCCTTTCCTCCAAGAAGATCAAAGCAGCACACATGGTTCCCCCCATTTTATCCTCACAACTACCCTGTAGGTAGGTCAGTGTGAAGGACCACCAGGGATTGCCCCACTGCCCCCTTGGCCTCAGTCCTGTGTGGATGCAGAATCACGTCCACAGTCAACTGAACTGGCTGAGGAAGAAGGGCTGGGAAACAAGACAAATGAGGAACAAAATGGAAGAAACTCCGCTGTTGGTAGGGAGCCTTCAGAAGCCCATATAAGAGAAAGCCTAAATGAGGCTGGGAAGCGTCTTCAACATGAGAGGGAGAAAGGACTGCCAGAGACCTTGAGGGGCTGGAAGGCTACAGGATGAGGAGTGAAGCCTCAGCCTAGCAGTTATGGGCCCTTTTGAAGGTCTGTCCATTGAAGACATTGGTTTACCATCCGCAGACCAATGGATTGGTAGAGTGGTTCAATAAAACACTAAAACAAATGCTGCACAAATTTGTCCATCAGTATCCCTGACTGTGGCACATGCTCTCCCAGCCTTGTTATTTGCTGTCTGGGAAGTACCACAAGCCTCCACAGGTTTTCTCCCTTTGAACTGTTATATGGAAGGCACCCTTGAGGGGTATTGGATCTAGTGAGGGAAGAGTGGGAGAAAGACCCTCCCACAGCTAACCCAATTTCAGTACATCCTGGAGTTGCAGCAGAAACATAAGGATTTGAGCACCTGGGTCTCTCAGAACCTTCAGCAAGCCCAGAAATAACAAAAATACCATTATAACCAAAACGTAAAGGCTAGGGAATTCCAGCCTGGACAGTGGGTGCTACTGTTGTGGCCGTCAGGGACAGGTAAATTATTTGCACAGTGGCAGGGACCATATGAGATGCTATGCTGAGTAGGCCCAGTGGACTATGAAATCCGGATCCCTAGCAAGCAGAAAGAAACCAAACTCTACCATGTTAATTTATTGAAGGAGTGGCAGGCCAGAGAGGTCCTCATTGTGGCGATGAGGGAAGAGGAAGAAACCTTTGGTCCTAACCCCATGCCTGCAGAAGAGGCACCACACCTAGGCCTAGACCCTTACTCCAGAGCAACAAGGCCAGGTACAACAAATTGAAGCTCAGTTCAGGGGTGTATTTTCAACCCACCCTGGGGGGAACCCATATGATATCCCACCATATAAAGACTCTGCCAGGGGTTCTGGTGCGTGTCCCAAACTAGCCCTGGCCCACTAAAATGAAAGAAGTCACTGCATGGGAAGTGCAAGCAACGCTACAGCTGGGGGTTATAGAGGAGTCCCAAAGTCCCTGGCGGAGTCAGTCTGTCCTGGTACCAAAACCAGATGGGTTGATATGGTTCTCTGTTGATTTTTGAAAAGTGAATTGGAAAGTGAATTTGGAAAGTGAATTCTGTGTCCAAATTTGATGCTTATCCAATGACCCAGTATTTAACCACCTTAGACTTAATGAAGGGGTACTGGCAGATACCCTTGACACCAGAATCACAGGAGAAAACCACTACTCCAACAGGGTTGTACTACTTTATTTTCATGCCCTTTGCTTTGCACAGAGTGTGGCAACCTTCCAACGCCTCATGGATCAAGTTTTGCGGCCAGTGCAAGATTGTGCAGCTGCATATATAGATGATATTGTCATTTACAACCAAACCTGGCCCAAACATCTTTGCCATCTTTGGGGAATGGCAGAATGAGATTGGTACCAGTCAAAGTGGAAGTGGTCAGCCAAAGGCAGGGACCCCACACCAAAAAAGAAGTCCAACAATGTTTGGGTCTAGCAGGTTATTACTGATGGTTCATTCCACATTTTGCCACCATTGCTGCACCCCTCACAGATGTGGTTAAAAAGACAGCCCAGAAATATTTGTTGGTCAGCCTGGGCTGAGTGAGCCTTCCAAACCCTGAAGCAACTGTTATATACCACCCCGGTAATACACAACCCTGACTTCCAGCAGCCTTTTGTGCTTCAAACAGATGCCTCGGATGTCAGATTAGGAGCAGTTTTGTCCCAGGACAAGGGGAGGATGAACTGCCCATACTGTACCTGAGCTGAAAGCTGGCTCCCCATAAGCACTGCTATTCTATCATTAAAAGGGAGGCTCTGGCAGTCAGCTGGGCTGTTAAAGCTCTCAGACAATACTTTAGGGGGGCTCCCTTTACTTTGGTCACAGATCAAGCACCCTCACAGTGGCTCCGCCATCTGAAGGACTCCAACCCCCATTTGACCCAATGGTACCTGGCATTGCAACCTTTTGCCTTCTCCATCCATCACCGCAAGGGCAAGGACCATGCTAATGTGGATTTTTTTTCCCTGACAGGGTCCTTGGACAGGGGATCAGCAGGGCGATACCCTCTTGGCAGGGGGGTTATGTGAAGGACCACCAGGGATTGCCCCACTGCCCCCCCTGGCTTTAGTCCTGTGTGGATGCGGAATCAGATCCCCAGGTAACTGAACTGGCTGAGCAAGAAGGGCTGGGAGACAAACCTGACACCCAGAAAAGTGGAATAAAATGTCACTATGCACTATTTTGCTGTAACATGACCAGCACTCGTATAGCTTGTTACTTCACCTCATTTCATTAGCTAAAATCACATGCGTTTCAGTTCCACTGGTTTTATATTCACCATAGGTGAATATTGTGTTAAGGCACTTTCAAGTTAAGATCTCCTTCTGGCCAATTAGAATTATATTAAAGTTCTACTTATACCTCAGAAATAATTTTCTCCTGCTAGTTTATCAAGAAATTATCCATTATTCACAATATGTAACATAGTATGTAGTACAATGAAGTACAGCCAGTGTGTGTTAGTGGTTAGAGTGTGGGAGTAAGACCTGACAGCTCCCCACTCAGCCAAAACCTCACAACAGTCCTTGGGCAATTCCTCAAATATACAGTATAACACAATCCAACCATTTCAGGCCATAGGCCAAAGTATAGGAATATTCAAGCATACTTACTATATCAATTGATTATTTCTATTTAAACTGAGATTTAAATAAAACAGTTTCAAATTATTGGGGAGGGGGCACAGAGGAGGCCCTGATACCTTATTTTTTACGATGCCTCTTTAGCTACTGTTTTTAGAATGGTACAGGAAAACCACAATTTGGCCAAAAGCAGCAGATATCAAGGTGGGGGTTCTTAATTTCATTCAAATCCCTCCCCCTACATTTCCCTTCATAATGCAAGCACTGACCTGGTTTGCTCATGATGCTAGTTTAAAATAAATATAGTTTAAAACAAACTATGGTTTAACATGAACAAGACAGTGTTTCCCTCTCCAAACAAACCACAATCGGAACAAACCTTGGCTTACCACTCACAATGTATTTAGGGAAAACATCTCAGAAATGCTGGTCTGAATGCAATGCTAAACCAGGCCTCTGGCTTATTTCTCTCAGCATGGCAAAGGTAGGAGTGAAGGAGCTGCAAATCAGGCACTATTGAGTAGCATGCACTAACGCACACCTCATTTGTGCTAAACTAATTATTCTAAACCATGGTTTAATGTTGCATGCAAACAAGGCCATTGTCAACTAAGTTTGTAATTTTTAACCAAAAAGCAAGGAAAGTTGATATTTCTCAAGAACAAAGAGGGGCTGAAATGTCTGCCAAATGTTTTTCACTGTAATCTGAAAACAAGCTTCTCAGTTTGCATACATGGAAAATTAGAGAAAAGTTTATTAAACATGGTCAACATTTCAAGAAACCACACTCGCAACATATATTTATGCTATTAAGAAAACACAACAAGACAATATGTACCACTCCTGGTAGAGTGACTCCATGGGAGACTCACTGAGCAGCAGTATGTATTCCATGAATGCACAAATGCTCTTTGGAGACATCAAAGTGTGATTTACACAACTGCTTCCCTTCTTCACATAATTAAAATGTTAGATGGCCAAATGGGTATTACACCCACAGCAAACTTTATAGCTTCATTGTAGTCTTTCAATTAGACACTGATCAGATGGCTTATTATCTTTATATCACAGTTAACATAATTAAAATTTGCCAGCCTGGGCTCCTACTGGGAGGAAGGGCAGGATATAAATTAATTAATTAATTAATTAATCTACTTTACCCCAATTCTACAAATCAACTGTTTTATTGTTGTAAGGATGTATGACAAAACAAAAAGAGACTCTGAGAGAGGACAGTAGACTTATTTAACTATTCACTGTAAGGGTTAATTTAAATCCCGATAACGTCTTTAATCAAGCAGTACTCAAATTTTACAGAAATTCAGCTGTAACATCATTTTCTCACACTAACCTGTCAATCAGAAAGGCTAAGGAATGATAGAAATGCCATCCCCACTAGCTTATATATATCTTGCTTGATTAAATCTCTTTCTGGAAGACATCCATCTTTTGTTCAATCTCCACTGAGCATTTGTTTATTGATTATACTCTGGATTAAAGAACAAAACAAAATCTATTGGGTAGTCACAAAAAATTAATGTAAAGAATGAATGATAAACAACAATGGCAAGATTTTCCTAGAAACTGCAACATATCTAGTCTGTCGCCATGCTGACCAGTGTCACTAATCCTGAAGCCCTCTAGCCTTTCATAGATGGAATTTGAAAAAATGCCCCCCAAATAACTTTGTAATGCCACTGTTGTCATCCTGCTGATGCCCTATCCCTCCTAGAAAGCTGGAAGTGCTTCATTTGAGTACATAAGAGTGCAAAGGTGCACCCTTACAACCATTCAAGGCAATTTAGGGTTGAAATCAAAGTCACCCAACACCACAACGTGCTCTGGTAACAATCCTATACTCCTCCATTTCTGACCCTATCTGAAGCCAGCACTGCACTGATCAGTCACTGGACCCATAAGTGATGAGCAGCAGTATGAGCATTTCATTTCTTCCTTTTAACTATGGCTGCATGAATAGTTCCTCTGCCTATCCAGAAAAGTAGCCTTGTTAAACCTGTACTGTGCTGTAGGCAGTTTACAATGGAAGCAGCAAAAAAGGGGGCATTGCTGGAAAGACTTTGTCACAAACTTTTGCAAAAGAAGTCAAAGCTACTGAGAACAACAGTCTCACTGTGTGTATTATTCTCAAATGCCAAACCAGACTTTCTTGGGGCAAATAGCACCAAATTGTTTGCCCCTACTTCACCCTGTAAGTCAGCAATGGGTGTCACACACCAAAAGGTAACAACAACAATAGCATGTTGTTGAAGCATTCCAACTATGCTGCATCTGAATTACATTTTAAGAAACTGATATGATTGATACCTATTCCATATAAATTGTACATACTAGGCAGGTGTTGTTGTTCTTTTGTGTATGTGTTTCAATAACAGGAGCAGTTGGAATTGCTGCACTTACTGGGAGGGAGAAGGGTGAGGTGGTGGGGATGTCAGGTCCATCATCAGGAATGCCTGATTGTCTCTTGTTAGTTTTGTTAAGAACATGCTGGTGCTTTAACATTTCTCAATAAACATATAAAAATACACAAATTACAAATCTTGAGCTGAGTTCATTGGCCTTTGATTTGTTGAGAGAAGTCATTATGAGCAGCCACTGAAATATGCCTTATTTTTTCTAAGAGGATCTTCAGCTGTCTTACAGGTCATACTATTGTTAAATAGTAGTCTGACATGACAGCTGCTTGGTATCTTTTTGGCTGGGTGGAGGAGTAACTTTTTACAGAGACGATTGCTTAATTCCTCTTAATTTAAATATGACTACATCTCAGAGCTAATTTAAGGCACATGCCTGCATTATAATGCATAACAGACAAGAGTAGTTCATTCAGTATATACTATTGTTGCCATAGAAAATAGGAACCATAAAGTAAGCTGTTGTACTCTGTTCCAATTGGGCGACATGAGGTTTTCAGTTACACTGTCATTATATAGAATCACTTTACGCCAGAAGAAAATGAATCGGATCTTACTGTAGTTTATGAACGATTACTAGCATTTCTTAAGTAAAACTGCTTCAAGTAAGGGTTTATACTTCAGGAACCTGGATCAACAAGTTCACAACCATGTCGACTAATAATCTATCTCCTTGCTTCATGTCACATCACCCATAAAATGTCAGTCCTACAAATGCCTGTCCTAATTTTACAATTGATCCCTTTTGCTACCCATTGCTTAATGACTGACTAGTTCACTGAATAAAGGAATATAAGTAATGTCACAACAGCACAAATGCAGTAAGTGGACAATCAGGTATTTTATCTGTAAGACTGATACAGAAGGGCTCACATAAAAGCCCTCCGTTTAATAAAAGCTAGAGAAAAAAAATCACTCAGTGTTCTATCACTTCTTTCTAGTCCAAAAGTGTTCCACTCACTGCTAACAAAATAAATAGCAAGTAAATTCCTGGGCAAGGTCCTTGGACGAGTGGTTGCGGGCCAGCTCCAGACACTCTTGGATAAGACCGATTATCTGGATCCATTTCAGTCGAGTTTCAGGCCTGGTTTTGGCACAGAAACAGCCTTGGTCGCCCTGTATGATGACCTTTGTCGGGAGAGAGACAGGGGGAGTGTGACTCTGCTGATTCTCCTTGATCTCTGAACGGCTTTTGATACCATCAACCATGGTATCCTTCTGGGGAGACTAGCTGAGTTGGGAGTGGGAGGTACTGCATTGCAGTGGTTCCGCTCCTACTTGGCAGGTCGCCTCCAGAAGGTGGTGCTTGGGGAACACTGCTCGGCACCCTGGACTCTCCAGTATGAGGTTCTGCAGGGGTCAGTTCTGTCCCCCATCAACATCTATATGAAACCGTTGGGTGCGGTCATCCGGAGCTTTGGAGTGCGTTGCCATCAGTATGCTGATGACATGCAGCTCTATTTCTCCTTTTCATCCTCTTCAGGTGAGGCTGTCAATGTGCTGAACCGGTGCCTGGCTGCGACAATGGACTGGATGAGGGCTAATAAACTGAGCCTCAATCCAGACAAGACTGAGATGCTGCTAGTGGGTGGTTCTTCTGACCAGATGGTGGATGTCCAATCTGTCCTGGATGGGGTTGCACTCCCCCTGAAAGAGCAGGTTCATAGCTTGGGGGTTCTCCTAGAATCATCTCTGTCACTTGAGGCTCAGGTAGCCTCGGTGGCACAGAGTGCCTTCTACCAACTTTGGTTGGTGGCCCAACTACGTCCCTATCTGGACCGGGATAACCTGGCTTCAGTTGTCCATGCTCTGGTAACCTCCAAATTAGATTACTGCAATGCACTCTACGTGGGGCTGCCTTTGAAGACGGTTCGGAAACTGCAGCTTGTGCAAAATGCAGCAGCCAGATTGGTAACAGGGACCAGACGGTCCAAACATATAAAACTGATTCTGGCCTGCTTGCACTGGCTGCCTGTATGTTTCCGAGCTCGATTCAAGGTGCTGGTTTTGACCTATAAAGCCTTACATGGCTTGGGACCACAATACCTGATGGAACGCCTCTCCCGATACAAACCCACCTGTACACTACAGGCGGGCCCCACTTATACGGCAGGTTCCGTTCTGGACCCCTGCTGTAAAGCAGAAATTGCCATAAAGCAGAACCCCATTGAGTATAATGGGGCACGTTGCGCGAAAATGCCGCAAAAGCAGCTTTAAAACCGGGAATGAAAGCTGCCGCATTAGTGGAACGCTGGGAAGCGAAGCACCGGTAAGCGGGGCCCTACCGTATGTTCAAGATCAAAGACCCTCCTCCAGGTGCCTACTCCGAGGGAAGCTCGGAGGATGGCAACAAGGGAGAGGGCCTTCTCAGTGGTGGCCCCCAAATTATGGAATGATTTTTGTGACGAGGTGCGCCTGGCGCCAACACTGTTATCT
Source organism: Rhineura floridana (assembly GCF_030035675.1). Classification (NCBI taxonomy): domain Eukaryota; kingdom Metazoa; phylum Chordata; class Lepidosauria; order Squamata; family Rhineuridae; genus Rhineura; species Rhineura floridana. The sequence continues at coordinate 29,098,093 of NC_084496.1, read as the reverse complement.
TTTCAGCGCCAGGTCAAGACTTTCCTCTTCTCCCAGGCATTTTAGCATGTGTTTTATACTGTTTAAATTTTTAAATTGTGTTTTAAATTGTTTTTATATGATCTGTTTTAAATTGTATTTGTTTTAATGTTTTTAGTTACTGTAAACTGCCCAAAGAGCTTCAGCTATGGGGCGGTATACAAGTATAATTAAATAAATAAATAAATAAAATAGAAAGGCATACTATGTTTTCTTGTAAATTTAAATTTAGAGATACTGGGATAATTTTCTGCAGACATTTATTTCTGGAAATAACTGGAAAATTGGCCTGACTAGATTTTCTTTTCCTTTAGCAGCTTCAGAATAAGAGTAATTTGTACTGAATAAAGCCTAGTACATGCTACCCACACCTGCAACTGAAGAGACCAAACATGGGATAATCAAAGAAATACTGTAGGTGGAAGCAACTTTGCCCAGTCTGTTAAACTCCAAGACAGCCATTATATTCTGCTAGCAATAAGTTTGTGTTTGAGAAGTTTATCCTAAGGAGGAGTTTGGAAAGGGGAGGAAAATCAGCAAAAAGGATTAGGCTAAGAATGCAACTGGATGTGATCAATAGTTTTTCTCAAGAATCACCAATAACTATGTCTCACGGATAAAAGGGGTAGATATCAAACAAATACCAACGAGCTTTTAAAATAACCCACAGTAAATATACCTTTTCCCCTACATCTGTTGCTTCCACTTTTAATCACTCATTTCTGTTTCTGCTGCTACTTCCAGCTCACCACAGTGCAAACCTCAAGATGGATTTTCTACTGTTTGCAACTGCTGTTGCTTCCTGGTGTTTAAGTTTTTGTGCTAGTACATTTGCTTGGTTTTCCTGCAGCTTTTCCTCAATATGGAACACATACCTCCACAGCCTTTCTTCCTGCCTACTCCAAGGAAGCTCATCTTCCATGAAAACAGTAGAAGGCCTGCTTTTGCAACGATTGTATTATCATCCATTCCAGACCAATGATGCAACCCCTGCAAAACAGAAGACCTTACTGCTTAATTGCCTAGGTCTAGAAGGCCAAAGGATCTATACTCATTTACCTTCCCCTGCTGATACGGCTCAGTATGCAAATCCTTATGAAGTAGACGGATGTGACTAATAAAGTTCTCTTCAAGAAACACTGTGATGGACCACCAGGGCTCACTAGTCCGGTGCTGGCCCCTGGCCACTTAGGTAGGCTCTAATCCACACCAGCAGGCCACACCCAGGCAATGATTCATGTGGAGACCTCATTTGGACACTGCCTGGAGAATCCACCTGTGGGAGAAGGGTGGGGCACTCTCCCTTAGGTGGTGAAGGAACTTAGCTGTAATGCCTTAGGCAGAAGGAAGTAAGGGGACTCAGGGAAAGGGAAAGAGAAGGAGAGGTGGGTGAATAGCAATGTAGTGTCTGTAGGTCAAGGGGGTGTTTTCCTTTTGCCCAGTTTTGAAAGGCGGTAGTGATTTGTCAGTATGTTTATAGACTCTTAATGGGGCATTCTACTCTTTGGAGTGGGTTGTACAGGATTGGAATAATTGATTCTGAATATTGTGGGCTTTGTTGTGTGGTGGACACAGTAGATCATGTTATCTGGGACTGTGTGAGATATGTGGAAGATAGAAAGCCTCTCCTCTGTAGGCTTAGGGACTTGGGAATTACAAACTTGTCTGTGGGATTGACCCTTTGGGGTAAGGATTGTTGGGGCACAGTGTTGGAGATCCTTTGGTAGCTTGTTGGGGATACAAAGTTCTATGAAAGGTTGTTAGTGAGATGCACTAAAAACATTTGCTAGTAGGTGGTGATAATAGGGCCTTTCCTTGGCCTTGATTTGGTTATGTTATGTACGTTACATTAATGTTTATTTATACCCCGCCTTTCGGCCAAACTGCCCTCAAGGCGGCTTACAGAAAAAGTATACACAAATTTAAAAATACATCAGCAAGGCAGTACATCAATAAAAGCAATACATCAATAAAACACTACATTGTACAAAAAAATTAATTAAATAGCAGATAACATTAATTCAGAAAAAATATCCAGGAAAGGCATTCCACCTTGCCTGAACTTACAGCTAATTTGCTGTTAAGGAGGAGGAGAGGAGACACGGAGGGAGACTGGGAAAGCTGGATCTCTGCTGAGGTTGGAGAAAGGTGGTTGCTACCTCCTTCATCAGGCTGTGTCCCGAAGCCCTACTGGGTGTGGCCAGTCAGAGATACCAAGTGCCTAGGCTTACTCAGCCCCCCTGCACCCTAGTGATTCAAGTTTTTTAAGGGCACTTAGGCAGAAGGCTCCTGTCTGTGCTGGGGAGGAACTTGATCAGGAGCACCAAAGTAGCCTAGAAGGAGAGGTTATTAAGGGCTGTGGAGTTGGCAAGAACTGAGGCCGTCACCAGAGAATGTGAAGTAATGTTTCTCTAATAAATTTGGAACTACAACTAAATAGATGTGAGTTGGTGCCTTTATTTTGACCTTTTTACCTGGTAGGCCCCATGGAAGGAGTGGAGCAGGACCCCTATGATGTGCCCCTTCCCCAGGGGGCTGATACTAAAACAGCCTCCAAGGTAAATTGTATTAAATAAAGCTTGGGAGTTTCCCAAAAAGTACCCTATTTCCTGCCCCCTCAAGCTTCAATAAGGTAATGTGTGTCCTTGCTTCCTGCTGAGGACAGGTTATACCATAGTCTATAGGAATATGATTTGTTACTCCACTTGTAGGTCAAAAGTGCAGCAGTTGAACCAATGCCCCACAATGTCTCTACACTGGTTCCCATGACACGGTAAGCTAAACCTTGGCCCGTGAATGTTCAGGTTCTGGACATGAGCCGGTAGCCACTTTGCTCTTCCATGGTTTTTGTTTTCTCCCTTGTTGTTCTGAGATAAACCAAGATTTAGCCTAGTGTGTTGTCTGAACCTGGGCCAGGCTCTTCACTAAACACTAGCTGTAGCCCAGAACAAACCTCGGCTCATGGTTGATGAGGAAAGCGCTTAACCACAAGGCCCAGTTTGGACGACATAATAAGCCAAACCTTGGTTTAGCTCAGAGAGGTGCAGATTAAATAAAATAGATAAGCTGGCTATTGCTGTTTTAGATGGTTGTTTTAATTTGTTGTATTAGTTTGTATGCTTTATTTTTTATTATTATTTTAAATCTTACTTTTTGGTTCTTTTGAGACTGTTAGCTGCCTTGGGAACATAAATCTATGTTGACAGTACAAGATATAAATTATGTAAATAAATAAAACAAATAATAAACTTCAATTCCATTTCTCAGAATACTGACACCTAGTAAATACACACACACACACACACACACAAACATATACAATCTAGTTCTCCTGAATCCATTTCGTTTTGAATAAATCACTTATTGGGACTTTGACCGACTTCTGCATAAGTTACAGCCATCTTTTCCTAGATGAATGTAACCTTAAGAAAAATAGCATGAACAATCCTTTTTATGAAAAATCTTTTTTTCAACAAAGAGGCTGTCTTGTTAAATGAAGTCCTGAATAAATACTGTGCCCTAGATCAGAATTTCCTATTTAAATGGTAATTTTAAAGACATAGCCCAATATTTTAGTACTCTCTAGAACCATTTGGGAGTGATCTGTGTTATGTAAGATTTTTGTCATCTGCTTCTTTGCGTGAAAACCTCATTTATAGGGTTGCCATAAGCTGGAATCGACTTGAAGGCAATCCATTTCCATTTCTTTTCTTTGCTAAAAGTCTGGAAGGCTGTGTATAAAACAGGCAATTAAGATATAGAATGAGGCTGATGGCTCTCATTAATAGGCTCACATACCATCGTTTTTATTGAAGTATCAGACTTGCTCACTTAGACTTTTAAAAAATCTAGTTTCATTAGAAAATAATATTGTATATTGGGAACATCTGAAATGTTCAATATCTACCCAAACTAAGTTTAACTTAAGAACAGCTTGCTGGATTAGGCTAATGGCCCATCTAGCCCAGCATCCTGTTCTCATGGTGGCCAACCAGTTGCCCACAAGCAGGACCTGAGTTCAAAGAGCACTCTGCCCATCCTGCACTTTCCAGCAACTGGTATTTGGGAAACATACTGCCTCCACTTAAACCCCTTGTTATATGTATAAGTTATTGCTGTGTTGCAGATCATAAGTTCTTGTTATACTGATCCAGGTGGGAACTCATAGGATTCAGCACTGGGTCCCAGTGCTCTGTTGATACCTTGGTCATGATTTTCATATTCCTGCAGTCTGCTGAGTTTTGTCTTCTGATCTGAGTAAGCCATTCAATTATATTGCATTATATAAAACGTATAGGGTCACAGAAACCACACAGGCAAATGTGTACTGGCCACATGAAAGAGATGAACAGTGGGGAGTATCTGCAGGGCCAAATTGCTCAAGACTTCTTGCATCACTGTAAGCAGTGCTATTCCTTGGATCCAGACTCCTAAGAATTAAACTTTCAGCTTTTCTCTCTCTTGTCTCATTACTGTTTACATAAGCAGTTTCTAATCAGACACACTGCTTTGTCCTCAGGCAGACACTGTGGGACATCACAATCTTTAGAAAGTCCAAGACAGATGGACAATAAAACACTTCTTATATGAACAGATGTAGCTAGTTCATAAGGAGGACATCTCAAGGATTTTTACCCCAAAAAATTATTTCTGGCATTTATATACTGTTTAATCATTAGTATTTTAAAGTGGTGTACATAAAAGTAAAATACTGAAAATAAAACAATAACACAATAAAAATTATCCTAAAACTGAACATTATATTAACCATGGGGCTGTCTCAACATGCTGTTGGCCCAACACATATAGCGGGACACACTCTAGATTTAATTTTTGCCACGGGACTGGGAGATGGTGATCTGGATGTAGGGGATTTTACATCGGTCCCTTTGTCATGGACAGATCACCGCTTGTTGAGGTTTAGACTTACAGCGACCTCTTCCCTCTGCAAGGGTGGGGGACCCATTAAGATGGTCCGCCCCCAGAGACTAATGATTCCTGAGGACTTTCAAAGGGCTCTGGGGAGTTTTCCGGCTGATAAGGCTGGCGCTCCTGTCAAAGCCCTGGTGGAACTGTGGAATGCAGAAATGACCCGGGCGGTTGACACGATCGCCCTGTGCGCCCTCTTCGGTGTAGAGCTCATGCAGCTCCATGGCATACTTTGGAGCTGAGAGCGATGAAACAGCATAGAAGACGGCTTGAGTGCAGATGGAGGGGAACTCCTGATGGATGCAATTATGCACTGGTGAGTGCCTACACTAAGTTGTACTTAGGGGCAGTGAGGACAGCTAAGAAGCAATATTTTGCTGCCACCATTAAATCATCGATCTGCCGGCCAGCGGAGCTTTTTAAAATAGTCCGAGGGCTATTACATTCTGGCCCTACGGACATGGTGGAGTCATCGCAGGCGCGCTGTAATGAATTTGGTAGGCACTTCCAGGATAAAATCTCTTGCATCCGCCAGGACTTAGACTCCAATGTTGTAGCAGTTGAATCGAATGAGGTGTCCAGCGCACAGTCTCATCCTAATTGTTTGGATGAGTTTCAGCTCATACAGCTTGAGGACATTGACAAGGTGCTTGGACTGGTGCGTGCGACCACTTCTATGTTGGATCCTTGCCCTTCTTGGCTAATAAAAGCTAGCAGGAATGGAACAGCCTCCTGGGCCAAGGCAGTGATTAACGCTTCACTGCGGGAGGGAGTGGTCCCTAGCCTCCTGAAAGAGGCGATAGTAAGACCACTTCTGAAGAAAACGTCCCTGGACCCAGAAAATCTTAACAACTATAGGCCGGTAGCTAATGTTCCATTCCTGGGCAAGGTCCTGGAATGAGTGGTTGCCAACCAGCTCCAGACACTCTTGGATGACACCGATTATCTGGATCCATTTCAGTCGGGTTTTAGACCCGGTTTTGGCATGGAGACAGCCTTGGTCGCCCTGTATGATGACCTCTGTCGGGAGACAGACAGGGGGAGTGTGACCCTGCTGATTCTCCTTGATCTCTCAGTGGCTTTTGATACCATCGACCATGGTATCCTTCTGGGACGACTCACTGATTTGGGAGTGGGCAGCACTGTGTGGCAATGGTTCCGCTCCTACCTGGTGGGTCGTCTCCAGAGGGTAGTGCTTGAGGAGCATTGCTCGGCACCCTGGGATCTCCAGTATGGAGTTCCGCAGGGGTCAGTTCTGTCCCCCATGCTTTTTAATATCTATATGAAGCCGCTGGGTGTGGTCATCAGGAGTTTTGGAGTGCGTTGCCATCAGTACGCTGATGACACGCAGCTCTATTTCTCCTTTTCATCTTCTTCAGGTGAGTCTGTCGGCGTGCTGAACCGATGTCTGGCTGCGACAATGGACTGGATGAGAGCTAACAAACTGAGGCTTAATCCAGACAAGACTGAGATGCTGCTGGTGGGTGGTTCTCCTGACAGGATGGGGGATGTTCGACCTGTTCTGGATGGGGTTGCACTCCCCCTGAAGGAACAGGTTCGTAGCTTGGGAGTTCTTTTAGACCCATCCCTGTCACTCGAGGCTCAGATAGCCTTGGTGGCACGGGGTGCTTTTTACCAACTTCAGCTGGTGGCCCAGCTACGCCCCTATCTGGACAGAGAGAACTTTGCTTCAGTAGTTCATGCGCTGGTAACCTTGAAATTAGATTACTGCAATGCGCTCTACGTGGGGCTGCCTATGAAGACGGTTCGGAAACTGCAGGTTGTGCAGAATGCAGCGGCCAGACTGCTAACGGGGACCAGACGGTCTGACCATATAACTCCGATTCTGGCCCGCTTGCACTGGCTGCCTATTTGTTTCCGGGCCCGGTTCAAAGTGCTGGTTTTGACATACAAAGCCCTACATGGCACAGGACCACAATACTTGTTGGAACGCCTTCCCTGCTATGAACCTGCCCGTACACTACGCTCATCATCAAAGACCCTCCTCCGAGTTCCTACCCATAGGGAAGCTCGGAGGGTGGCAACGCGGAAAAGGGCTTTTTCTGTGGTGGCCCTCAAACTGTGGAACGATCTCCCAGAGGAGATACGCCTGGCGCCAACGCTACTATCTTTCCGGCGCCAGGTGAAAACTTTTCTCTTCACCCAGGCTTTTTAACATGTTTATTATGTGCTGACATTGTTTTAATTTTTAACATTTTAAATCTTTTAATGTGTTTATATTGATACATGTTTATTGTATTTCTGATGTTTTTCTTGTCTTGTGAACCGCCCAGAGAGCTTCGGCTATGGGGTGGTCTATAAGTTTAATGAAATAAATAAATAAATAAAATTCCTGCTGTAACAAGAAATCTTAGTAACATACTTGAAGTTCAGCAAGCAGAGTGTGCCTGTATAATCTCAGTTGCAAAGAAGTTCCAGTGTCTTGGGCCCAAAACACTGAATGCATGGCTTCTAGTAGTTACAAGTTGTGCATCTGTATTATGGGGCCCACCAACTGAGATTTCCCCAAAACACCTTGGTGATCAGGCAAGGATATAAGGGAACAGGTGGTCTTTAAAATATCCTGGGTCTTGAAAATTAATACAAGAGCCTTGAACCTGGCTAGGAATTAAGCACCAGAGTTATGTGCTGGTGGAAGTTGTGTCCATTAATAGTCTAGGCTGCAGCATTTTGTACCAGCTGGAGCTTCTGCACCAGGCGCAATCATCCAGCGCTACTCTCAACATGGCCCCGCAGGTAGGAATAGAACCACTGTAAAATAGCACCCCCAATAACCATCCCACAGAACCAGTCCAGGATTATACTGTGGCCAATGATATGAAAAACCACAGACAGAAGCAGGAACAGAAACACATTCCACCAGTTCCACTATCAATACAGGTAATGCATCGGGACGACTTAGGCTGATGCAGTCCCAAAACTGCCCCTGAACCCAACTGAAACTGATCCAGACAGCCCTTATCCTCTAGGAACTTCTGCAACTGCTCTGCCACCACTCTTTCCATCACCTTGCCCCAAAAGGGGGTATTTGTGACCAGATGGTAGTTATTGTTAACTGCAGGGTCTAGGGTGGGCTTCTTCAGGAATGGACACACTATTAGTTTATGGGCAGCAGGCACCACTCCTTTCACAAGCCAGGATGGACTGGGGTCAAGAGAGCAAGCAGCTGGTTGCATCATCGCAAGAGTCCTGTCCACATCATCAGGGCGCATAAACTGAAATTGATCCTGTAAAATATGGAAAGGTGCTGCACTGGATACCTCAGCTGAACTTGCAAAAACTGCTGCATCTAAGATACTATAGAGCTGAGTGACTTTATCCTCAAAGCACTATGCAAAACGTGTACTGTGAATGCTTCTTTATAACAGGAAAAGTAAAAGTCCTTGGTATGATATACATATTTCCTTTTCTTGCTCTATTTAATAAGAAAGCCCTCCATGTTACTTATTTATAGGCTGCAAAGAAGGTGCTGTCATTCTCCCAGCCAGCCTAAAACAATTCTACTACCAAATGTACCACCAGTTACAGTGTGCATCTACAACATGCAATTAGTCTAGGTATGTCACCCTCCACAAGATCCAATGTGCCAACAGCTGGTTCAGTCCTGGCAACCGTTATATCCCAAACCTTCTTCCACATCCCACAAGTACCCCAGGGTTTGGGTTGTATATTTCACTTTGGGTATACCACAAATTACTGCTGTAGCCTCCCACATCCAACAAGCCAGATAACCAAAATTCTCAGCCTATGCCTGGATCCCTCCGTTGCCTTCCTCACTCAGGCTGCAATTGTCTGTTTACTTAAATTCCGTCCATTCAGAGCACCAGCCATCCTAGTGTATGTCCTTCATTCCAACCTACTTTCTACAGTCAGGAGGGAGAAGGCATAGCTCAGCAGTAGAGCACATGCCTTGCTTGCACAAGGTCATCTCCAGTACCTAGTTTCTTCCTTTCTTCCTTTCTTTTGGGGAAAAAAACACTAGGAAACAAGGCTGAGAAGGATCTCTGCCTGAAGCCCTGGAAGCCTGCCAGAGTGGACAGTAATGGCTGGGCACAGCAATCCAATTCAGAGGAAGCCAGCAGAAGAGGTGCCGGTGGGAAGCTCTGCGACATCCATTTGCCATTCGGGAGCCACCAGGCCAACAGAATGTCGGTTCATCCAGGAGCTGTGTGCATGAATGGAAAAGGAAAGGGCAGCTCTCGAGAATAACCCTACCGGCGAGTATTAGGTCCCCACTGACTCCCATTATAATTATTTTCTTAGACTGACCTTTTTCTCGGCATAACTTTAGCCTGGATCCCCCCCAGCACCTCCTCCAACACACTCCAGGAATGCCCCCTTTTTGGACCTTATGCTGGCACCCCTTCTGTCAGGCTGGACTTCCCCACCGGAGTTGGCAGGGTCCCCTCTCCACCACAGCTGAGCTGGAGCATGGGGCTTCTGCCAGTGCAGCTGGGACCCGCCACATCCAGCTCCCCTCAGCACAGTGTAAATATGAGTTGGATTGCACCCTAAATGGGCCAATGGTCAGACGTGCTGTAAGGTAGTTTCATATCTGTATCTTCAGCTTCTAATTTGTTTATTTCTATTTATAAACCCAGCTTTTGTCATATTGATCCCAGAGCTGGTTACAATGATCTACCAAAGCAGAAAACAAGTTAACCAATCACCATAAATCAGTTTAAAACATAAAACAACATTTTAAAAAAGTACAAACTACAGTTCATAAAACTGCAGGTGATGCACACAGACAATAACATTACTGGTCACATTTCCGAGCACCCCCCAAAATCCTGAGTAAAAAGATGCATCTTTAAACTATGCCTGAAATCAAGAAAAGGTTGCAGCATGCGTACCTCTGAAAGAAGGGCAGTCCAAACAGGGGCACCCCCACCACTAAACCCTAGCCATCGGAATTCTTCCACATATCCTATCAGACTTCCTCATCCATATTTATTTTTAGAAACACCTCCAGCATATGCTGACTAACCTTGTGTAATAAGAGTCAGAAAAGAGATATAGTTTATTAAATAGGTCCAAGTACATTTAGGGTGGATAAAAAAAATGTGATATGGAACAGGTTTTTGTGGTTCAAAGAAAAAAAGAAGAAGCCCAGTGCAGTAAAAGAAACTTCCTTACTTACGAAGCTGGGGAAGAAGGCTAGATTTCTCATGGCATGCCGAGTTCTGAAGCAGGCAGACATGGCACCGAAAGCTTTGTAGCTGCTCCTGCTTCAAAGCACAATCACAATGCAGTATGAGATCCTGCTCCCCATTCAGTCCAATTAACGACAAAGCATGTGCAACTAGGCATGGAAGGATCTGTCCATTTTGGTTCTTTCAATTTCTCATTTTTCCTACCTTAAATTCGGTTCTCCGTACTTCTGCATCAATTTGTACTTTAAAAAAAAGATCCTCATGAAAATTCTTCAGCATTTTAGTGTGAATTTCTCCTACTAAACATGCTTGTATGTAGTTTGACCAATGCACACATTTTGCTAGCAATTTCTCCCAATATAATGCACTTTGAATATTATTTTCACTAATATATTAATTTGTATGTACATTTACCCCTAATATATGGATTTTTGTTAACATTGGTTGAAGAACTACATCTCAAAATTTGGATAAGTGCACATTTTGAGGGGTGACTGTGTTTTGGTTCTCATATTGTTTTGGAAAGTGTGAATTTGATAAATTTGGCTTTAAATGTGAACTGAATCAAATTTCTCCCCCCATCCCTATGTGCAACAAATATGAGGAGGGAAAGAGTAATTGTAAACCATAAATTATGGCCGGCAAGTAAGCTACAAGAAAATATGTAGACCCCTTGTTAACGATTCCCATTGGCCATCCCCAAGGGATTATTTGGAACTAAAACAAGGGTGGGTAGACTTCTTGTGGGATCTGTGTTGATTTTAACTAGAATCCTGATGCCCACCAATAAGAGCCAGGTGCTCTTAGCTCAACAAGTGCTCATCCTGTCTCAACCAGACAAAGATATGCTACAAATGAAGGAACAAGTTACTTCTGAACACATGCTCAGTCCAGGAAATTTTGATCAGTACCAGAACAAACCTCACAAGGTCTTTCACAAGCCCTTGCTATTGCTAGACAATAGAGAATCAGCATCCCTTGCTGATGTACTGCAAATCACCCATATATCCAGTAGATCCCAATCAACCTTCTGCCCACTTCTGATCAGGGGTGTAGTTATCCAGGGTCTCAGGGGGTCTTAGACCCTTAACCTTTTGGGGAGGAGGGTCCCTATGTTTCTAGCATCCTACAGGCCAACCAGCATTAAAGGGAGTGTGTTAGCCACTGAGAAGAGTCTTATACTTCCTTGTCCTTTCCTGCTGTTTGGAGCCAGAGTGAAAGGAGGTGAATTATCTGCTGAGAAGAGGACTCGTTCTAGTAGCTAACACTCTCCCCTTTCATGCTGATTGGTTCCTAGGGACATCCGTTGCTGTGGGAGCAGGCATTAACAAGGATCTCATTCTCAATCCAGCAGCAAAGAAAGGAGGAAGGGTATGGCTGTGACTATCATGAAGGGACCGTGCACTTTTGAATTTGTCACTACATTATTGCTCCTGATCTAAGAGTCTGTTTGGAACCCAGCCAGTGTTAAGAAAACTCAGGTATCTAGTACCTCTACAATATTAAATAATCCCATTTAACAAAGCATTAATTTACATAAAAAAGGAGAAATGATTTTATTCATTTCTCTTGGGGTATTCAGAAGAGCACCAAACCTTTAGTACCATTAGAATTTTGCCCACGAGGCATTTTTTTCCTATTAACAAACTATGATTTTCAAGTCCTCTACAGCATTACTGGAATATTAACATCCCCATTAACAATAGTAGGTTCTTCACCTGCTTAATTAGTTTACCCCTCAGATAGGGCAACATAATTTGGCTAGTTTGCAGAAAGTAAAATAACAATTGGTGTGCATTTGCAACCTACTGATCTATTCCTAACAAAGAAAAGGAGGCATAATTTTGAAACCACGGGTTGCAGTCAAGGTTCCTCTTGAAAATTACATCAAGGAAAGAGCCAGAGCTTTGTCACTTTTCAAAAGCCTGAGCTATACCAAGGAAAAATGGTAACTTTAAAGTCAGGAGTGTTATTAAGTCTGTCACTTGCTGTCACCACAGGAGCTATCTTCACTTGTAACAAACACTTATGATGGCCAGACTTCTTTCGTCGGAAAAATGAGCACACCTTTTTCAACAGAAAGTAATATTCCTTAGACAAAAACAATTTTCTCCTACACAGTTATATAAAGTAATATTAAAACACTTTATTGGGTAATAAAGGTAGGCTTGTCTTTAAGAAGTGAGGCAAAAGTTTCAGACCTCTTCAGTCCATTCTTACACTAAACCGATTCGTATCCCCAATTTAGGTACTAAAGTCTTGATAGACAAATTGATACATGAAAATCCCCAAACTCTGAATGTTTTATCTAGCATCTAAACATTAAGTGTTTTTAGTGCTTTTGCTTGCTGCCCTGGGCTCCTACTGGGAGGATGGGTGGGATATAAATTTAATAAATAAATAAATAAAATAATAGCATTGTATGGAATAGCATAGTTACAAGCAGTAATGATAACCTGAGAATTTACAGCCTGCAGAAGTATGAACAATGAAATGCTTTACTAGAAAAGTAATAGGACACCATCTACTTCCATAATGATTTGCAATGGATGGCAAAATTTCTTTTGGAATGAGGCATTTGATTTTTGTATGCATGTGCTACTACCAACGTAAAATGCTAGCAACAGAACAATATAGCATTCCACATCTGTTATAAAAGCTAATACGGTAAATTATGATTTAAAGAAAACTAAGCTCAACAGATTGCTCATCATCTAATGTACGCTAATGTATGAAGAAATTCAGTTCAGAAGATTACATACAATAATATATTGTTCCATTGTCTATTCCACCCCACAGAATCTTGCCCCCAAAGCTTAACTTTAATATACAGCATGATTTCTATGTTCTTACTACAGACAAAGCTTACAATGGACAGCATAATTTCAGTTATTGAATAGGGCATTCTTTACATCATTTGTCCCTCAGACACAGACAGTTTGCATCAATATGTTTTTAAGAGGGAGGAGAACATATGATCCTACAAACAGAATTATGCCATGATCCATATGGGCCAAGATCCAAAGAACCATCCAACTACCTCCATATACCTGAGGGCTTTTGAATTGGTTTTTCTCAAGCTTTACCCCCATTCTGCATGCAAGCTGTTTTTGAAATGGAAGAATTTCAAAAACCTTTTGTAATGTAGCATGGGGGTGGGTCAACTGTCCAAAGGGTAAAAAAACAGAATAATCTCAGATTTTGCCTATTCTGGCGAAGTGGACTGCCTTCAAGTCGATCCCTACTTATGGCGACCCTATGAATAGGGTTTTCATGGTAAGCGGTATTCAGAGGGGGTTTCCCATTGCCTTCCTCTGAGGCTGAGAGGCAGTGACTGGCCCAAGGTCACCCAGTGAGCTTCATGGCTGTGTGGGGATTCGAACCCTGGTCTCCCAGGCCATAGTCCAACACTCTAACCACTACATACTAAAATATCCTGCTCTAATTTCTGTTCTGCAGTTCCAAAAAACTGAAGAGACTTTTTTGCATTGATGCCCCTTCTTATCCTAAAGATAGTTTTCCTAGGGTGCAACCAAGCTGCAGGCAGTTTATATCTGTCTCTAAATGTCTGCATGTGCCAAGCACTCTAACCTGTGCTGGCCCCTGAAACCAGGATCTGCCAAGCAGTTGACACAGCCATAGTAGCATTGCAATATAGTTTTTTTGGAAAATATGTGTGTGCCTTTAGTTTGAAATAATGTTTTTGTCTATCATGTGTAGACTTCCTCCTTCCATTGGAATCGAACTCCGGCCGTGAGCAGAGCTTCGGCTGCGTTACCACCACTTACCACTCTGCACCACGGAGGATCTTGATAGGCCATATTGTCCCATTTATATTAGGAGACACAAATAAGCAATGGGTGCAAATAGAAATGATGTCAAAAGATGGGATTCCAATAAATGTCTTCCCCTTTCTTAAAAACAAACTCCAATCTTTGAATGAAATGGAAAATAGGTTCACACGAACAATGTTTAAGGCCTAGAAGGAAAAGGTAACAGTTTTACTCCCTACAATATCTCCTCTGACTCCCTTGGCATACCACCCTAAGTTTTTCAATAAAAATCACATGTATGATGTTAAGGGCTGGTGTGCCAAGGGATTATATCATCTCTGTGATTTTTGTCAGAACAGAATGCCCATTGGAGAAGATAAGTTAAAAAATCAACTGCATGAAATCCCATTCCTATGGTTATTATGGGAACAAATAATTTTTTTCCTAATAATCCAGAAATAAAAGCTGCAACATGCAGATTTACCAGATTGAGAAATTAATATTAGCATATACAGAGGATTCAAAGGGCCTGACATCCAACACATATAAAATCTTGGTTGATTACATAGGAGGAGATACATCAGAATTAAAATTGAGGTGGGAAAGGGAACTTGGAATTGAAATAGATAGGGAAGAGTGGGTAACACAATGGAATAAGCCATCACACTGAACAATAGCAGCTAAACACAGAGAATTGTCTTTGAAAATCATATATCCGTGGTATCTGACACCTAGAAAACAGCACAAATGTGCTGGAGGAGGTGTCAAAGAATTTTCCATCTAGTCAATTTCATTCACAAGAGGTAACATACTTTTCCCCCTTAACAGTGAAATTGACTAGTCTTAACGTGAGCCCTCTATAAAGAAAAGAGAACCATACAATGATCTTCCCTTCCTTAAATCAAAGTTCCCAGCCCTTCCTTTTAGTCTGTAAAATTGGCATGCAATAGGTGATGAACTGGTGCTTGAGCAATAGGAGTGCTGAGCTGAGGGATGAATACTTCCATTTCTCCTTGCAAATATTATCTGCAACTGCCCAAGTAACTAACGGGTGCATTGGTCTCAGTGGAAGTACAGTGATGAAATTCTACCATCACATTCTTCAGTGGTGATACTGAAGAATGAGACAAGGTTGACACTGAAGGATCTGAATTAATAGCCAAAGGGACTGCTTAGAAGAGAATGGGATCACTACAGTGGGAGGCATTGATATAGTGAACCAGCTTCAGCTTGATATCTTAAATGCATTTCTGAGCACTCACAGGCTTCAAAGTACCTTTTCCCTGGAAATTTATCTATATTTAACTTCTTGGAACGAATTAATTTGTCTGTGTCAAAAGAAAAAAAACCGTTTCTTGTTCGCCTTGGAACTCCAGGGGCTTACGGAAATTGATACAAAGGCTGATCTTACATTTCCTTTACCATATGCTGATTTGAAAGTTCCTAGCACATCTCAGGGAGTTTTTTGCTTTATAAATGAACTGGAGTCACTGATTCCCTTGGTCCAACTGGAGGAAATTCTGCAAGTAAAACTTGATATTGGGACGAAGGAGGCACCAAGGAAGAAAGCAAACCTGTCAGTCATCAGTGAAGCAAAGTTTTGCTCCATGAAGCTTAACTAAAGCCAGAAGATCTTGTGGTCATATTAGATGAGCTTTAGAAGGCCTGTCTCCATAATGAGCCTGTAGTATACTCTTATATGCTGTGGACACCTTATTAAAAGTTCCCACCATACACCAAATTTCTTATAGCACATGATGAAGTACACTCAGTAGTGGGCCCACTTTCAAAAAGGCTGTTTAACCAAACCTGCAAGGTTTCTGACTGTGAGAAGTTGCTCATGTGCCTTTCCTGGAGTTTATCACAGGATGGCTCCTGTTTTTGTAATTTATATGTTCATCCTGATTATTATACAGTCATGTATAATAATCAGTCAAGGTTAGAGGGGTGGGGAGGAGGCATGGCAGTGATTCTTAAATATCCCATCATTCTCATCAGCAGGCCAGTCCATCTGGGAGCTGGATGTGAATGTTTGTACGTGATATTGGGACACAGACAGAACAGTGATCTTGTTGGTGTACCATCTACCCTGCTGCCCGTCGCCTCCCTGACTGAGCTGGCACAGGAGATCTCTGATGTTGTGTTGGAGAATCCCAGGATATTAGTCCTGGGGAATTTCAATATCCATGTTGATGCTGCCCTGTCTGGGGCAAATCAGGACTTCATGGCTGCCATGAAAACCATGGGGCTGTCACAATACATCTTGCACCCAACATATACCCTAGCTCTGGTTTTCACTACAGAGGGCACTGGAAAGAATCCAGTGATCGGTGTGTGTGTGTGAATATTACTCCATTGTCATGGATGGATCACACCATGGTGAGATTTAGATTGGCTGTGGCTGACCCCCCCCCCCGCAGGGGTGGAGGACCAGTTGGATTGGTTCGACCCCAGAGACTGATGAAATCTGAGAGATTTCTTAATGTCCTGGGGAATTTTCCAGGTAGCATGGCTGGTGCTCCTGTTGAGGCCCTAGTTTCATTGTTGAATGGTGAAATGGAAAGGGCCATTCATATGATCACTCCTATGCTCTTTCTCCAGGTACTGAGATGCTTCAGGCAATGAAATAGGCCAGACATTGGCTAGAGCACAGGTGTTGCACATCCCTGAGGAAATCTGACAAAGAGAGGTGTAAGTACATAGCCATTCCTACCACGTATCAGTGGTGGCGGCAAAGAGACCCTATCTCTCAACCTCTATTGCATCCTCAGTGAATTTCCTGGCAGAACTGTTTAGAGTGATAAACTGGCTGATTCAAACCAGTGTGGCACTGTGACACAGTCAACAGTCAACAGACCACACAACAGCCTGTTGCGAGAGATTTCCTAATCACTTTGAGGAGAAAATTGCTTGGATCCGTGCTGAACTGAATGCCATAATAGGTTCAGGCTTGTTGGAAGTTCCTGAAACCCCACTGAATTATAGCTTATAAGATTGATTGCAGTTGTTGCAGTCTGAAGATGTGGACAGGATGCTTGCAGCAGTGATGTCGACTGTGCCCATCATGGTTGGAAAAATCTAGTGGAAAGGGATGGATTGGATGGGCCCAGGGAGTGGTCAATACCTTCTTATGGGAGGGAGTTACGCCCACTGCCTTGAAAGAGGTGGTGGTGTGACCCATCTTGAAGAGGTCCTCCCTGAATCTAGAGGTTTAGAAAATTACTGTCCAGTTTCTAATATTCCCTTCTTGGGCATGGTAACTGAAAAGGTGGTGGCTAAGAGCTGCAGGCATGCCTGGAGAAAGCAGATTGTCTAGATCTATTTCAGCCTGGTTTCCAGCCCAGTTTTGGCACAGAAACAGCCTTGGTGTCCCTCATTGATTACCTTTATCAGGACCAGGGATAGCCTGGCCTCAGTTATCCATTCTCTGGTGACTTCCTGTCTGCACTATTGTAATGCACTATTTGTGGGGCTGCCCTTCAAGATGATCGGGAGGCTGCAGCTAGTGTAGAATGTATATGCTAGGCTGGTAAGTGGGACACCTAATGCGATCATATACCACTAAAAACACTGCTTATTATGTCCTAAAAACACCGCTACTGGGCCCAATTCAAGGTGTTGGTATTAGATACCAAGCCCTAAATGGCTTGGTATCTAAAAGAGCACCTCCCCCAGTATCAACCAAATTGGATCCTATGATCTGCAGGTGAGGACTTGTTGGTCACCACCTAGCGCTTCCCAGCCTGTAACAGGGCCTTCTCAGTGGTGACTCCCCATTTGTGGAATGCCCTTCCCAGTGAGGTGTGTGTGTCTCCATTACTTTTGACTTTCAGAAGGAATTTGAAAAATTCCTGTTTACACAGATATTTGATGGCTGAAGGCTGTTTAAAATGTCTTAATCATGATTTTAGAATGCTTTAAAATGTTTATTTCTTTGTTAAACTGTTTGGTTTTTTTGTTTTCCACCCTGGGCTCCTTCGAGAGTAAGTGTGGGATATAAATTCAATAAATAATAAAAATATACTGAAACTGTAGAAACCTACCTGCTTTCTTGCTTCTCTCTTAAAGTGTTGTTATATCTGTTGTTTATATATTTGAACCCAAAATCTAATAAAAGCATTTATAAAAAAGATCTCTCAGAAACAAAGAGCTGATTTAGTGAGAGCCACTATCCTGTCTGCAACTATCCTGTCTGCATTCACCACAATGAATGCACACCTTCCTTGTATATTTCAAACAGGCACTGACATGTAAGCACTTTTCATGGACCTCCACATGTGGGGCCATCACATTAAATATGAAGTCAGCTCCATTTAATAACAACATCCTGCAAACTAGATTTTGAATAACACCAGGCATACAGTAAGCACTGGCAGGACATCTATTGCTATAAAACATCTCTGCCATATTTCAGTCCATATGTAAAAGGTCACTACGATGCCACTGTGAAACAGTTCTGGTTCCCCTCCTCCTGTTTGCCCACTTAATTCTTGGTGCTTTTAGTGGCTTTTTTACTCTGTAATGCTTTCATGGCTGCCACTTCCCTGTTTGTTGAATGTAGAATTACCCTGAGAGTTTATTACACTGTTGGTTGCAACTTCTACTGCTGTGCTGACTAGCTTACTTGCAGGGAAGTTGACTATCCACGATGATATGGTGGTGCCGATTGCATCTATGAGCCATAGGCCCAACTCTCCAGCAAAGCCAACTTAATTATATTGGGGTGAGGCCACCATAATTAAGCCAGCAGCATTAGGGATTTTGGATGCATGGCTCAGAGCTCCAATCAGCACCGTTGCTCAGCTGTTCCTCCCCCCCCATGCAAGTCCTCACCCCAGTATTCCCTGCAGCAAGCAAGGGGTACACATTATACACACTGTTTCTACAAAAGGTTGAACAATTCTTGTCAAACTTGATTCCTGCTTAGATTACAATTGCTTTATCTTAGTATATAAATGTGTGTGTACGTGTGTAGGAGAGAGAGACTGACTCTTGATTTCCTTAACTAATGCAATTTGAATATCTGAAAATGTTTTCTTCCTTCAAAGGATAACTAGAGAATGCTGAATACCCAGGGCACATACCAGCTAAACCACTAGTTGCTTCACTTTCACTCTTGCCAGTGTTAAGCTCCACATCCAGCAAGCTTATTTGCATGTGGCAAGAGAGTGCACATGAGCAACAGGGTTTGCCAAACAGCAGCTCCCTTTCTCTGTAATGCAAGTCTGGAGGAGTTTTGAAAGCAGACAGAGGGCTGGGGTGCCACCATTTGGGGGGGGAGTATGCCAAGGCGTTGCTGCTCTTGGGGTCATTTCAGGTGAGAGTTTATTGTGGAATTGCTGCTCATGCACACAGGTCTTTTGCAGTGTCTGCATGATATCATAATCAAAACATCCGCCTGTGTAGTTTTTTAAATTAATCCAGATTTCCCCTTACCATGTAAAATCTGATAGGTAAGAATTACCTGTTTTACAGTTTCAGTCACCACTGGTGTTGAAGCTTGTTAGCATTTTTTGTTGGGCGATTTGTCACCTGTGTGGTGAGTGGCAGTCTCTATCACCATACCCCTTATTGCCATTTGCCCTTCACCTGAGCACAACCTAGCCCTCTTGTTTCTGGCAAACTCCAGGACCAAAAGATAGGTACCTCTTTCTGTTGATTTTTGCATGCTGAAGGCACATTTGAATTTCTGCTACCCAGTTATGAGGCATGATTGTCTCAGGATCTCCACACAGTAATGGGAGGGGAGGGATCACAGTACATACATCAGATTTAAATAATAATAACACAGAGGTCTTGCAATATGGGTGTTCATAATTCTTTTTATATATATAGGGGAAAATATTACACACACGTACATCAAGTACAAGCCTATGTGTAATATTTGCTCTTGCACACTTCCATGAATATCCATGACGGAAAAAATGGAAAGTGGAGAAGCTGGGGATGGGAAGAATTGTCAGTTTCACTTCTCTCAGTTTCTCATTTTTTCCAATCTTAAATTCAGTTCTCCACATTTCTGCAGCAATTTGTAGTTCTGTTAAAAAATCCTCATGAAAATTCTCCAGCATTCTAGTGCAAATTTCTCCTAATAGACACATTTTTGGAGGCAGTTTCGACAAATGTACACATTTCTGCAAGCATATAATGCATTTTTATATGTTATTTTCACTTATATATTCATTTTATGCACACTTTCCCCTAATGTATGCATTTTTGTAAACACTATTGGATTGGCAAAATGCACTGCAAAATTCAAATAAGTGCAATTTTTGAAGGATGGCTATGTTTCTTTTCTCATATTGTTTCAGAACATTTGATGCATTTGATAGATTTGGCTTGAAATTCACACTGAATCGAATTTCTCGCCCAAGCCTAGTAGAAGCTAACATGCTAAGCTTGCACAAAGAAGAATCTGATCTGAATGACCATCTGGAAGCACCCTTGTTCTGACTCATCCCACAAGGTAAGGCTACCAAGAATCAACTTGTTTCAACAAAGGCAGATGGCGGACTGAGTGCTCCATCTAGGCCACCCCTCCTAAATTCCACCTTTCTGCCTGTGGATGTATTTGCTGTACCCTCTGGCCTGAAGATGAGTGCTTCGCCTGTGACCTCCTGTGTGGTATGCTCCTTGTGCCATCGGCAAAGCACAGCAGTGCAGGAAATACTTCTAGACTCCTCAGACAGATGAGGCATGGGGAAAGGCATCTATGGGTGTCCTAGCTCAGGTTTCTGAACACCAGTCACAGACTTAGCATCAGGAACCCAATCCAGTCTCTTAGCTACTGATACAGCAGCCCCAGCAGGCCCCGCAGCAGCAGGTGGCCAGGTCAGGCACTGGCCAAGGCCCCTGAGGCCCATGCCAGTAGCCAAGGGTTCCTGTGGCTGGGAGAGTGGAGCTCCCATTCCACGATCCCTACCAGCATTGGATTGCAGGCCGCATCCGGAAAGTGGCACAGATTGTGGAGCAAAAGCTCCACTCTTCCAGCTGACATCACCTCTGCACGTGCAGCCAGTGGACACTTAAATACACCGTCACTTCACCTCATGCATCAGTGCACATGCCTGCTATCATGCCCCCTGCCATCTTGGGTCATGGCAGGCATGTGCGCTAATACGCAAGGTGGCACAACAGGGCATATTTATGTGTGCACAAATGTACACAAACACACAGGAGGAGGCCAGGTCCTGTGGCACACTGGTGCTAGCCCTGAGCCCCGAACTCAGATAGCTCATTGCCTGATTAGTTTGATTTTTAAAAGTACCTTTTGAATTGTTATGGTTGTAGAAAAAATCCTACACTTTCAAGACTCAAAAGCAGTTAGCATTATCTTCAGCCTACCTTGTCAAGTATAGGGTTCTACTGCCTTGGTCACCAGGAAGGCGGACTGCCCATGAGAATGTGATGATGCTGATTGCAACTGTGTGCATTACATGCCCAACCTCTCCAGCAACACCAGCTTAAGACATTATAACTGTAATATTCTTCAGGGGGTCCCTCATGCATCTTCTCAAGCAGTTCCATATCTTCCTGTTCATCATGTACCACTGCAGACTCCAAGAGAACAGCTGAACGGTTGCTTTATTAAACTAATGATAAACAGGACTACCTCAGAGCCCAACTTACACATAATTTAACTAGTAAATGGTTGAAACACTCACAACATAAATCCCACCAACTGAGTTGTAGGAGAGGTAATCGGTGCAAACTCTCCTTTTAACTCTTTTCACACTATATGAGCCTCAATTAACTTTAGTTAGGGACCAAAGGATAAATGTGCAAGAACAGGAGGAATAACAAATATTTCAAACAAGGAGGCCTCCTGCTCTCTGCCAAATGTGCACGTGCACAGACACACAGTATTTGCATTCTTCAGGAAATAGGAAGTGAGTCACGTGCCAGAGAGCATAAGATGGCTACGGGTGAGGGAGCTGTGGTCAACAGAACTCTTCTACTGATGGCTTTTACTGATTAATTCTCCCCCCCCACTCGAAGCTGCAACGTTTGGGAGTGCATGGGAAAGATGGGGGAGCCCCCCTCCCTTCTTTCCATACTTTCTATACTGCCTCCCTCATTATTTGACCTGAATTGGACGCTAGCTACTGGTATGTCCCAGAGACTTTACCTACAACAGGCCGCCGCTGCCGCCTCTCATGGTGGAGAGCGCCAAGCCGGGCTGGACGCAGAGGCAGGCTGGAGCCGGAGACCGGCGGGTCGGGTGTTGCGGCCTGACCTTGGAAGACGCCGTTGCTGTGATAATCTTTCGGCTTCTGAGGAGTGGGAGGCGCCCCTGCGGTGGCTGTCATTTTGCCATGCGGCCTCTGTTTGTTTTGCCTATTATCAGTTGCATTTACATCCTGGCTCCTCTGCCTTGGCTTCCTTGAGAACTGCCCTGTTGGTTTTGATTTTGAGGGGCCTATTGTCCCACCCCTCTCTTTCTTGGAGTTGCTGGATGTTAAGGTCGGGGGAGGATGTTGCTTTACATCTTGCAAATGAACTATTACCACACTGGTTTGATGCTTACACCAGGAACCTCCATCTGTAGTTATTATTATTTATTTATTTATTTATTACATTTATACCCCGCCTTTCTTTTCATGATTGAAACTCAAGGCGGCTTACATATGGTTCCCAGGCGGTCTCCCATCCAGGCACTGACCAGATCTGACCCTGCTTAGCTTCAGCAGGGAGCTGGCCTTATGTGCCTTCCGACCATAGCCTGGGACCTCTAGACTATACAGGAGAGAAGCCCTATTATTATTGGAACTTGTTGCTTCTGCGTTATTGTTAGTTTTTATTGTTAGTCTCTTAATGTTTTGATGTTTACATGTTCTGCTTTGTATGTCACTTAGAGTGGCTGACAATTCAGCCAGATAAGGGACTAATAAGTCGAATAAATAAAAATAAATAAATAAACAGGAAGTGGTTTTTTAAAGATATAGCAAAACTAGCTTTCAGAATGTCGTACGATCCAGATGTCATATTTTTGAACACTTCAGCCAAAGCCTGAAATAATTGCTTCTGCTTTGCCACTCTCATACCTGGCACATTGTTAAACTGAACAATTAATCCCCTCTTGCTCTATAGCAATTAAAACAAACCAAGCCCCAGGTACATTAACCATTCCCAGTTGAACTCATAAAAAGGACTTTTGGATTCTGATCTTGGTTTAGCATTTTGTGGATCACTCTTATTTCTTCTTGCACACAAGAAAATGATTTTAGCTTTCATGCAATACAACTTTCATAACTGTTCTTTATAGCAGCAACATTTTCAAAAATAAAGAATCAAATATACTTAAAGCAGTTTGGTGTTAAACTACTGTTATAAAAATTGTGCTTTGCACATTTTAAGTGTCATGCTGGAAGTGGAACATGATACAAGAAAGGTAAAAATTGCTGGGGAGGAGAAGGAGGGAGTGAAAAAAAGAATTGTATGAACTATTTGGCAATAATAAACAGCACTTAAAACAAGAGGATTTAAGAAGAGACTTGTTTTAAAAGTGATCAGCATTAGAGAAAGATAGGAGAGAGAAACTGAAAAATCACAAAAGAGATTAAACAGAAGTTTTGGTTTCAAAATTAAAATGCTTGTTAAACTGTTCTCATTAAAAGACAAGCATTAATGAATATTCATTCCATAAGTCAGCTGTTTGCACATCCTACACAATTACTTCAATGGTTTTATGGATTCATTTCCATCTGGTGCAAACAGTTTCACTTGTGCTTCACATTTTGAATTCAGAAGGGCAGATTGTGATACGTTTCCCAGCATTTTAGCATTAAATTTATATTTTTAAGCACACAGCTTATCTGAAAAAGTACATTGACAGGAACTGTTTTCAAATGTAGTATGTCCTCTTTGCTTATAGTGAGTTAATTAAGTAACCCATTCTCCTGCCTTTTCATAAGTGTGAAACCCTTTGTTAATCTCAATCTATTTATTTAGAACAGATTAGATAATGAGAGAAGCCTCACTTTATTTAGTTAATAGCCCAGTCCTATGCATGTTTATTCAGAGATCCCTGCAAATTTTATCCCAGATGTGTGCATGGCTTTGCAGCCTAACATTGGCAAACTGAAGAAAAGTGTGCCATTACCCTCTGAATAGTGTAAGATTCATCAGGGACCCTGGTATAAAGCTAGTATGATTTTTTTACAACTTTAGTATCAAACAAGTACTTAAATTGAGGCTTACTGGTTCACTGACTAGGTCTAGCTTGTGTAGAGGGAGTCCTAAAATAAAATCTAGGTTGAAACCAAATGGACATTCTTACCATGAATTTCTATTTCCCGGTGGCTCCTGGAGTGCATTTCTCTCTTTGAGATGGCACCCAAATGAGCTGTCAACACTAGGGTTGGGATCCGCTTGCTGGCCCTGAGCCACTAGCATGCTGTCGAACTGGAATGCAGGTCCCACCTTGTCTTTATTTGTCTCTGCTACTTCTTTCATCTGATTTGAAACTTAAGGGGTCTATAGGGTTAATACCATAGAGATTAACAGGGAAGCCTAGAGCATCTTGCCTGAGACACTCCACATTTCCCCTTTTAATTGTAGTCCTTTAACTGTTGTGTTGACTTCCTGCCAGCTCCAGTGGCCGGGGGCAAGACTTAGCCAGCTTATGCTCTCTCTATCTCTCAAAAAGAAGTTTCAAAGGGGGGAGATGAGAGGCCACTCAGAGACGACCCAGCATGAGTTCACTGGCCCTCCCCACAGACTCTTTGGAGGAGAGCAAGAGAAGCAGGGTCACCGGCAGAGGGGGATCTGCCTCCCTGGCCCAGGGTGCAGCCTCTTTAGCCCTTTCTGGTGCCATGGAAGTCACAGGGAGGGGCTTGGGAGGTGATGTGCTGCTGCAGGAAACCCTGCAGAGCTAGCAGTAACCAGAAACAGGAGGGAGGGAAAGGTTTCAGGACAGACTTCAAGACCAGTCCACAGTGACAGCAGATTTTAAAATAATAACAATAACAATAATAGTCCCATTTTTTTCACATCCATCCCCATCCCTCTTGGGAGGTGTCTTCCCTGGAACCACATATGCCTAGATAATGGCCTGCTTGAGCCAACAGGCTACAGACAACAGGACCACTTTTTTACCCATGGACAGCCCACTGAAGGCCACAAAGAGGACCTTGCCCTTCCAGAAATCAGCAGTTCTGTCCATACAGAAGCACAATGCTCTGCACATATCTAGTGTATGTCATGCCGACTCCTGGGCATGAAAGGGATTTGGACAAAATGAAGGCAAAACCAATGGAAGACTGAGTTAACTTTGGGTCCAAAAGGCAGGTCTGGATGGAACCACCTTATCCTAGTGTTTCTGTTTCAGTTCAGTTTATTGCATGATAGCCAACCAGGCTTTTTGCACATATACTGAAATAAAGAGAACTAAGAACAGATTAAAAACAATAATTAAAGGAAATAAAATAAATCATTTATATAAACTTATCCTAGTGAAAACTACACAATTTATGGATCAGAGGAGAGAGCCCCAGTTCAGATTAATCTTACAAAAATAATCAAGGAGCATGCCAAAGGTAGTTTAAATGTTTTTATTGTGTTTTAAAATATTTAGCCAACATAACAGTTTTGCAACCTCAAGAATTTATCTATAGCTTGGATAATTGTATTCTCTAAAAGTATGAATAATTTAAAAACTCTATCTGCAGCAATATACATAAAGAACTAATGTTTCATGTGCAAGCGTCAAACCTGTGGCAATATTTATTGGAAAATGGGAAAAAGATTTCTGGCAAATGACATGTGGCCAACATAACATGCAACAATTAATTGACAGATACCCACACATAACTGCCTCCAAAGCAAGAGCCTGTGCATATGACATTTTACTATGCATTCGCAAGTTGCACCTGCCCACACCTACCTCTCCTGCTGCAGTAAATGCTGGCCGTGCTGCGCGCACATGCCTGCCATCAACCACGATGGCAGTCGAGGCTTCACTAAGGGGCTGATGACCCACCACCGTCTTGGTTGATGGCAGTAATGCACATGCACATAGCGTACATGTGTGCCATCGACCAAGATGGTGGCAGAAGCCATAGACTTATTACATTGTGAATGACTATTCTTTGATTTGCAGAAAGAAAGAAAGAAAGAAAGAAAGAAAGAAAGAAAGAAAGAAAGAAAGAAAGAAAGAAAGAAAGGATTAAAAACTCTAATGTAAATGCTTCGTATTTCTGTATGCAGTTTTGGCTAACGTACATATTTTTGCAATCAGTTTCTCCTAATAAAGCATTTTTGTATTTTATTTGCATTAAGATACTAATGCAAACTTTCCCCTATTATATGCATTTTTATAAACACTGTTTGGAAAACTGCAAAATTTGGATAAGTGCAAATTTTGAAGGATAGCTGTGTTTCGGTTCTATATTGTTTCAAAAAGTAAAAATTTGATAGATTCGGTTTTATACTTAGAACTGAATTGGATTTCTCCTACATCCCTATTTACAACTTACCCTCCAGGTCCACATTTTTCCTTGATCTCTCAAAATCGATACACAATAAGACCACACTCTTCCATGATTTGATCATGGATGAGGGTGTCGATTTGGTGTGCATTACCAAGACCTGGGTTGGTGAGCTGGGAGGATCTGACCCCTTGTGGGGGTTAGTTCCTTTTGCTCCTACATTGGCCTTAAGCATACCTTCCCTAAAGTATGCAGAACATTGTGACGGCTCAAAAAATATTAGGAACTATTAGATATTAGGGTGGGGGCTAGACACAGTTACTGTTTGTAGGTGGCAGCCATTTTTTTTTTTTAATTTGTGCTGTATTTTGTTTTTGTCGTGTTTTCGGTTGTTTGTTTGTATATGTTTTTGTGGTTTTTTTATTATGATATATTGTATTTTACTTTGTTTGTTCACCGCCCTGAGAGCTATTTTTGCTAAGGGTGGTATATAAATCGAAATAATAAATAAAATAAATAAATATTGTCTTTAGCCTAGCTTCAAGGAGATCTTTCTTGCTTCTTTACCTCTTATGTAATCTTATTTGTACTTATTTGCAATTTCTACATACCTGAATCTATATAGCAAGTGTTTTTCAGTAGTAAGTTTGTTAATTATAAATAACATAATATAATTCGACCCTATGAATCAGTGACCTCCAAGAGCATCTGTCATGAACCACTCTGTTCAGATCTTGTAAATTCAGGTCTGTGGCGTCCTTTATGGAATCAATCTATCTCTTGTTTGGCCTTCCTCTTTTTATGTATTATTTCATTTTATGTATTATGTATTTATATGTATTAATACTTAAATATTTTTATATAGTTTGTATGGATGGATGACGATGATTTCATTAATTAGGAATCACCTTTTGCAAGAGTCTTATGGTGATTTACAAACATACCATAAAAACAACTAAAAACAGTATAAAAAACCCACCAAATAAACTGCCAAGACAAAGGCCTTTTCACCCAGCTGGAAAAGCTTGTTAAAATCAAAATGTCCTCAGTTGTTTCCAGAAAGTACCGATAGTGGTGTTATGGGCTGTCCCCATATGTTCATATATTTAATGTAAATTTCCCTCCTCTAAAAGTCCTTAAAATGTATGTAATAATGTATAGAATATTATACATCCAGGTATGCAGACCTCCTCATATATTCAAGCCTTATAAAGTGCAAAGTGCAAAAAGTTTTTCTTTCCTTTCTCTGCTCCCCCCCTCTTTTCTGCATACCACTTTGTTCTGTAGACATAAGATAACACAGTCCAGGCAGCGGACAGTGAGATATACCTTATTTGGAGTGTCCGGAAACTGAACCTGCCTCCCAGCTAGTTTAGCTAGTTATCAGAGATGGTGCTCAGGGATGATGGACAGAGATGGTGCTCAGAGAGTCAGAGATGGTGCTAAGACATCTATGACACCATGAGATAACCTTGAACACTCCTATAAAAGGAGGTGATGTTCGACTGTAAACTATCAGTGCTTTGTAGCACTGGCTGAAGCAAAAGGCCTGTATCTCATCCATCCACGTCATCTGATGGTGAGAAGTATTGTATGTTTCTGTATTTCCAATTACTCTGTAACTCTGTTTTGGTAAGACTTTGAGCTTGGACTCAGTCTTTTCCAACATTGTAACCTAATAAATTCTGCAGCTTGAAGGTTTTATACTTTTAAATTTAAGGTTTCTATACTTCATATATTAATTGTATACTGCAATACCTGCTTCTGATATGTATTTCTGATTTATGATTCTGATATGTTGGCCAAGGCTGACTAGAGTGCATTTAATAGTGGTAGTGTATAAGACATGAATAAACAGAACATTATAAGGATATTCCGCTGTCAGCTTTCCATTTATTTACCTGTTATCTCCAAAGACCCATAGATGTGTGAGTGGCAACTCCAACCATTACCTGCCTGTTCAGATGATAGCTGATGTGAAACTGTGTGAGCTTAGGTGAACATGATGTTATATTACAAAAATGTTGAGAGAGGGGGGAAAATGAGAAAAAAATGAAATACAGCAAAAAAAAATTTTGAAAGAAAAAATAAACTCTTACACATATTTGTGTTCTTAAACATACTGGTAGATTATTATAATAATGTAAATGAATTAAACAGGACTATTTCACCTTTCATCTTATCATTTCAAAATTATATAAACAAGGCCCATCTCTCTAAAAAATTATCAAAATAAGTTTGCATAACATTCCTGTTATATGTCATGTTTATCATTGGTACTGTTTCCCAATCCTTTCTCAGCCATTCTATCAGCGTTGGGGGTTTGTTGTTTTTCCATCGTTGAACAATACATATTTTTGCTACTATTGTATTTATTTATTTATTTGATTTATATCCCACAGGAGAATTGGTTTGGGATTTCTTGATACTGTTTGGCCTGTCATTTCCTGTATTAAAGCTAGAATTCTATTCCAAAAGGGTTTTATTTTGGCACAGTCCCAGAAAACGTGCATGAAGTCCACCCTACTTCTTCTACATCTCCAACAGTACATATTTTGATTAAATATTTCACTAAGAACGCTTCATCTTCCCTTATATTCTTCAGTGTGGCCACCCGCCATTCTAACCCCCTCAGTTTTTCTTCCAATAGCGCCACTAGCTTGCACTTGTTGCATGTGTATGCCATGTTGTTTTCAGACAAGAAAACAAACATTGCACACACCTTGCAGGTCACCACCACTGGAGTGTTCTTGCCGTCTATAGTCTCTACTGCCTTTGATTTCTTTCTTTCTACTTGTATTGGAATAACCTGTGCTTTGTCCTGTCCTCCTTCAGAAGTCCCACTGGTATGTGCTGTGCCATACAAGAAAAATATATATTTTTAGAAATCTCCCCCCCAAACTCCTCTGCCAAACTCCTGTTAGCTCTCCCTGTTAGCTCTCCCTGTTCACTCTGTCTCTGAGAGCTGGCTC
The DNA here is from genome assembly GCF_030035675.1 of Rhineura floridana. Lineage (NCBI taxonomy): Eukaryota > Metazoa > Chordata > Lepidosauria > Squamata > Rhineuridae > Rhineura > Rhineura floridana. The sequence goes on along the minus strand of NC_084496.1, from coordinate 29,068,796 downwards.
GTTTGTATCTCCTCTGGACCAGCTGACACAGCTCCCTCTGCTCTGCTCAGTTAGGAGTCAGGAAACAGAATAAAAACTCCCAGCCCACACAGCTGCTCCTAGTTGTGCTGAGCAGCTATCTGGCCACACCCCTTCAGCCAGCAGCTATCAGGCCACGCCCCTTCTAATCAAACTGCTATGGAGCCCTTCAGAGCATATGGTCAGAGCACATGGTTTCAGAGACGTCTTAGTCTTTGTCTCTTCCTCCCTACATCTCCTCTGCCAGGCCACTATCCCCTAAACTTCTGACAGCAGCAGAACTGCTAAAAGGGCCTCCTCAGTCAATCTTAACACCTGAGAGGGACCACCGGGATGGAGGCACTCTTTCAGATGTTTGGGGCCTAAGTTGTTTAGGGCTTCTAATACCAATGTGAGTACCTTGAATTGGGCCCAGAAAGTTATGGGTCTGCTGCCATTATGTGCAGTTTGGTTCTTACTTAATGCCTAATGAAACACAAACTCTGTCCAACTTGCTAGGAAGGATGGACTGTTGCAAAATACTTTTAAATTATATCTTAATCACTTATTTAGAAGCTGGCTGAATAGGATAGGGACACATATAAAACTATAACCTGGTGATCAGAAATAACAAGCCCTATATTTAGTAAAGTCCCTGATGGTGTACTAACTAGAACTTCTCAGTTCAGTCTATCATACAGATTGTGCCACAAATTAAAATATCTCAACAACCCCCAACCTCACTTCTGAATGCCCATTTAGCACATATGCCCTTTTGTTCCCCATGATATTGTGTTTATTAGTTTTACATATTTGGGAGCTAATTGCATCCATCATAAAAAGAGGATTAACATTAAGCTTTCTTTATTGCGTATGAAGGACAAATAAAAGTCCTCTTTTCCCTGCCAAGCTGTTTGAAAGGAAAATTAGAAAATTGTTGAATCACAGGTCCCTAAAAGACCAATTTTCCTAAATGAGGGGTATACCAAATGTTTAATTGTACCATTCATACACAGCTGAATAAAGAGCCAAATACTGTATAGAGCTCTGAACGACAGAATCACACACATTATACTAGATGCTTCATTACGACATGAAGTTAATGAACACCAAGGATTTATCAATCTGACAACCTATTAGAATGAAACACAAATATGGATGGTTCTGTTATACATTGTTAAGTAATGTAAAAGGCAGAAAAGTCCTTAATATTACAGAAAATATAGACCAGAATATCTAGTTTACCTAGTAACAAGAACAAACTGACTTTTCATCATCAAATTCCCAATTATAATTAAAACACTGTAAGACATTTTTACTATGAACTCCATTTTACAAATAGCTTAATCTTTGTGTGTGTTTTGTTTTGTTTTTTGTTAGTAACTGTCCTCGGCTTTAAAAATATTAGACTGGAAACACATTCTGGATAGGGTCTATTAAAAATTCTTTTGGCTTATAATATTTAGTAGGGCATAAACCAGGGTTGGTTGTCTCCATTCTTAACCAGGGTTTGAAATTGAATACAGACCTGATGAAGGCCAGCTGATTACAGTGAATTAACATATTTATTTATTTATTTTATAGATTTTTACCCATTCTTTCAAGGTATATACCTGAAATATAATATCCACAATACTTTTTGGTAGGTCCTGTGGCCAGGCAGAAGGTGTGAGAAATAAGGGGCCCACAGTGTAGTCCCTCACACAGTGGAGGGCACAATGTGGATCATATATGTGCTAACGCTCACCACGCTGTGCATAGACACAAAGAAGTATTTCTAGTAAGCAACAGGGTGGAAAATTCCTCACACAGCAGAACATGACAGGCCTTTGCATAATCACAGGTTGTTGCAAGTGCCCAGTGTCATCTAGTCTCTGCCACAGTTGCCACCACAGTTGTGGCAGCCTTCATTAAGTATTCCACCACAGACAGGCTGGGTAGGGGAGCTGGTTGTCAACGGAAGGTCTCAGACCAGAGCTAGCTTCAGAAAGTGACAAAGTTAGGCATTTGCTGGGGCACTGAAATTGACAAATAGTCCATCACTTCAACAGCAGCAGCATTGTCACTTTGTGGTGCACCCAAGACACAAAGCATGAGACAATTCTCACTTTGCACACGACACCTCTTCCAGCTAAAAGGTGACCCAAATTCTAGAGCTAGCAGGCAGTCTGACTTCAGCAATTAATCAGGTTCACAGCCTGGATATGTATATATCAGGATTCACAAGCGGCAAAGAATAATGCTTACCATAGTCACATCTAGTGGAACATCCTTTCTGTCTGAAACAGACACTAAAAACTTCCACCATGAGTAAGTGACCTTGATGATTGGATACTGCAATTCACACCCTGTTGGGCTGCCCTGAAAACATCATTCAGTCAATAAGCTGAAGCTCAATCAATCCAGACAAAACAAAGATGCTGCAGGTAGGTAGTTCTTTTGTCTGGATAAATGGTGCTCAACCTGCTCTAGCCAGGATTGTACTGTCCCTGAAAGAGTAGCTTTATAGCTTGAGTGTCCTTCTGGATCAGTTTCTATTGCTAGAGGCCTAGTGGCTTCCATGGTGCAGAACGCCTTCCACTAGCTAGACTGGTGGCTCAGCTGTGCTGCTATCTGATGTGGATAACTTGGCTTCAGTGATCTGTGCTCTGTTAACCTCACAGTCAGATAACTGAAAGGCATTTTATTTATTTATAGAAATACATTTGTATACCACTATTTCATTTAAAAACATCAAAGCAGTTTACAACAAGTTAAAAAACAATAACCGTACAATAAAAACAAAGGTCAATTGTTGCAAGAAAAGCATCTTCTTAATTGCCTGCATAAGCCTGGCGGAACAGAAAGGTTTTCAGCAAGCATTTAAAAGTTAAAACAGAAGGGGCCTGCTGAATCTCTATTGGCAGAGCATTCCGGAGAACTGGACCAATGACACTGAAGGCTCAATTTCATGTTGATGTTAAATTAGTGGAATACTGTGTACAGTTCTGGTCACCTCACCTCATAAAGGATACTATAGAGTGGGAAAAGGTTCAGAAAAGGGCAACCAAAATGATCAAGAGTATGAAGCAGCTCCCCAGTGTGGAAAGGGGGCTCAACATTTGGGACTTTTCAGTTTAGAAAAAAGCTGAGTAAAGGGGGACACAATTATGCATTGTGTAGATAGGCGATTCAGGACAAACAAAAAGAAGGGCTTCTCAACATATAGTTAAACTACAGTATTGGCTATCACTACTTCTTTGTGGCAGCAATCAAATTGGATGGCTTTAAAAGGGTTTAGACTTATTCATAGAGGATACCTCCACTGCTAGGCAGTATGCTTCTACTAGAATCTGCAGGAGGGGAAAGTGCTGTTACACTCAGGTCCTGATTGTGGGCTTCCCACAGGGATCCAGTTGAGCACTGATACAGGCTCTTCTTATGTTCCTGTAAGGCTATCAATAGCTACTGGTCATGATGATAGCTTTATACTGCCTCCAGTATCTGAATAACAATTGCTAGGAATCACAAATGGGGAGAGTGCTGTTGCATTCACATCCTGCTTATGGGCTTGGTTGGTCACTGTTAGAACAGGTTGCTGGACTAGATCGGCCTTTGGCCTGGTCAAGCAGAGCTTTTCTTATGCTCTCTTCAGGTCTGCTCAGTGAAAGACCCACTGAATTCAATGAGCCTTACTCCCAGATTAGTGTGTATAAGACTGCAGTGTTCGTGTTCAGCTCCATGTTGTTTTTCTTATTTTCAATAGTTATACTTTTAAATTTGTCTTTAGGATTCTTATTGCCCCTATATATTTTCCAGCACATGCAAAGCTTAAAAAAAAAGACTGCAGTTTTGCTCAGTTTTTCATTTGTTATAGCATCTAAATATTTATTTTCTTTTCACTTACCAGTATCTTCAGAAAATTCCCTCTTTGTACACACCTGAAGAATGGTTTGCAAATGTTACTAGCACATTTTACTCTCTATCACATATAATAATAATAATAATAATAATAATAATAATAATAATAATAATAATAATAATAATAATAATAATTTAATTTGTGGGTCGCCTATCTGGCCAATGGCCACTCTAGGCGACGTACAATTTAACAACAATACATTACATCATAATAAAATACAATATAACAATAAAACAATAAAACAGTTCCAGTACAGAGTAGTAGGCTATTCGTCGTAAAAATTTAACCCTCCCCGTAAGTCCCAAAGGCCTGTCTGAAGAGCCAGGTCTTCAAAGCTTGGCGGAATACATTCATTTATATATGTATAAAGGTACCTTTGGGGAAAACAACTTATTTTAAATCATAGTCTTCGCTAACAGCTTTTTGCAGCTCAGGCATTTCAAATTCTATCAGTCTTTTCCTAAAACTTAAATAAGTTTGAGCAAGCCAAATGAGATTGAGTTGAATACCAGGGCAGGTGAAGACAACCTCAGGCCCTGCTCCAGCTGTACTGCCCCCTCTGTCCCCCCAGGCCCTGTATGAAGGAGCCTGATGACTTTTTAATAAGTTTATTTACTATATATAGATTGATTAAATTGATATTCCACCCTTCCTCCTAGAACGAGTCTGGGGTGGCAAACAAAAACACTAAAAACATAAAACATCTCAAAAACAAAAGACTTTAAAACATATTAAAACAAAACATCTTTTTTAAAAAGCTTTAAAACATATAAAAATTTCAAACTGAGATAAGATCTCTACTTAAAAGGCTTGTTGAAAGAGGAAGGTCTTCAGTAGGTGCTGAAAAGATAACAGAGATGGTGCCTGTCTAATATTTAAGGGAAAGGAATTCCACAGGGTTGGTGCCACAACACTAAAAGTCCCCTCCCTATGTTGTGCAGAATGGATCTCCTGATAAGATGGTATTGCAAGAGGCCCTCACCTGCAGAGCACAGTGATCGACTGGGTATATTAGGGGTAAGATGATCTTTCAAGTATTCTGGTCCCAAGATGCACAGGGCTTTGTACACCACAACCAGAACCTTGAACTTAGCCCAGTCGCTAACTGGCAGCCAGTGCAATTCTTTCAGCAGCAGGGTGACATGTTGGCAATATCCTGCTCCAGTGAGCACTTTGCACCAGCTTCAGCTTCCAGACCAACGTCAAGGGCAGACCCACATACAGCTCATTACAGTAATCCAGCTCGGAGGTTACCAGTGCATGGACAACAGTGGTCCCAGTTCAGAAACAGCTGCAGCTATAGCTGGTAAAAGGCTCTCCTAGCCACTGAGATCACCTGGGCCTCTAGCTACAAAGATGGATCCAGGAGCCCCTCCAGACTACAGACTTCCTCCTTCAGAGGGAGTACGACCCCATCCAAAGCAGGCAATTGACCAATTATCTGATCTTTGGAACCACCAATCCACAGTGCTTTGGAACAATTTATATCTTGAAAGGTAAGATACAAATAATTATAGTAAATAAATAATTACCTGCCTGTTTGTTTAGGCTTTTGAAAGTTGTAATAGTGGCTTGCGCAGTACAAAATTGGCAGATTATTAATGTTATATTGCATTTTAATATTTTATTTATTTATTATATTTATATCCCACCCTTCCTGGGGTCTTCTGATGAAGGGCAAGATATATGTTGTTAAAACAAATTAATAAATAAATGGATCGTCATAGACAATATGCATATTTTAGAAATTAACTGTGAAAATATCTGTATACTAGGATTTGTAATTACATGGACACCATTCAGCTGAACCTTAGAATTTTACTCAAATGATCAATATAATTTGATACCCAGGTATAAGGAAGATTCACACTGGCCCAGCTTGTACGTTTGATCACTCAGTTTGTGACTGCTTGAACTTAGGAACGGAAGGATCTGTCAGTTGTGGTTCTCTTGGTGTCCCACTTTTCCAATCTTAAATTTGGCTCTCCCTATTTCTGCAGAAATTTGCAAATCTTTTTTAAAAAAAATCCTCATGAATATTCTTCAGCATTTTAGTGTGAATTTCTCCTAATGAACACTTCTTTGCATGCAGTTTTGATTAATGTACACATTTTTGCAAGCAATTTCTCCAAAAATAATACATTTTTGTATGCTAATTTACTAACATATTCATTTTTATGTACACTTTCCCTAATATATACATTTTTTAAACATTGTTTGGTTGGAGGACTGCATTACAAAATTCAGATAAGTGCAAATTGCAGAGAATGGTTGTGTTTCAGTTCTCATATTGTTTCAGAAAGTGTAGATTTGATAGATTCACCTTTAAACGTGAAGTGAATTGAATTTTTCACCCATCCCTACTTGAACAATGTAAGTTTACAAAAAAGAAACAAGAAAATCAGTTATTAAAAAATGCAACACTTGCAATGGGACAATACCTGTTCTGCAATCTGTTCTTTTCCAGTCTTAAGAGGAGTTTAGCATCTACGTAACAATGTCTAAATAGCCAATGAGATACTTAAGAGGGTAAAATGTGATTTAGAACAGATTTTCTAAATGTAAATGTTACCAAAGAAAGCAAAAAATCTTTACCACAGACATAAAAACGGCTCAATTTGATATTTGTCCTTTGGGTCACACCCATTTGTCCAATAAAAGCTTCTGGCTATGCAAATTATTCAGATGGTTTTTAATGCGTTCTGTGCATCAATAGAGCTCTGTGGTCATTAACCTTTTAGGGCTACAATAATGTGTACAATTAGCCTCAGGGGAAAAAATCCTTGGGCACATAGTTTTGGTGGGAATTGCATATTTTTAAGCTTCCTATAACAATAACAATTTTACTAAATTATATGTCAAGAAACATCTTTCATCTTAATCTGTTCATATACTAATAATAAAAAATATGACTTTTGATTACATGCCTTTAATTTCTTTTTAACAAAGGAATCAGAAAAATAGCATGATCTTTCCATCTGTAGGTCTGTTTCTAATGACAGTCCTTTAAGAACAGATGAAGTTTGAAGACAAATGAGGAGATCCATTCACGAATAATTGTTCTGTGCTTTAGCTTCTAAAAGTGCTTGGAGTGCAAACCACATTTTCTCTGAATTGCCTATAGTAATCTTCCTTATTCTTTCTTACTGGTATTTTCAACTATGTTCAATGCAATCTGACCACAGATCTGACACAAATTCTGTATCTGAAGTTAATGGGAATCAGCTTGGATCAATACTGAGTACTTTAAAACCACATGGAATAGTTACAAAACTCAAAATGGCACAAAATATGCTGGGAAATAATAAAATTTACTATGCATATATAATAACTTGACTGATAAATTTCATTTGACTTTATATGGCTCCACTGCTGATTTATTTTATATGACTCCTGCAGCTGTTTCATATATAATTTTTAACCTTTTAAAAGTTATGTTTGCTTACATTATAATTTTCCAGTAATAGTTCTCAATGGACACTGAAACAGGTTGACACACAAAATCATGTGCAATGGGGAGGTCTCCTTTCTTGCCTGAATTATCTATAAACACTTTCAGGAAATGCTGGATTTTAATTAGAAATATGTATTTTAAAAAACCAATAATGGAAAAACCATTTATAAACCTTTTTGGAAAAAATAATGGCTACTAATATATTCATACATTGACTGTTACATCCTCAAATATAGAACAACATATGTCATTTATATATGTTTATGCAGGCAGAAGCCTGAAAAATAAATGACTTGAAAGCTATTATTTGAGGGAGGAAAGGTTCCTTCTGCTTATGCATCAAGCAACTTAAATCTTCAGGTAATTGTTCTTATTTCTTTTTATGAGCTGCTCTAGCAGTGCCAATCAGTCTTGAAGAGCAAAATAAAAATCATATGAATGTTTGAAGAAAATATATATATTAAATTGTGAATATCAGAAGATGTCCCATTTAAATAAGTTCATCAGTAGCTCCTATTTTTCATGCTATCTCAAACACAAGTAGTTATGTTAGTCACACTGAGTATCAATAACAACAACATGCTTTGTTCTTCTAGCAGAAGAGTCCTAAACCTTGGCTGGAAACAGTAGAGTGAGCACCACATTCCAAGTTCTGCTGCTCATGCCAGCCAGGATTTTTCACCCTTATTTGCTCTGCCAGCTCCAGACTAATGCAGCAGAGGGGCCTGAGGATCCAAAGCCACTGCCCCTGCACCACCCCACTTTGGGGCTTTTCCGCAAGCTGTCACCAAGGGTAGTTTACCCTCAACTTAACTGGGAGTAAGCTCCACTGAAGACAGTGGGACCTACTTCTGAATAAATATGGATACGATTGCTCTACATCAGTTGTCAGACTCTTTCCTAGAGACCACAGAAGTCTAATGTGGATGCGGACGGTGACCTTCAGTGTTAAGCTGTACTAGTCTTGGCCTGAGCCACAGGCCGTTTCCGTTTCAGACTGGTGTACCGCTCCTTGAAATAGTTGTAAGTTCAGGCAAGACAGAATGCCTTTCCTGGATATATATTTTTCTTAATATAATGTTATTTGCTATTTAATTTAATTTTTTGTACAATGTATTGCTTATTGATGTATTGCTTTATTGATGTATTGCCTTGTCGACGTATTTTTATATTTGTGTTTACTTTTTCTGTAAGCCGCCTTGAGGGCCTTGTGGCCGAAAGGCGGGATATAAATAAACATTAACATAACATAACATAAGATGTAAAACTGCGTCTATATAAACCATGGTTTGCAAATTAGGAGCCTGTCTTAAGAATGTATGCTTCCTTCAGAATCTCCTCTCTGAAGCTAAATTCTCTTGCTTTGGTGTCACATCTACATTGGCTAACACTCATTGTTTCAGCCAGAGTTTGAAACAAGGGTTTAAAGTGGGCTTGTTACCTTGGCTGAGAAAGAACCTGGCTATCATCAACTGTGGTGAGCATCTGTGCACTGTAAAACTAAACTATGGTTAAAGCTGATTAGGATACTACTTTTCCCTTGTCTGAAGATGAAGAGGAATTCACCCTCAGCCTTATTGTGAATTATGGTTGAAGTACAACTGAGGTAAGAGTTAGCAAGAAAGTCAGAGAATGAGGTATGCTACAAATATGATTCATAATATGTGGACTGGTCTACTTGTATAAGCAATGTAATGGTGGGTAAGGGCACTTCCAGTATATTATGCATCCTTTGCCATGATTAGAAAAGCATATTCTTTGCAAAGGTTAATTAGGCTCAATATTATCAGAAATTACTGCATTTTGACTTTGAAACAGAAGGTTGGGCTAGATGACCTTTTGGAGGGCATTGACTTCTATAAGGGACTTGAAACCTTGGGCACATTAAATAGAAGGGCAACAAAGGGATTCCAGGAGAATCATAATATGCTTTTTACTGAAACACGTGAAAGGCAGGGCTAATAAGCAGTGAAGGCTGGCCTGTGAGTGCTACTGGGGCTTAACTTTACCAAGTGAAATGTCCAGAATTTTTTTTTAAAAAAAATTCCCCAAAATCTCAAAGCCACACTATTTCCTGTGCCATATATCCTTCCATAATCCATTTCAACGTAGAGAGAGTCCTGGATACTTTTCTGTCAGTCTCCTATGCTCTGGCCAATCAGCTCTCTGCACCACTCAGCCAATCAAAATCCAAAAGCATTGCTATGGCCAGGAGATCCCACCCTTCTGTATCCAGGCAGAAAAATCCATTTTTTAGCTTACCGGTGAAAATGGCCTAGCTGTGCAGTTTTCCCCTCCAGAGCCACTGCTAGATGGTGCCCAGGTCAGGTCCTGGCTGAGGGACCCTGTGGCCCAGAGGGCATCCTCATAAGCTAGAAGGATAGCATTCCCATTCCACGATCTGCTGCAGCATCAGTTCCCGACCCTGTCGCAGATTGCAGAGAGGAAGTTCCCAGGCATCCCCCCAATACAGTCAGTATGCTCCATCTACCTCTCCTGTCCCTGTAAATTACATGCACAGCACACATGGCATTCACAGGGATGGGAGAGGTAGGTGGAATGTTCAGGTGAGCTTATTAGCCCTGTGCCACCTATGGCAACACGGACCCAGGGCAGGCTGATGCCCAATGTCCCAGTCATGCCTGGCGCTGGCCCTATTCCCTTCCCTCATGTAGTTATTTTTTCATTCCTTTTAATGTACCTAAACTTAATTGGTCTAGATACATTCATCTCCACATCAGCACACTCCAGAGCTGATTCCTTCTAGTCCGCACCTCCAGACTCTTTGAAGTGCACTGTCTGTAGGCAGCCCAGGAGAAGGGTGTGGGTATTAGTTGAACTGAGCAGCTTTTTTAAGATTAGAATTTCATGAAAGAGAGGAGAGAGCATGGTGGATTCAGTAAATATAGTGTAAGTCTCCCTCTATGAAAAATGTTTATGTAGCTTTTACTTTGCTATACTCTTGCATTTTTTTTGTAAATGAGGAATAGGAGGACTGGGAGGAAAATGGTGGACTGTAGACAGCTTGTGTGTGTGTGTGTGTGTTGCAACTAGCAATAGCTTGTATTGCTGCCTGCCTTGTGTCAGGAGGTGTCTCCAGATTGTGAATGTTGTGGCACCACCACCCCATCACTGCTGTGGTGCTGCTAGATGCAGTGAGTTTGGGACCTCAGGACAGACCTATTCAGCCTCTCTGAGAGAGTCTGTTGTGTGCGCAGGCCAGGGCTGCGAGGTCTTTTCCTGCCCCCCTTGCTGCTGAGTCCAGGATCCAACATGCCGTGGGCCAAAAGGGAAGTCTGGTCTGCCCAGTTCTGGTGGAGGGGGTGGGTGAAGAAAGCTGGTTTGGAGGGAGAATGTCCTTTCTTCTGAGACTACCCTTGTGTATTAAAACCTGATGTTATGATAAAGGCATTCCCCTGCTGGGCTTGTTTGTAATTGAAGATGTAGGCGAGACGTACTTGCACATTGGCGGATTGATGTTTTCTGGAAGTGCACTTCTCTAACAATAAATGTATTTATACAAGTGTAGTGTGAATGTTGCAGCCCCTCTAGGTTTTGCTTGGAAGCCACGTGGATGCAGGCTAAATTGATACTATGAGACTTTAGATATTTGAGATCTGTTACTATAATGCAATGTATTTGACTTCTAGGTAACTTATTTGACAGTTCTGAGGTATCTGTGTGATCTATGGAAACCCTGAGGAATACTGGTTTGGTTATTTTTGTTTGTTGTCAGCTGTCTTGGAGCAAGATATAAAAAGGATGCTGGAAAAATCTGATTTCTATGCACACATACATAGAAGCTCCATCTAACACAGCGGGACTCACTTCTGAACAAACATCCATAGGACTATGATGCATGACTGTTCCCTTGCTGGGGAGTTGATGGGAACATGAGCAGGAGAGTGCTCATGTCCTGCTATTAGGCTTTGCATAGGCATCTGGCAGGGAACAGAATGGGCTCTTTGTACATTCTTATGCTTAATACTTTTTGGGCCCACCTACACAACCCCTTTGGCCCCACCCAAGCAGCCCCACCAAGGTCAGAGTCCACTGACTGCTACTGGTAATCAGGAGGCAAGAGAGAGAGAAAATTATAAACAACCAACATACAAAGCTGCGGTCCTTCTTACAGTTAATCATCTTTTTGGTACTAGTGGGTCTGCTTTTGTTATTTGCATCTACATTGCCTTTCCTCAGTGCTGGTCTGAAGCTGTAACAGTTGGAATATTTATTTTGTTGTTTATTAGTGTATCTGCTTTTCTGGGCCATTGGGCCTCATTTTATTTAACTGCTTTAAATTTGTACAGCTTTCAAATCATCTACCAATGGGGCTTTAGAAAATAATAGAAACAAAACCTCCAAACTGCTTGAAGCTTTGCCAATGTATTTTCATTTCGTACAGTTCTATCCAGTCCAAGATGCTAGCTAATTCCCTCCTGGAATAGGTTAACAGAAGATGCTCATTTTCACTATCAATAAACTGTGAAATGCATTTTAACATGTTTTAATTACAAATGGCATTCACAAGGCCTATATTTGTGGGCAAGCTATTCTCCTAAATATATAATGTGATTTGTAAGGCTAGCAGTGTGAAAATCCATTGTAACATAGCTTCTAACTTGGTTACTAATGATGGTTTAACAGCCCGAAGAAAAATAATTGAATGTTTTAATAGATTTTTTTAATTTATATTTTTGTTCGCAGCACAATTATTTAATAAGCTTAATGTTCAACTTAAATCATCCTCCGAAAATGTTTAAATTCCATATCTTCTAGAAGTAGTGCTCTAAGCTATCATGTAATACATGTTGCAAAAAAGAAAAAAAGAAGTCATAAAAAACGTGTAATGAATGTTTTGTGATCTGAGTTACTTTTATAGCATGCTATTTATATAATGTGAAACAAACAACTTAATACAAAAGACATGAAACAAGAAAAAGACTTTCACAATATCATTAGTCATTTACTGGGTTGCATCCAACCAAGTCATACTCAGAGTAGCCACACTGACCCAGGGAGTAAGCCCCGTTGAAGTTAATATGTGTTGGGCTATAGGGGGTCCTGGTTCACAACATTCCCCCCAATTAGAAGGCAGACATCCATCTGTGATACTGAAATATATTTCTAGGGTTTTAAAAGATATTTACTGCAAAATAAAATAAAAAAGAAGATAGCACAAAATATCCAACAACACTGCAATGTGGAAATTAGCAACTCCTAGTGCCAGCTTAAGGGGTCAATCCATCCTCTTTTTCCAATTCTAAGAGGTTGTGCCTCCTATACCAGAGCAACGCGAGTCATCATCATTACTGAATGAGCGCTTTGGCGAAGCCCTTAAGAAAGACAGGGCCGCTAATCGCCTGTAGTGTAGCATTCTAAGGAACATGGGAAAAGTCCTGCCCAGGGCATGCACTGTGGAACACCAGAAAGTTGTCGTAAGTGAGAAAATGGAGAATGGGTTAGAACACAAATGGGGCCATAGCCTTCTTTCAAAGAACGCTACTTAGCAGCTATTTCAACAGAGCAGTAAAATCCCTGAATGGAGTTAGAAAGGATATTAGATTCATAGATTCTGTTGTGCCATTTTCCAGAAATATTCTGGGAAAATATCTGTATCTATATATCTATATAATTAAAAGGACAGCAATAAGAGGGCCACCACAGGCTCTTGCAAAGAACTTATATATGGTATGTAACTTCAGGGCTTCATTATGGACAAAGGGGGATAATGAAGAAGTAAAATGAAAAATATTTTGTTGGTAAAAGTGTATGGTGACATGCATACGTATTACGCAAGACAGGAACAGTGAGAATGGACTTTTAAGTTCATGCTGGTATATTAAAATTGCAGTATACAAACCTCACTTCCAATTTTCAAATCACCGACATTTCTCAACCTTTTGCAGTTGTCACCTAATGGCTTCAAAATACATACTAGAAAGTGGAGCATCAATCTATCAAGCAGTCTACTTTACTATATGTGCTCAACAAATCCAAACATCAAGTCATTTTCTAATCGTACATCACTGTTTATTGTAAACTACTTTGACAGCATAAATACATCTTGCCACAAATCTGTGAACATCTGTTAAGTATATGCTACAATCTTTATTCTGTTGAAGTTGTCATAAACTTGACCACAGGCAAAACCTGTTTTTCATACCTTATTATCTATACAACCACATGTTAATACATCAACTTTCCAAAAAGGAGTAGATAATCAAGAGTTTACACTCATCTGCAAAGGTCTGAATTCAGACTTCTAAAAGGTATTTAGGGGAAAAAACTTTTTTTAATTGTTTGAAAACAATATTTTAGAAGATGAGATGGACAAAATTGATTCTATACTTTCAGGACTTAATAATAGTTTAGTTGTCTCTTCCATACTGAAGAGTGAGAACTATTTGCCCAACTTTCTGGAACACCATATTGGTCTCATAATTACCATGTTAGACGATAAAAGGTAAAGGTGTCCCCGCACTTATAGTGCGAGTCGTTTCCGACTCTTAGGGTGATGTCTTGCGACGTTTACTAGGCAGACCATATATATGGGGTGGGATTGCCAGTTCCTTCCCGGCCTTTCTTTACCCCCCAGCATATGCCAGGTACTCATTTTACCGACCACGGATGGATGGAAGGCTGGGTGGACCTCGACCCCTTTTACCGGAGATTCGACTTCCTCCTTCCATTGGAATCGAACTCCGGCCGTGAGCAGAGCTTCGGTTGCGTTACCACCACTTACCACTCTGCGCCACGGAGGGTCTTTGTTAGAAGATAGACAGCATAAAATTCCATGTACTCAAATCATTATATTCAATTCCATAATTACCCTACTCAGCCATTTTTTCCAACTGTAATGAATGTTCTGATCCTGTGTAAACATGAGACCCATCAGATTCTATGGTCTATCTAGCAGCAGTCATCAGTCAGTATTCCCTGGGAAATGCACAACCAGGGTATCACGGGAAAAGCCAAACCTAATTTCAGATATCCACTGATCTCTAAAATTGGCCAATCATTTCTAGTTGCTAGTGAGACAAGGTTTGTTTCCTGCTCCGCAGATGCAAACTATGGCCATCTGTCTTGTAGCCATTGCCTGGTGATGGGGTTTTACAGGGCAGGAAAATGGGTGGGGCATATGTGTGTTTGTAGCAACCCCCAGTCTTTTGTTTATCAGAATAATCAGAAATGTACTCCCACTGAATAGGGAAGGGGGTCTTCTTAGCCATTTTTTATTATTAATAGCTATTGACAGAGCATCTTCCCTTAATTTGTCTAAGCTTTTAAAAAGCCACATAGGCTACCAGCACCCTGAGCCAACGAATTCTTTAATTACATGTTATGTGAAGAAATATTTATTTTGTTTGTACAGACTGCCAATTTATTTATCTATTTATCTATTTTGAATACTGGGGAGGATTGGGAAGGAAGGCACTGATAGGGAAAGGATCCTGTATTCTAACTCTGTCAAATATTTGGATCACGCTAATCTTATCACAAGACAAAAAGCCTTGATTCTATATCCACTGGAACACTAATTCACAAACACAACTCATACATGAGGAGAACTTTTCCTGTTCACTTCAGTGTCTGGAATGGAGATGCAAATACATCTCTATTTGATATAGAAGATAATGGTAAATGGTCCTACTACACGAGAACTCTGCACATCCACAGGAATCTCTAGATCAGTTAGTGCATGTTCTAGTTTATTACAACCCAAAGTTTTGTATGCAACAAGCACCTTCATCAGGTACATGATGCTAACTGAGATGGCCAGTGCCAGTGCCAGAGGGCAGCCAGGTCAGGCCCTGTCTGAGGGCCCCTGGATCCCAAGGGGCCCCTGAAGTGCCCCTCCTTAGGTTGGGTGGGTAGCACTCCCTTCCACGATCTGCGGCAGCATTGCCTCCCTCCCCTGCCGCAATCATGAAGAGGGAGCTCCCAGACACCCCCTACTGCTGCGCAGGCCCCACTTACCTCTCCCTTGACATAAATGCTGGTTGTGCTGCGGGTGCAAGCCGGCCATCAACCAAGATGGTGGCCAAGGTTTCCCTAAGGGGCCAATTCCCCTTCCACCATCTTGGTTGATGGCAGGGATGCGAGCATGTAGCACACGTGTGTGCCATCAACTAAGATGGCAGTGGAGGCATCAGTCCCTTAGGGAAGCCTCGGCAGCCATCTTAGTTGATGGCAGGCTTGCGCCCGCAGCTCAACCACCATTTCTGTCAAGGGAGAGGTAGGTGGGGCCTGCACAGCAGTAGGGGGGTGTCTCGGAGCTCCCTCTTTGCGATCCACAGCAGGGATAGGAGCTGAGGCTGCCGCTGATCATGGAAGGTAGGTAGGTGTGACATGTGTGCATGCAGATGCCGGAGCCTGGGGCAGGCTGGTGGCCAAGTTCCCCTGCATGCCTGGCACCAGCCCTGGAGATGGCCTTGTATATTCAGATGGTTTGATGTCAGGGCCTGATCAAAGATGGTCACAACAACAGCAGCAGCAGCATCACCACCACCACCATACAAATATATTGTAAAAAGTTAAGAAGTTGGTCCCCAAATGTATCTTTGGACTAAAGGTGGGTCCTAGGTCAGAAAAGGTTAAATACTACTGGTCTAAGGGATGAACGGAATGAAACCGAAATGAAAACTCATTATTACAGATAAACCAACACATGGTAAATTCTTGATGAGCTAATAGGTCATGAGTAAGAACATAAGAACATAAGAACATAAGAAGAGCCTGCTGGATCAGGCCAGTGGCCCATCTAGTCCAGCATCCTGTTCTCACAGTGGCCAACCAGGTGCCTGGGGGAAGCCCGCAAGCAGGACCCGAGTGCAAGAACACTCTCCCCTCCTGAGGCTTCCGGCAACTGGTTTTCAGAAGCATGCTGCCTCCGACTAGGGTGGCACAGCACAGCCATCACGGCTAGTAGCCATTGATAGCCCTGTCCTCCATGAATTGGTCTAATCTTCTTTTAAAGCCATCCAAGCTGGTGGCCATTACTGCATCTTGTGGGAGCAAATTCCATAGTTTAACTATGCGCTGAGTAAAGAAGTAAATCTGAACATAAGACAGCTCACTTGTTGCAGAGTATGGACCATGCTTATATCTTTCCAAGCCTCAGGAGAGAGATAAATATTAATGAATTTCAGTCCTGTGTCCTCCTTCTATTGTTGCCCTTTGAAGTTCTGCTTAAATATTGTGCCCATATGAAACAAGCTGGAATTTCATCCAGACAAGATAGAGATGCTATGTAATGGGGAAACAAATTTTAGATGGGATTGCACTTCCTCTGAAGAAATGTGCTTACTGTTTGGGAGTGTGCCTGGGCTTGACACTAACTAGGGAGGCTCAGATGGCGGCAATGGCCGGAGTGTTCTTTATCAGCCTAGGCTAACATGCTAGCTATGATCTTATCTAAACAGAACAGACCTTGCCTCAATCATCCATGCACAGGTGACATCCAGATTAGACTACTGTAATGTTATGGCTGTTGGATCTCTTAGCGGCTTTGACACCGTTGCTCACAGTATCCTCCTGGACTGCCTCTATGGGCTGGGAATTGGAGGCTCTGCTTTATGGTGGCTCCACTCCTGCCTGCATAGCCAGTCTCAGAGAATAGCACTGGGGGAACTATGGGTCTGGTAGCTTATTGTGGGTTGCTGCTATTTTGTTGCCAAGGTTATTTAACATTCATATGATGCTGTTGGAAACAGCTCTCAGGAGCTTTGTGGCACAGTGTCATCAGTATGTTGGTGACACCAAGCTCTATTTCTGCATTAATTCTAAGTCAGGAATAGCTGTGCACAAGCTGAACCAGTCCCTGGATGCAGTGGTGGAGTGAATGGGGGCCAATGGACTGAAGCTGAATCCTGCTAAGACAAAGATTCTGTGAGTGAGTGGTTCCCAGATCCGAGAACTGGGGAGTTTGCCTGTTCCAGATGGGATTGCACTCCCTCTGAAGGAACAGGTATGCAGTTTGGGGGTGCTCTTGGAACTATCTTTGTCCACAGAGGCCCAGGTGGCCTCTGTGGCAAAGTGTGCCTATCACCAGCTTCAGCTGGTATGTTAACTGTGCTCTTTCTGGACAGGGATAATTTGGTCACTGTGACACACAAGTTGGTAGCCTCATGTCTTATAAAGTGCTCTTTGTGGAGCTTCCCTTGATATTGGTGCAGAATGCTGCTGCCCAGGTGGTGAGTGGTGCTTATTGAGTACATATCATGGCAGTGCTAAGGGATCTGTGTGATGTCCCTGTATTTATATAATACTGTAAATATGGTAAGTGCGGGTTTATTAGAGTATATGTGGTAAGTAGACTGAGTGAGAGGGGGGAGTACATGGGTTGGAATGTTGATGAGTGTTGTATTATGATTGGCTGAGCGCTTGAGTGTCTGAAGGTATAAATGAGAGGATGACAGTTGAGAGGGAGTTCGGTTGGTTGGGGTTTTGTGAGGCTTGGAGAGGGTTGTTGGGTGGATTGGATTAGGCGGGTAGTGAGGCAGGTTACTGACGACTAGAAACATAAAGAGTAATGCATCTTATGAAACCATATGCATGTTGACTATACCTTTAAGTAATCTTGTTATTCCCTGTGTATATAAATAAATATTTCTTGGTTTACCTAAACGCCTGATCCTTGGCTGGGCTTTCATAGACCAGAAGGGTGGGCAGGGCATATACCAAGGTTGGGAAACAGTATCAATGGTGGCAGCGGTGAAGAGATAGTGTAACATCATCAGGTATCCAAAACAACCCAGGGCTGTAATCTTTATAGGCACAAAGATATAGGGGGGTTGTGGCCTGTAAGTGCACCCAGATACAACGTAGCAATAAGCCAGGAGGAGACTAAGGCACAGTCTCAAGGCATTATTGTTTACAGGGAGTGTCTGGTGGTGCTGCCTGGCAATGGGATCTTGTCAGATCTTTGCTAGAGCCGGTGAAAACTGTTTTGAGAGCAGGATCCTGCGGTGGGACTGTGACAAGGCGGTGACCACAGGAAGGGGCCTGACAATCTCCTCTGTATGCCTACTGGCCACTGAACCAGTTTTAAGATCCTACTACTAGTTAGCATCTTGTGGTAACATGGAGGCAGGCTTTTTCACTGGTAGCACCAGTGTTGTGGAATGCTTTCCCTAATGAAATCCAAGAGGAAATCCAAGTACTGGCATTCTTCCGGCTCTTGGAGATGCACCTATTTAGACAAGCAGCTCCTGACTCGAACTTCCTGATCTAATTGTTTTAATTACCATTTTAACTGTTTTCATTTTTGTGCTCTTTTAATGGGTTTGTTTCAATACACATTTTAATTAGATGTTTTAATGTTTTGATAAAATTGTTTTATTCTGTATTTAATTATGTATCCTGTCCTGTGAGAAGGAAGAGAGGGAGGCAGGCAGGCAGAGACAGCCAAACTGTCCCCATCACCACCACACACGCATACAGAGCCAATGAACTTCATTCTGCCTGTGAGAAGGAACAAAGTGAGGCAGACAGCCAGACACACCACCAGGACATGCAGCAGTCAAACTGACCACTCCCTTTCACAGGGCCAATCGACTTGTAGAGCCAGGCAATCAGAATATATTACACTTATAATGTACCAGTTGCATCGGTTTCCACTGCATTTCCATCCCCAGTTCAAAATACTAGTGATTACATTTAAAACCCTAAACAGTTTGAAGCCGGGTTACCTTAAGGACCACCTGCATCTGTATAAACCTGCTCACACCTTAAGATCTACTTGAGGTGCTTGCCAGTAAAAGTAATCAGGTTAGTGGGCATCCAGAACAGGGTCTTCTCAACACTGACCCCATGATTATTAAATTCAGTTCAAAGTGAGATCAGGCAAGTCTCATTACTCTATACTTCAAGACTGGATTACTGCAGTGCACTCATTGTGGGGCTTCCCTTGCATTTGACCTGGAAACTGCAGTTAGTGCAGAATGCTGCGGCACAGCTGCTGACAAGAGTAAGGCCCTGTCAGCATATAACACCTCTGCTGAGAGATCTACACTCTGATCTGGCAATTTGTTACTGGGCCAAGTTCAGTGTTACAGCTGATACATTGGGCAGACACCTTCGCTGTATTCTTTTTGGTGCCTGCTTAAAACATTTCTGTTTACGCAAACCTATCTAGACGCATAGATGATGATATGTTTTCATTTCTTTTTAGTTTACTGCTGTTTTAATTGTCTTTTAAATGTGTTAATTACTTGTTTTTAACTGTTATTGGTAATTTTATGTTTCTTGTAAACTGCTGAGAGGTTTTCTTACAGTCGAGCAGTTGTTACGAGTGCTTGGGCTAACCCCCACTTTGGTTCATTTGGAGTCGAAGGGGTGGCAAGGCCCTAGAGTATTCTCAACTGCATTTCCCACCCCACACCCCCTGTTTTCTGACTCGTTGTGCCTTCCTAAATACTGTGAAATGAGGACAAGAAGCAAGGACCATCCTTTGGCACTTTCAGAGGAACGTGAAGACCCTGAATTAAACATTATCTCATTTTTTGGCAGATTTCCCGCATGCCCAGCAGAACAATCTCATTGTTTAAAGAAAGCATTAGACCAGTGATTCAAAAATGTTGCGCCCAGGCACACTGGTGCGCCCTAAGAGGTGGCTAGGTGTGCCTCAAATATTATGAAAGTATATTTTAAAAATGAGAAGAAACCCATTTGTATAGGGTAAGTAATAGTTTTCTATAGTTTAAGTTATTTTTATTCATAGTTTAAAATATATTATTTTTAATTTTGTACACTTAAGTGCAACATAAAATATTTATGTTTTACAGTGCGCCGCGAACCAAAAACGTTTGAGAACCACTGCATTAGACAGTAGCCTTAGCTTTCCTCCTGAATGTCAGCAAGAAATGCACACACAACATGAGATCACCTCATACCCAGACCTCCCCTTTTCACGTTGATTCGTAAGAGGGAAAGTGTATTTAAGAGCCGTTTTGGAGAACTAAGATGGCAATCTGAGCTCCCTACAGTCTCAAGGAACACGGCGCAGGACTGCAGGCCACAGAACAGGAAGGGAGTCTGAGTCTTGGTGCAAACCTTGAGGCAAAGAGATTCCTTCCTGCTTTTTGGCCAGAGCACCTTCACATCACTTCAGCTGTATTCCACTGCCCACTCCTGGACCTAGGATAGATAATCTCTGCTACCTGTTATTCCTTATAGCAATAGGGACCTTTTATTTCTTTAGCTTAAATTTATGAATAGATTAGAAAATTAATCATAGAATCATAGAGTTGGAAGGGGCCTATAAGGCCATCGAGTCCAACCCCCTGCTCAATGCAGGAATCCAAATCAAAGCATTTCCGACAGATGGCTGTCCAGCTGCCTCTTGAATGCCTCCAGTGTCGGAGAGCCCACTACCTCTTTAGGTAATTGGTTCCATTGTCGTATGGCTCTAACAGTTAGGAAGTTTTTCCTGATGTCCAGTCGAAATCTGGCTTCCTGTAACTTGAGCCCATTATTCCACGTCCTGAACTCTGGGATGACCGAGAAGAGATCCCAGCCCTCCTCTGTGTGACAATCTTTCATGTACTTGAAGAATGCTATCACATCTCCCCTCAGTCTTCTCTTCTCCAGGCTAAACATGCCCAGTTCTTTCAGTCTCTCCTCATTGGGCTTTGTTTCCAGTCCCCTGATCATCCTTGTGGCCCTCCTCTGAACCTGTTGCAGTTTGTCTGCCACACACCCAGTAATTTTGTAATGCTATTCTTTTCATTTCTCTCAATAAAAGAATGTTTTGCTTTAATCTGGTTTGGACCTGCATTTTTGGGGTTATACACACACTATTTAGGCACATTTCAGGGCAAAGCACTTGGTTTATCCCTAGCAAAAGATCACCTTCCTCTCAAGGAGGTGTGTTTAATGGGACATGTGGGTGGCAGGTTCACACACTCAGGTTCCCAACAGACACGTGTGTTAACATGGTGTATAAAGTTTGTTAAATAAATACATACATAAATAAACTTTTAAACAGGTCCATCTGTTCACTGTGGCTTTTGGAGACTAATGATGACCTAGGCTATGGATGACACTGTGGCTGTCAAGCAGGAATGCAATGTTTAATATTTTTCTTTTAATTTTGCTTTCTAATTAATTCAAGAGTACTATTTTTGAGTATTAAATAATTTATTCAAAAATAGTACTCTTGAATTAATTAGGCAGCAAAATTAAAAGAAAAATATTAAACATTGCATTCCTGCTTGCTAAATCTTTTGTTTTGGTTTAATTGTTTTTTATTAAAACAATGTAAATATTCACATATAAACTCTAAACTGATTAAAAATAACATTGTTACCAGATTTTCTGGGGTTATGCTGTGAACTGCAGAACAGGCCGTCTATGTAAACATTTTAGTCAAGAATAAGATGCTGTCAATATGTTTTTGTGTATTCACAGAGAAAAGCACCAGCTTAGAATTCTCTTTTTCTTTCCCCCGCACAGATTATTGCAAACCTAATTTTAACTAAAGAAATAGCAGTTACAGATGGGAGATCCATTGGGTCACCTTGTCAATCTTAAACTTGTGCAGGATTGCTCTCTACTGTACTTTACTGCAGCCTAGGTTTAAATGAATCATTCTAGGCTGTTGTGGCTGGCCTTGGGAGATTATTCCACAGAATGAAATACTTCACTACCAGTTTTTCACATTTTAATGTCCAATTTTCTTTGATCACCTTAGTTTTAAACCAGAAGGCCATGCTAGACAACTATGCTTCCTCTGCACTTTTATATTATAAATATTGGAAATGCTTACACACCACTATTGCCTTTTCTCCAATATGCTTTGTTGTTTAGAATTGCTCCACGTAATACATACGAATGCGATATAATCTAATGCAAAGGCCCCAGTTTGGTTGGTGCTGCTTCTTTGAGGTATTTATTTCCTCACTTACAGTTTAGTGCTTAATGAACCGTGGGAAATACTGCCATCTGGACAGTTTCTGAAGCACTTTTAAGCTAGTATAGAATCCTATGCGATTTTAACCTAGTTAGTGCAACTAAGTATCTTTGATATCATTGTCTCTTTATTGACTACATGCAACTTGAAAAAATGCAAGAATTTTAAAAATTATTAAATAAATGCATGAATTGTAGCTATGGACAGATACAATACATACCCTTATGTCTGGAGACAATATACTTCTAATTAGAAATCAGAAGTATATTGAAGCAAGCAGCAAAGAGATTCAATGCTTGTGAGTTTTAAGGAGCATCAGGGTGGCCACTACAGGAGGCAGAATGCTGGACTTATTTTTAGCAATGTATTTTGGGTCGGATTGTAACCATGTGTGCATGTATTGTATCATTGTGCAACATGTTAACAGCTTTGCAAGAGTAAATTGAAAGGATATTGACCATCAGCATAAACTG
Source organism: Rhineura floridana (assembly GCF_030035675.1). NCBI lineage: Eukaryota > Metazoa > Chordata > Lepidosauria > Squamata > Rhineuridae > Rhineura > Rhineura floridana. Next base: position 29,046,057 of record NC_084496.1, on the reverse strand, counting down.
CCTGCCAAAAGTTCCCAAATGTTTAGTCGACCAGTTGGCAGTCAAATTAAATGAAACTATAAGATTATAACAAGACCAACTGACATGCCTAGCTACTATTAGCCCTACGAACACGGATCCCTGTTCTGACACTGAGCTACAAGAGATTCCACGTAAGTTCTTTTGGGTACAAAAATCTCACAACTCGTGAAGTTAAATTCACATAGCAATCATCTTAGATCAAGGTATTGCATTGGGACACTATTCCATCTTTTGCCCAGAATGAAACAGATATGGGACAAGCCCTTAAGAGGATTCCCAACAATCTACCAGTAAAGCCAACAGCTCAGGTTGGTGAAGTGGTAGAATTCAGTGTGTGTAGATGTCAGTCCCTCAGGGCTGATCCTAATGCCCTTTTTTGTATAGAGGTATGCACTCCAGGGCAGTAAAATCAACATGTGCACCTTGAATTAACTCATTAGAATGAACTCAGGAACTGCACCAATTCTGTAGTCTTAAAATGAAGACTGTAAAATGCATAAAAAAGGAAAGAGAGAGACTTAAAACATTTGTGGCCTTAATTTACAAGCATACTCTGTAAGCACTGAAGAAGTAACTCTGTATAAGATCAATCCAATTCCTGAAATGGCTGCAGGTTCCTAGAATGATATTAAGGCCCTTAAATGTTGTGTTCATCTATTTAGATTTATTTGCAATATCTAGTGAGCTATCAGGCTTTAATCTAAGTTAACAATATGGTGCTATCATTTTGAATGCTTTACAAAAGTGAATTCAGGGGATACCATGAACATAAACAGACTGTCAACTAAAATTTAATTAAATGCTGCTGCTTGAGTTTCTTAGCACTCCTAGGGAAAATGTAAAATGAAAGAATGAGATTTTCACAGAAAACTTACTAGACTTTATTCATCTCTGAGACTATCCTTCCACCTTATAGAGGCAGTTTATGCTGATTTTCTTCTACTTCCTCAGTGAATTTAGACTCCCTCTGCTGGACCGCTACAAGACATATTCTTCACACATTTATATTGCCCAGCATCTGTAGTCAGGTATCTGTTGCATAAAGCTGTGTATATGCATTTTTCCTCAACTATCTGTTGAGCCCCCCCCAAATAATTGTATTTCTTTATATATGAGCAATAGTCTTGTATATGCAGTTCCTGCAAATCATTCTCAAGAGACAAACTGAGATAATTTAGATGCATCTGCTCATGAGTCATGCTGTATCGCTTGTGGTTTCTTAATAAACATTGACAGATCTTTCTGTTGCCGCTGCTGCTAGCAGCATTCTTTACAGGAGCAACTAGTCTGATTACTCAACTGTGCACTCTAGCACAGAAGATCCCAAGTGTCATTCCTCCCTCAGAGGGCTCAACAGAGGGTGAAGGGGAATGGGAGATCTCAGACCCAGGAGAAGGGACAAGCAGAGAGGCAGCTCAAGACCCTTCACCATCAAACAAGGAGCAGGACTCTGCTGGAGCCCTCCTGTCAGATTCAGGGAGCAACTAGGAAGGTACTTCAACCCCAGCAGAGAGGACACGCCAACTGGTGTTGAAACAACAGAGGCAGTCAGCCCATTTAAGAACCACAAGCTCTCAAAACAGGGAAGGCTGATTACAAACACCTGGCCTCAGACGCTGAACTTAAAAGGCTGGGAGTGGCTCCGGCTCTTGCTAGAAACAAAGTCAGACTTCTGTGTCACTTTGTCGCCAGTCCTGCTCATGATCCTGTGCCTTCAACCCTGCCCTGCCTGATTGGATCATCGGTTCCCAGACTTTTGGACTTCCCAGCTCTTTCAACCTGCTATTCACGCTGGCTGTTTTGCTGGCCTGTCCTCCTCTATTCAAGCCTGACAGATTTATGGCCCAACCGCTGGCAGTTATCTGCTAATTATTTTACTACAGCCATGCACTCAGCTGGCAGAGACAAACACCCAAGCTGTGGTCCATTGACCACCAGTGGTCTGCAAGCTTCATTCAGGTGGTCCACAGTGTGTCTATGAATTTGTGGTTGAAGATGGGAGATGGCGCATCCATCACATTAAATATATTCATATTGATTTTTATTGTCTTCTTCAGTTGGAATTCTATGTAATACAATAAAACTCAATATACAAAAAATAAAAGTAATAAATATAGAATTAAAAATCATACAGCATCTAGCACAGCACATTGGATTTGCTGCAACAATTACAGAAATTATTAAGTGGTCCACCAAGACCTTCAGCAATTTCCAACTGGTCCATGGGGGAATAAAGTTTGGGAACTACTGCTTTAGCTGTCATCAAGCCTGCTTCATTGCTGGAGCAACTCAGAAAACCAAGGAGCTTTCCAAACTCCCCAAGGTCAGGGTTGGGGAGGGAGGTTTGGAGCAACTGTGTCGATGGCTGTCTCCACCTCACCATTCCACAGGAAACAACAGTCATACTGCCAGGAAAATCACCCAGAGCATTCAGAAATCCCCTGGATTCCATCAGTCACTGGAAGCAGACCAACTTAACTGGTTCCCCGCCCCTATGAGTACATGCCAGTGCCTTCTTGTTCATTGGATCTCTGCCTGACAAGTGAGTAGGTGGAAGCAATGATGAGGAAGAGAAGCAGCATCAACTGGTGATAATGTTGGTGAGAAGGAAGCTTATATACCTCTGTCATATTCCCCCACCCTTACTCACCTTTCTAAAGTAAAAAAGGCACAAATGTTGCTCCAACCCCTTGATCATGTTAGTTGCCCTTTGTTCCAGCTCTTTGAGGTGGAGGCAACCAGAACTGTACACAGTATTCCAAGTGTAGTCACAGAATAAATTTGTATAATGGCATTATAATATTGGTAGTTTTAATTTGAGTCCCGTTCCTAATTATCCCTAACATGGAATATGTGTTTTTCATAGCTGCTGCACATTGGGTCAGCATCTTCACTGAGGTATCCAGTACAAACCCCAAGGTCTCAGTCCTGTTCAGTCACTGCCAGTTCAGACCCAGTTAGTGTATATGTGAAAATAGTGGGCATCACTTTACACTTGTTTACATTGAATCACATTTGATAATTTAATGTAAATTCATCCAGTTTGGAGATATCCTTTTAGAGCTCCTCACAATCCTCCCCCACCCCTTTTAAACTACTCTGAAATAAATGGTATCATCAGCAAACTTGGCTCATTGCTCACTTCCAACTCAAGATCATTTATGAACAAGATATTTATTTATAAAAAATTAAATCGCAAAGTGGTTTGCATATAGATACTGCTTTATGAAAATTATTATTATTATTATTATTTGATTTATATCCCACCCTTCCTCCCAGCAGGAGCCCAGGGCAGCAAACAAAAGCACTAAAAACATTAAAACATCATAAAAACAAACTTTAAAACACATTAAAACAAAACAACTTCAAAAACATTACTTAAAAACAGCTATCAAAACATCTTCTAAGATTAAAAACATTTTTAAAAAGTAAGTTTAAAAACATATTAAAAAGCAATTCCAACACAGATGCAGATGCCAAATATCCTTAAGTATGTATGTGTACTGCCTTCAAGTCGATTCTGACTTGTGACGACCCTATGAATAGGGTTTTCATGTGCACTGTGCAGATGCAGCAACACAGGAAGTGGTGTGGCCAGCACACTCTGGTGGGGGGGTTGACTTGGAGGGTGACTCCCACTCCGCGGTCCGTGCCAGCACTGGGTCATGAGGTGCACACTTGAGAACTTGATGACAGTACAGATTGCAAAGTGGGAGCTATACCTGCCCAACCCCAGCCACAGGGACCCCTGTCAGCCACAGGAGCCCCCGGCCAGTGCCCAACCTGGCTGCCCACTGGTGCCAGGCCTGGTCATAAAGCTAACTAAATGCACTGTGTTTTAATATATTATATTGTAACAATAAATAAGTGCCAAATGCTTGCCAGTCATCAAATCAAGTCAATTCAGAAAAAAATGGCAAGGTATAATTTCTTATTATGAACAGGAGCAGAGGCAACACTAAGTCTCACTTTACCCTCCTCCACTTCTTCCATACACAAAGGGAGGAGATTAAAATCATCCATGTATTGTAGCAGTAAACCAGCTCAGCAAACCATATACAACAGGGGAAGAGTTCAGGGTTTTTATAGACCACAAACAATATGGAAATAAAAGCTGCAGAACCCGTGGAGGTGTGCTGAATCTTAAATTATAGTTGCCCATTCTTAGGCCACATAACAGACTTTTGCCACACCCAAAAAGCAGTTTACATAAAAGCATATTTAAAATAATAATAGAGCACTACACACCCCAAACTCAGAAACCACACAGCCATTACATACAACTTACACCGGAATAAGCATGCACAGCAGGTATGGGTAACCTTGGCCTCCACATGCTACTGAACTATAACTACCACCACAAGCAAGGCCATTGCCTAAGGATGATGGGAGTTTTAGTTAAGTGTTATCTGTAGGGCCAAAGGTTCCCCACACATGATGCATAGGATTTAACTATCTGCTTCTTCTGCAAATAGTTTTTAGATCAAAGTAAATTATAATTTTAAAAGCAGTTCTCAGCCCAGTCCTAAAATTTTGTCAACATTGATGCGGGCTGCTGCCTAAAAATAAATAAATAATCCAATGCCTTGCACTACCCTGTTAGTTAGCCATGAGTCATGTACATACTTACTACCAGACACATCCAGCAAAGGACTGCATCAGCTTATGAGGTGTCAATGGTCCCCATGATGCAAGGAGGAGAAGCAACTCTACCCAGTGTCTCTCCTACTTATGTCACAAACTGCGCTTTCACAGTACGGCATAGAAAAGGCACTTGAGCAAAAGTGTCAATGGCTGCTGGTGTATCAGCAATGGGACAAGACTTTTGACCAAATTCATGGACATTAGTGGAGACAACCAGAAGTGTAGTCATCCAGGAATGCAGGGGATTGTAGACCCATTACTTTTTTGGGAGCAGGATCCCAGTCAGGTCTCTATGTAGGAGCTAATCAGCATGAAAAGGGAGCGCGTTGGCCACTGAGAAGTGTCCTTGTCCTTTCATGATAATTGAAGCCAATCAGAGTGAAAGGAGGTGAGCCAGCCACTGAGAAGACTCTTTTCAGTAGCTAACACACCACCTCCCCTTTCATGCTGATTGGCCTCTAAGGAAGTCTGTTGTAGTGGAGCGTGGACTCACAAGATTACAGGGAAAGCAAGGGAGATGTGGGAAAGTGGAAAGGAGGCATGACTAGATGGGGTGTTGCATGATTAGCATGAAGGGACCCTGCACTTCTGGATTTGCCACTGCAGTACTGGAGACAACTCTATCCTAGTGTCAAGTCTACATTACCAATATAGTGAATTATGTACATATGTAATTAACACCAGGTGTGTAAATATACAGTCTATTACTATGGCACTGCTGAGCCTTCAGCATTTATAACAAGCTTATATTTGATGAGTGGCTCCAATGGACACATAAATGCCAAGTGCTAGGTATATTGTTAATAAGGAATTTGTCCTTTCAAATTGAGACTGTCTTACCTCCGGAGCAGAGCATATTTAGTATAAAAAACCTGGCTGAATGTGGTTCTCTTATCGTGACACATTTCAATGTTTTTTTTCTCTATTAATAATGTTATTTGTTATTTAATTTTGAGAATTGTATTGTTGCATTGATGTATTATGATGTGTTGTTATATTCATGTTTTTCTAAGCTGCCTTGAGGGCTTTTGGCCATAAGGCGGGGTATAAATTTAATAAATAATAATAATAATAATAATAATAATAATAATAATAATAATAATAATAATAATAATAATAATAATAATAATAATAATAGTTGCCAGAACAGTAAAACAGTTGGGTGTGGGTGTCAAAATTTTCATTGTACAACAAAAGAAGGAAACAAAGTTCATTTAGATTTGAAGCTTCATACCATACTCTTGTTTCCTTTGGGGAGGAAGTTTAAAATAGAATAGACCAGGATGAAAAGCCTTTTTCTAATATAAAAATCATGTTTTCATTGCAGTTACATTAAATTATTAAGGCTGCAGTCAAATGCTGACTTACTTTGAAATAAGCCCCATTGAACTTGGTAAGACTTATATCTGAGTAAACTACAGTGTGTGAGAAATTATTCAAATAAAAAAGTTTTAAAATTACTGCAAGACCAGGGTCAAACAAACAAATAAATCAGATCATCTCACTCCAAACTGCACAAACTCAATCAACAGCGTCATATGCAGGTTGAGGGAATTAAGATGGCACTGAGGGGTTGGAATATCCCAATCACCCATCCACCACCACCATCTGGAGTCAGCCTGCCAATAACAAATGGAACAACTTAAAAATGAGTCCTATGAACACCTGCCAGTCTCTCAAAGTCACATCATCAATATTATATGATCAATAGTATCAAAAACCATTGAAAGATCTAACATACATAATTAACTTCATCTTTCAGTCTCCAAGAGCAGCACATCTAAAAAAAAGCTAAGCAAAACATCATCATCATATCTAAAAAGTGTGCCCACCCTTATCTCGCTAAAGAAGCCTCCCATAGAAGAAAAAGGTATTAATGGTAAACATGTCTTAGAATTATTGCCGTTGCTCTCAATTTTTAAATTTTTTTTGTACTTAAATTCAACAGAATGTTATCATGCTAAAACAATATTTTTTGTGTTAGAAAGGTTCTTGATCCTTAAGGCTACAAGATGCCACTAATCATTACTTTTCAACAGAAATTTCTCATTCCTGGACACATAAAAACAAATGGGTAAAGCCCAGAGAAACCAATATCTACAAGTCTCCTTGTACTTCCAAAAGGGATCAAAGTATGTATCAAAAACGTTGCTGACACCCAGATTCTGGATAATGTGACTTCAGGTTACTGCAGGATTACTAGTTTAAAGAAACAGAAAAAAGCAAAAATCATTTCAGATAACAATTGTCATTTTATAAAGCGTTACAGAATTTTGTATTGCCTGTGAATTTTTCACCCAGCATCCTGGCAAGGCAGAAAGGTGAGTGAGTCATGCTCCTCTTCAGCCAACTGGAGGAAGAACTAAACTTCAAAGCTTTTCCTTAGCAACCCTATATATGGCAGAGACTCTAGCTGTATTAGGAGTTCTACCCTCTTCATGAGTAAAAATCAGGGACAGGGGAGGAAATAAATAATAGAATCCTTGCATTGTATTTCAGTTGCTGGAGACTTTGAAAACACTGAAATAAGAGTTCTGTGCAGAACAGAATGTCACAGGGCAGTGACCCGAAAAGAGGGATTTTCTGTCATTGCCCCTGCATTGTGGAATGCCGTTCCCTCTGCCATATGTGAAGCATCATCTTGTGAAGACATATCTGTTTATCTAGGCTTTCCCTGTCCCATAAGATTCGATCCTGTTATTTCTTAATTCCTGTTTTTATCTGTTTTCCTGTTTTTATGATAGCTTTATTTTTTATATTTTTAAATATTAAATGTTTCAGAAATGCTTTTAAATAAAGGAACATTGGTAGCTTATTCAAAGCCAAAGACACAAAGCTGTCTTATTTTCAGGATTTTTCCCACTATAGACAGAACATCTTCTTGTAGTGAAGGAAATACAGTAGGGAGGCATTATGGAAAGGACACTTGACTTTAGATGGGTGCCTGGATCAGTAGGGTGGTGGATAAATTTGCAAGTATCCTCAACCTAGCCCCCCGACAAGGATGGAAAACCTAATATACTAAAGCCCTGTATTGGAAAAGCTGGAGATATGTAGTGCTCATATAGTTTTGGTGGGTGCTCACTTTTGGGAGCATATGATAAGTATTTTACAATAGCTGGACTTCCAGTTCATTTCCTTGCACAACTCAACATGCTGGTCATTACCTTGAAAGCTTTAAATGGCTTGGGCTCAGGATACCTAAAGGACTCCACTCAGCTGCTCAGCCTTCTCTAGGAAATAATTCCTAGAGTGTCTGCAAAATTTGATATCAAGTGATATAACACCTCTGTGGTGTTAAATCTATAACTCATTCATACTTGCACATCATCACTGGAGTTATCAAGTGATGAACACACATCGGAGAACCAGGGCTTCAAAAGACCTTTAACCCACCTTATGCATAGTCGAAATACAGGCATGAAAAATCAGGACCCAAGAAACAAACCAGCAACAACATGAAAGCTGATGTGGTGTAGTGGTTAAATATAGGACTAGAACTGGAGAGAACCAGTTCTCAGAATTTGTCCCAGAATTCCATCTGAGTTCAAATATCTATTCACCTATGAAGCTTGTTGGGTGACCCAGGCCAGTCACTAACTGTGTAGGCTATTTCACAGGGTGGTTGTTAGAATAGAAAGAGAACCTGGTACACACCCCTGAGATCCTTACATCAGGGATAGAAAACCTGTGGTGTCCGTGATGCTATTGGGCTATAACTCCCATCATCATCAGCCAGGATGACCAAAATTCAGGGATGATGGGAGTTGTAGCCCAGCAACATCTTCAGGACAACTGGTTCCCCATACCTGTCTTTAAATAAAGTCAGGATAAAAATGACAGATAAAGCTATCTATCTTTTTTCTCTGTCTCCTTTTCTGTACTAAATCTTAAGGAGCTGTTAGAATGTTTATCAATATGAGGTTAGATTGGTAAATGTTTGCAAGAGAGTTACAGAAGAAAATAGTGAATGATATCCATTCCTTGCCTCTTCATCTTGCTTTCTTGGTAAAGATAGCCTCAGCAATGCACACCCTTTACCATAGAATGCTTAACATACAGGCCTGCTGCAGACATAGTGGGGAAACCATGCTTTTTCAGTTTTGAATATATTATAGTTTTCTGCCATGTTCAAGTATGGTTAGTGGTTAGTCAAAATTAGGATCAAACTGTGATTTGATACTAAGTTAACACTACTGTATTTTGAATCTAGACCCTGGACTTTCAAATGATACATTTGGTGTGCTCTGGCTATGTCACTATTTATACAGCTGGATCAATAGATAAGTAATTCCTTAAATTTAGAAATGGAATCATGGTACATTATCAATTATCAGTAGGTAGCAATGTCTAATATTTTTCCATTCTTTAATTATATTGAACTATTCATTTTACCATATACGAAAGAAGTGAATTTGTACCTATACAAGAAATGTCAGAGCAATAGCAATAAAAGCAAAACCATTTACACATTGATGGATTAAGGAATGGGAGTCATCCTCTTATCTTCAGCAATACTTATTAGAAGGCCTTGCTCTACACACCCATACAAAACTGATGAGCTTAGATGCTGAAGCCAAAAACATGCTTTCAGAACTCCCTAATAAAATATATTATGAATTTCTATTACATTAAAATCATAATATTACAATAAGGTTTCATTGGATTTTAAGTAAACCATAAAATAGTAAGGTAACAACGGCATATACATTAGATTTTCCAACATGTGGATTAATACAATGAGAGGTATCCAATGGTAACTGTACACCAATGGATGGAAATCCATCAGCAAAAGTGGGAGGGAGGCAATTCTTGCTGATTCCCCTTCATCTCAACAACAACAACAACAACAACAACAATAAAATTTTATTTCTGGGTCACCTATCTGGCCGGGTCAGCGGCCACTCTGGGCGACATACAATTTAAAAGTAAATACACAGTAAAATACAACATAAAAACCAAAACTTCAATCTAAAATTAATCTAAAAAACATCCAAAGCTGTAGCAAGATAGAATTAATCTACTCCCGGGATCTTGTAGGCCTGCCTAAATAGCCAGGTCTTCAAAGCTCAATGAAAACTTGGCAGGGAGGGGGCCCTCTAGATCTGCTCTAGATGGTCAGGGAACCCTCCAGAGCTGATTTAGGGGTGGTGCAAGGTGCTGGGGGGAGGAGGAGAGTTTGTTGAAAATTGTCTGCCTCCCTGTTCCGCTGCCATCTGTGGACTGTCCCTTCTATCAATAGACAGTCGCCATTGCATTCCACCTAATATAAATGCTAAGTAATATTACTGTACAACTACAGTTAGAAGCAGACGTGTCTTCAAAGAACACAACATTTGTTATTAAAATCTTGTCATGAAAGAATTAAGTTGGAGTTCCAGTTAATTTATAATTTGCATAAACAAATGATTTTTTTTCCTATGCAATATTTGTTTGTAAGTTCATATACAGAAGTCAGGTAAACAAAACAGGTCCATTCTCAGAAGAATAATTATAATTGAATGTGGAGGTTGGTTTGTTTAAAATTGTAGGAGGTATGTATACATTTTTACCCCGAAATGAACTTCATGCCACAGTTGAATGAATTCTCATATATAATATTAACTCCAGAATTTGACATTTATTATTATATGAATATGGATCATTAAAACATAGTATTTTCCCCCTACTCCAAAGCATAATTACAATAATGTACATATTAGAAACTGAAATGAAAACAGATATAATCCAGGCTAAAATAATTTGGAATATCATTGTTTATTCTAGTTTATGTGTATCTATACCTGTGAGTGTGGAATGGCAGCAATAATGGTCTGAAAATGTAGCCAAGGTAGAGGTTTTCATTTTTATGACGCAGGCATGAATAAAACAGTAACAAAAATAGCAACAAATGAATTTCAGCACAAATTTGAATCATCTACTCTCTAACATTGATTGGTATCTCAGGTTTCTGAATTCCGTAGATTGATTTGAGCTGCTAGAACACAAGCAATTATTTGGCCCACTAAAGCCGATATATGATCCAGCGCCTGGAAAGTGGAGATAAATTCTACGCTGCTTAATTTGAGGCAAATAGAGCCAACTCTAGGTCTGAGGCACCGCCCATCCAAATGCCATCTAGTGAGCCCCAATAGACTATTCCTTCTAATCAGTGGTAGTAGGTAATGGGCGGCAGCAGCAGCTTGCAGTTATCCACTTTTAAAAATTTCCCACCGTGCTTCTCAATGTAACATCACTCAGGGGCACCAAGAGAAATTTAAAATGTCAGGCAGCTTCCCAATTCAGCTACTGCCACCAAATATGTGCATGCTGGGGGAAACAGGTGGGCAACATCGGAGGGCTAGAATACTTGGGTCCCAGCAGCTGCCTGAGGGTGTTGGGTATTGCAACTGGTTGTGCAGATAATGCTCTCCCACACAATCTATTTGTGCGTATTTTTACTGACATCCACAGCTTCATCGGGCCATGATGGCACACAAGATGCTGTGTAAGAGGGTGGAAAGGAACCCTGTTGCTAATTCCCTTCTGCTAAATCAAAATTATACAAGAGCTATTGTAAAGGGCAGCAGTGCCAGGCAATGGGACTAGAGAAGAGGTCGGCACTAGGATCATCCTGCAACTGAAACATTCTCCTTATTCTTGAACCAAGGAACAAAATGGAAACAAGCAAATGATGAAAAATCCAGAGGGAGGAGTATGTTGTCAAAGTTAATACTATAAAATCTGACATCTTTGCTTGGAAGCCTTTGTGAACATCATACTTTGGGATGCAGCAAATGTCATTTTCAGCATCTGACTGGGTATTTTTGTCTTCCTTGTTCCAAGCTATTTCAGCCAGATCCCCTGGTACTTTTCTCAGTGCTAGCTGTATCAAGTGAAGAGTATTTGGGGTGGGGGGAGTACAAACTGTTTCCTTTGGAGCAGTATTTCCCAACCTACACTGCACCCTGAAGACCATCCTTTCGAACAGCCATGTTGACAAGTCATGCCAAAAGAGAAGTAAAATTACTTAACCTGACCTGGTGACAGGAAGCATCTTTCCAGACACAAGTACACACACACATCTAGCAAAGATGCTACAGACCTAATCTGCAAGTTTAACAGTATGCAAATGAGAACTAGCATGGAATTATGGAGAATGAGTGGAGAACCTTTGCTGCTCCTCTGCAGGCAATTGTTACTTGCCACAAATGAGCGGAAGATTACAAGGTTGCATTACAACTTTTATTTCGGCCCAGTTTATCTGAAGGAACGCCTCCAGCATCACCAATTATGCCGCCTAACAAGATCAGCCACACAGGACCTTCTCTCGGTCCCACCAGTCAGAACAGCTAGGCTGGTGCGGACCAGAGAGAGGGCCTTCTCGGTTGTGGCCCCCACTCTCTGGAATTCTCTCCCTTTCGATCTCCGTCATGCCTCCTCCCTGATGGGTTTTCGCCGGGCCTTAAAAACCTGGCTATTCAGGCAGGCCTACAGAATCTTCGGGGTGGTTGAGTTTTTATAATGTATTAACTGATGTTTAGATTATTTTTGTACTGCTGATTATATATTGTATTTTATCTTGGTTGCTGTAAGTCGCCTAGAGTGTCCGTTAATTCGGACAGATAGGCGACTAACAAATAAAATTTATTATTATTATTATATTATTATTATATATTTCTCAGAATTGTTAATCTTTTAAGGATGCTGTACTGAAGTCACAGTAGCCAAAAGTTAATAATTCAGCACATCCTTGGTGTCAAGTGTGTCATTCAAAACTAGCATTGTTTAGAAGAAAGTCAGGTTTTAAAATATAAGACATGTTCTTTATGATGCAGAATATTCAGAATATCACATTAGGAGTCTTCTCTCAGCATCCTTCATGATTACACTTGTCAGGATTCTTTGGGAGAAGCCATAACTGTGTAAAGTGGAATAACAATCGAACAAATGTATGGTGTGCCTGTGACCCAAATGCACAGGATACTATAGTGACTTCTATAGTATCCCATATGTCAGATAAGAATGACTGCTAACAAATGCCCCCAAAGAAGTATTTGTTCTGAAATGTGTTGTGTTGGGAACACATCAAATTCCAAGCACTTGGAGTTCTTACCCCTCTTCTTCCTGCAGCAGTGCTTTCCAAGTTTTGTGGTTGGTTTTGGACTCCAACTCCCATCAGCTCCAGCCAGCATGGCCAATGGTAGGGATAATGGGAGTTGTAGTCCAAAAATTACTGCAGGGGTAGAGGTTCCCCATTCCTGCCATATTGTCTTCGCTTTAATGTTTAGGCTTGAGGCCATTAATCACAGGCAACGTCTAGAATGGCTCATCTCTCAGACATTCTATTGCAGGGAGTAGACAACATGATGCACTCCAGATGTTGGACTACAACTCCCATTATCCCTGATGATTAGCCATGTTGGCTAGGGCTAATGGGACATTATCCAACAACATCTGGAGGCACCATGTTGGTTGCCTCTGTTCTGTTGGAAGCACTCTCCACAGAATTTAAGAGATACAGAGGATATGGAATTGGCCATGTGCACTAGGATAAATGCCAATTATGTCTCTTCAGTTAACAAACGGATTGGCAGCACTTATATAGAATATTAAAATGATTTGTTGTCAAAGCCACAATATTCTGAACAAGAACCATGAAGAACAATCTTATATCTGAATAAAGTGAAGAGAATTGGTTTTAAAACAAAACATTTTAAACATAACCCTGCACTGGCTGTCTTTTTAAAATCCATAAACATACTCTTTAAAGTCTGATGGCAATATTCTTTCCATTTGGTCACACCAAAAATGGTGTTATTTGCCCTGTAGATTATGTAGAATTGCCTCAGACCTGAGCTAATAAAAAAATACAGCTGTCAAAAACAATCATAACTGTTTTAAGAAGCATACTGTATTCACAGAATGCTGTTCAGGAAAAGATCAAGTCTTTAATATCAAGTTAAGTTTATTTATTTCTTCCAAGACAATTCTTTTTTTAATAAAATCCAGTCCACCTGCATAATCTGCAGAGTTGCATTATTCTTATTATGGAGCAACTTCAAAAGGTCTGCACATTCTTGGCATAGCAAATCATATCACACAATCTCATATTTTTATACAGTTATCAAAAAGGGCTGACCCTTATCTATGCCACTAGTACTCATATTATGTGTATTTCAGAGTCCACTTTTATTACTTGTATACAAACTGAGATTAAGATCAGGATTCCATTGTGCAGACACTATGAAAATTAAATAGAGTAGGAAACCTATCTACACTTTATAGGTGGGAAAAGGTAAAAAAAGTAACACCTCAGCTAAGGTAGAATGGCAGCAGCAGCAGGGATGTAAAGCATAACCTGAACACTGCATGTACTTTAGGATAATAAACACTGCATAGTATAACTATAGCATGTCAGATTCTATAAAACTATTACAGAGACATGAGAGATTGAGCTGGAAGGCCCTGATAATCTTTGCCTGCTTGTGTATTCAGTGCATCATCCATCAAGATCAGAGGGACAGGGAGGGGATGTGGCAGTGATCCATAAAAATTCCATCATTCTCACCAGGAGACCAATCCATCTGGGAGATGGTTGTGAGGATTTGTACTTAGGGTTGGTAGGCAAAGACAGAACAGGGATCTTATTGGTGCACAGTCCACTCTGGTGCCCAACTACCTCCCTCACTGAGCTGGCAAATATAGTCTCTGGTCTGGTGCTGGAGAATCCGAGGACATTAGCCCTAGGGGACTTGAATATTCATGCCATGCTGTCTTCTCTGGGCCTACTCAGGACTTCATGGCTGTCATGACAATCATGCGGCTATTGCAATACACCATGCACCCAACATGTACTGCAGGTCATATCCTAGGTCTGACTTTCACTACAGAGGGTATTGGGAAGGATCCGCTGATCGGGGGTGGTGGTGAATACTGCCTCATTGTTTTGGACACATCGCTCCCTGGTGAGATCTGGATTGGCTGTGAATGACACACCCACACCCACAGTGGTAGAGGGTCACTTAAATAGGTCTGCCCCCAGAATTTCTGAATGTGCTAGAGGATTTTCCAGGTGGCATGGTTGGTGTTCCTGTCAAGGTCCTAGTTTCACTGTGGAACAGTGAGATGGAAAGGGACATTGACATGATTGCTCCTAAGCGCCCTCTCCAGCCATGGGGAGTCCAGGAGGCTCCTTGGTTTACTTACTTACTTAGATTTATATCCTGTCCTTCCTCCCAGCAGGAGCCCAGTTTACTGTGGAGCTCCGACCAATGAAGCAGACTGGACTAGAGTGTGAATGTGACCAAATAGTTCTAGTGTGAATGTGACCAAATAGAGGAACAAGTATATAGCCATTCCTACCACATGGCAGCTGTGACAATGAAGAGAGCATATCTCTCTGCCTCTATTGTGTTCTCAGTGAATCACCAAGCAGAGATTTTGAGAGTAGTAGACTGGCTGGTCCAGAGCAGTGTACAATACTTAACAATGGACCACTCAATAGCCTGTTGTGAGAGATTTGAGAATCACTTTGAGGGGGAAATTACTCAGATCCATGCTGAATTTGATACCACAACTGGTTCAGCTTGTTGGAGGTTCCTGGAGCACCACTGAATTACAACTTGTGGGATCAGTTTCCATTGTTACAGTCCAAAGATGTAGACAGGATGATTGTGGCGATGAGGCCCTCTTGATCTTTGCCCATCATGGCTGGTGAAAACTAGTAGGAGGGGATTAACTGGATGGGTTCAGGGAGTGGTCAATGCCTCACTATGCTTCACTACTGGAGAGAGTTAAGCCCATTGCCTTGAAAGAGATGGTTGTGCAACCCCTCTTGAAGAGGGCCTCCCTGGATCCAGGGGTTTTAGAAAACTACTATCCAGTCTCTAATGTTCCCTTTCAGGACAAGATAATTGAGAAGATAGTGCTCAGCCACCTCCAGGTATGCCTGGAGGAAGTAGGTTATCTAAAGCCATTTGTCTGATTTCAGGCCCACTTTTGCCATAGAAACAAGGCTGTTTTTGTTGGTTAGGCTATACCGGTCCAGCAATGGCTGTAGCTAACGAATCAGCCTAAGCTGGGCATATGCACACCCAGCCTTAGAAGCCACTTGGGACTCTAGTGAATCCAGGAGTATCCCCAGACTACAAATCTGTATCTTCAGGGAGAATACAACCCCCTCCCAGAACTACCTAGGCAAATATATATTTGTGTATATACACAGCAATGTGATGCGCAACCTTTTGAATTAAAGATAAGTGCATGGATCAATTTAAACTGTCTGGTGCAGTCTATGTGGCTGAAATGGAGAAACACTCCTTCTGATCCACTTTATCAAGTCCTGAGAATGCCAAGATATGAAGATCTCCATAAGAGATTTGTTTTTTAACAAGCTACATTTAGAGAATCTCCTCACTTTACTCTTAACAACACTTTGAATCTCCAGCTAAGGGAAGCAAGAAAGCATGATCTCTCATCTGTTTCCTCTCTGGCATGCTGGTAATATACTAGGAAGAAAGGCTCCAGTAGTCCTTGGGAGATGTAGCACTCCCAGGGCTAATTCCAGCAAAGTAGAAACACGCACAGCAGTATGGCAGGGGGACGGATATACTAGACTGCAGTTGTGTTTTCCATGAGCAGAGTGAATGAGACTTCATTTCTTGGGTGTTTAAAGTCACCCCAGGGCTGGGTTAATTATTGACTCAACTAGAGTACTCCAAGAGTTGATGACAACTTGTTAACAAGTATTTTCCAATCCTGTAAGCAACCATCCAATATGCATCTCTGATGAAACAATATAGATTGGGAATGACTACAAACAAATGTTAAAAATAGCTTCTGATATCATGGCTTTAACCCTGTTTTAAAACTGAAATTACATCTGACAATATAAAGCTTATTATGGTTGCTTCTGCTCTGCAGTAACTAACACCTCAAATGTGTACTTGTCAGACTTTTACAGGACAAGAAGTTTTAGTTTATTTGTAAACTGCGTATCAGTTCAAAAGTCTTAATCTTCTGTATGTCAAATACTGCTTCTATTTCATATGTTGAAATTAACACATTTGCCAATCCCACCAGGTCATAAATTCAATGACTTAACAGACCTTTTATCCTATAAAAATATGTTCCTCTATCATCCATTTTCCAAGTTCTAGCAAAGTATAATGGACATTAGCACCACTTTAAATAAGCATTCAGCCCCTTATATGATTTTAAATTATACATTGGATCAAGTGGCATAAAAAAAATTAAGCTATCATCTCTTTTAACCTGAGAAAATCAGACAAGTTCTCTTTCTTTAAATATTAACTTACTATTTCTCATTAAAGAATGCTTAAAGCTATGCACTGAAGTTTTTATCTCCCTAAAAAAATCAACTTCAGATAGCATTGTAAGTGCCAAAAATAATATTTCTAGATTGTCTTTTAATGCTTAAAATGGAAGTTCTTAATATTTTCCTAAAGTGTTTCTTTGTCACTAACAATTCTCACTGCAATTAAGACAGTGCCAGATTTACTACTTCCTTTCAAATGTAGTTCAAAGTGCATTCTAATCATAGTACATTATAGCCGGAACATTGGAAGCTTCTTTATACTGAGTCAGACCATTGGCCTATCTGGCTCAGTATTGTCCACAATGACTGGCAGCTGCTCTCCAGAATTTCAGACAGGGAGTCTCTCCCAGCCCTATCTGAGATCCCAGGGACTGAATCTGGGAGTTTCTGGCGTGCAAGGAAGATGCTCTGTGACTGAGGTACAATCCTTCCTCAGCTACAGCCCTTCTCCAATCTGCTAGTCTAGTAAGAGATTTTATACACACCAAACATACTGCAATGCTGCAATGATCTTCACAACATTATGACTTCCTCACAAGGCAAGAGGTCTGCATAATAAAGCTAACAGTATAAGTATGGGAAAGTTTTGACAAAAAAAACTACCAACTATGGCCTCATCAGCATGAATTTCAAGTGGATATATCGTACATCTGTGCTTAGTATGATATACTGCAGTGGTTTCCAAGCGTTTTCCCTACGACCAATTGAAAATTGCTGAGAGTCTTTGCAGATCACTTAGTGATTTTTCTGCCTGTTGTAGCAATTGTAATGTGCTGGGCTAAATGCCGTATTCATTGTGTTTTACTGCTTCTTTTTATACAATACAAGAAATAAAAGCAGCAATGAAAATACAACTAAAAATCAGTATAAATACTTAAGGCGATAGGTGTGCTGTCTCCAACCACAAATCCACAGACATGATGCAGACCACAGCTTGGGAACCCCTGATACACTAAAAATCTTATGCTATATTAGAATTACATATGGCACTTGAATGTCTACGTTAGAAAGATGAACTATTACAGTGGTCTCTAGCACCCTCAAATCTTCGTTGATCTTTCATATGTAGATTAAGATCAATTATTTTAGCTACTGCGAATTCCTGCCTTTTCAGCTGCCATAACTTTCAAGTTATACAAGAGTGTATAAACATCCCCATGAAATAGATTAACCACGTTGATCCAAAAACACATAGCACCTAACTTAATTTCTGTCTCTGTGAATATAGAGACTACCATGTTTTTCCTTCAGCAGTCTGCCTCACAATGGCAACATTAATATGTCTGGATTAAAGTTAGGGGCAGAAATGAATGGCTACTAGTTTTTATATTTTTATAGAATAGCCATACTTCTCTGTCCTTGTTGTCTTTGTTGCAATCTGAGATTTTCTGGGTCAAGCAGTGCTTTACCTGTGACGTCTCCCCCGTCCAGTGTTAAGACTATCATGAATTGTAGACTTTGGCCTTATCACCTTGTCCAGCAAAACCCTTTTCTCCCCTCCCCTTTTAAACATTTGTTTTGGTTAACTTCCTGTCTGATGAAGAGATTTAATGAACACAAAAGCCTGATCGCTTCTTTGTGACCTTTTAGTGAGTCCTGACAAAATACTTATCCTACTGTTACATACGAATTTAAAATAAATATATATACTTAAATCTATTTATCCTGAAAGTAGCTCTACCAAGTCCTAAACATTAAGTTCTCAGTTTCATCTTCCCTCCCCTTTTGCATTTTGATAATGATTCTCTGCAGGGGGCAAACTTCAACCTGATTGGTTCAAAGTGCTTGCTGGAAAGCAGACTTGAACCTGCCTATAGTCTTGTTTAGGGAGGAGCTATAATGGCAGAATAGCCTTGGAAGAGTTTTCCTCTAGCAACCTGATGCTACATCAAACACTGACAGCCTTCTAAGAGGCAGGAACTTTTTTTGCTTTCTATAGCTGCTGGAGATTCTGAAATTGTGGTGGCCACACAAAACAAATACCTGCCTTATTATATCATGTTTTAAGCTAAAAGCAGAGCTTGACCTATGGGGGACAGGGGGTCCATAATGAAATCCATGAGTTATTTGGTTGGATTCAGGGGGTGTACTGCCTTCAAGTCAATTCCGACTTATGGTGACCCTATGAATAGGGTTTTCATGAGGCTGAGAAGCAGTGACTGGCCCAAGGTCACCCAGTGAGCTTCATGGCTATGTGGAGATTCAAACCCTGGTCTCCCAGGTCGTAGTCCAACACCTTAACCACTACACCACACTGGTTCTCGATTCAGGGGATGGGACTTGGGGGGTTGCCCACACTGGAGTTGTGTATTTGCAGCTGTCTGTATTCCCATTTAATTTTTGTAGTCCACATGATATTACCCTTAAACAACAACAATCTTGATCCTTTTTCCTTGTAAATTTGGGTTTACCCAATACGGAGATAATCTGGTAAATTGGAGAAATCAAGCTCCAAAATGTTCTACTCAGGGTCACAATTTGCTTTGTTGTGTTGGGTCAGTGAATCAATCGTCACTTTCTGTTACTCTCCTTTCCATGCCCCCTACTTCTCCATGAATTCATCTCTTTTCTGGCAGCTCTCATAACTATTTCCAGCAGTCCTGAAGGGAGCCCAGTTTTATATATATATTTTCTTTTGATCCTTCAGATTTGCACAAAACCAGAAAACTGCACAAGCAAATCACATTAAACATTTCTACACCAGATATATTGTGCAGCAATCTGAAAAGTATGTGCTGATAATTTGCCATTGCTTTCATTTCTCTTCCAGCCATGTTCCTAACTATTTTCAGTGAAGCACAGTCTTACATATATATATTTTTTTATCCCTCAGATTTGCACAAAACCAGAAAACTGCACAGGCAAATTTACAACTGTCTGACTGTGTGCTTTTGTGCACTTTCTGGGCAAAGACATTAAAAAACAACACCAAAGTGCTTGCACAGCTGTCTTCATGCATGGCCTGCCAGCACTTACATGGCATAATAGAATCCAATTAGAAGGTGGAGACAAACACAAAAGGGAGCACCTCTTGGTATGATTGGGAAAGTCCTAAGCTGTTCCTCATATATATATATATATTCAAATACCTGAGGTTATGGACTACTCCAGTCTAATTTGCATGGAGTGGGGGAGTGGATTAACAGCTAAATAATGCTAAAGTGTGGACAAGCCCAATACCTGCCTTGTCGCCTCCTAAAAACAGTAGTTAATGCAGCCAGGTCCCCCCTGCCCCTCAATGAAATTGAACGCCGGCTATTCTACTGAGATCTTCCACAGAGATCCTTCTCATTGTCCCTTCAGGAATTCATAAGGTGAAAGACAACGTGCAAAAGGATCTTTCCTGTCATGGTCCTCCACCTCTGGAACTTCCAACCCCAGAACATCTGTATGGCTCCTTCACTGCTTGCATTTCGGCAACCAGCTAGGCGTTTCTTTTTAATCAGGCTTTTGAGCCCTCCTAGGTGTTTTGACTGCTGTATGTTTTATTCATATTATTGATTCTTTTAGTGTAACTTCTTCTATTGTAATATGTGAAATTACCTTCAGTTTCATATATCATGAAAATAGGTTTTTAAGAAGTAACTCAGAAAGAATTGCTGCTTAGTTCTACTGATAGTTTTCTGTGTGTGGTGTTAGGAAGGGGTCAGATGTCCTGGTCATCTTCTAATGCTGCTGTTATTGTTATTAAATGTATTACCTGCCCTTCACCAGCTAGTCCAGAGGGGGAGGTTACAATTTAAAATTCAGTATTAAAAACAGTTACAACTGAGTTCCAGTTTTGGAAAAATGGCGGGGTATAAATAAAGATAACAACAACAACAACAACAAATTACAGTCGCAGAAATAGGGTGGGTCCTGAAAACATACATCTCAGGTGTCAAAGGCCAGGACAAAAAAGTTCATCTTCAACATTCCCCCAAAACTGTACTGCCTTCAAGTCGATTCCGACTTATGGCGACCCTATGAATAGGGTTTTCATGAGGCTGAGAAGCAGTGACTGGCCCAAGGTCACCCAGTGAGCTTCATGGCTAGGTGGGGACTCAAACCCTGGTCTCCCAGGTCGTAGTCCAACATCTTAACTGTACAGTGAAGGTACCAGACATGTTAGATAAGAGTCCCCATTCAGAGATTCTTGTATGCTGCAGCAGGGTACACACAACTTTGTAGGAAAAAGGTAGAGTAAATTGGGGGGGGGGTTAGGAGAAACACTGCCCTATGGATAGCTGAAATCCCACTCAGTAATAGGAAATGGCTGTGGCATCTGATGGGGAAAACAAACTTTGTAATATATCTGTATAATGCATGTAGAAGTAAAGACTTCTGAGTATGCAGAAACAAAATATGAGTTTCAAATGGGGGAAAGTAATTGTTTCTGACAGATACACTTTCCTCCCACTGATTGCAAAGCAACTTTCTGGCATCAAGTAACAGGAAATTACCATATATCCCAAATTAACTCCACTAGCCATTGCAAAGAGCATGGTTTACCAACTTCAGCATTATCAGGTTTTGGCTGATGAGGACCCAAAGAACCACATAGGACTAGTTCCCACATCTAAGAGGTAAGAGGTTGGACTCCTGTGTTTTTAAAAACAGCCGCTGCCATGTTGCATAGCAATCTGTTTTTTAAACTGAGAGATCTTTCAAAAGTAGATTATGACATGGCATGGGTTCCTGATGTTCAAAGAAAATTTAAAAAATTAAACAGTCCCACTGGATATACACGCGCATTGAAAGATCCTAGACCATCTGCAGACTAGCAGCATCCCCAAGAGTACAAGTATTTATTTTCTGTATTAACCATATTTATAAACCATCCTTCATTTCGCAGTAATTCTAGGGCAGCATTTACTGCCCTAACAGCATTTAAATTGTAACACAGTAAGGAAACCATAAAATATCAATAAAAATCAGTAAACGATTACAATAAAAATAACAAATGAATAGGCAAAGGCCTTGATCAGTTAAAACCAAACAACTTAACTCCCATCAAAAGCCTGAGAAAACATTAAGGTTTTAATCAAGCATGAGAAGCCATCCAAGCCTGGGGGTGGGGGGGTGGGAGACTGAGTTCCACAGCTAGCACACCACTACAGAGAAGACCCTGTCTCATATCACCACATAGCAGGCCACGCGCACCAATGAGGCAGCAAGCAAGGCCTTCCCTGCCAATCTCAAGGTCCAGGCTAGTCTGTTTATTTCTTTTATTAAAGATACTTATAACCTGCCCTTCACTCTATGACCCAAAGCCCAACACACACACATGCACACACAGACACTGCATTAACAACATTTCAGCTAATTCCACAGTGCATTCATCATAATATAATCTGAATAAAACTTGACATGGCACATTCACAGTCATCATGACACTTCAACATACTCAAAGGCCTGGAGAAAGGGAAAGGCACTCCAACAAGTACCTCAGTCTCAGGTCATTCAGGGCTTTATAAAACAACCCTAATTGTCATAGGACTGGTAACACATAGGCAGCCAGTGCAGATCCCACAGAATGGATGTTGCATGAACTCATGCTGAACATCAGGAAAAACTTCCTAACTGTTACAGCCATACAACAATGGAACCAATGACCTAGGGAGGTGGTGGGCTCTCTGATACTGGAGGCATTCAAGAGGCAGCTGGACAGCCATCTGTCAGGAATGCTTTGATTTGGATTCCTGCATTGAGCAGGTGGTTGGACTTGATGGCCTTATAGGCCCCTTCCAACTCTACTATTCTATGATTCTATGAACACCTGAACATTCTTGTAGCAGTATTCTGCAATAGCTTCAGTTTCTGTGCCATCTTCAAGGATAACCCAATGTAGAGCACATCAGTCACTGAGAAGTGAGGTTACCATGACACGTATTACTATTCTGGTCCAGGAATGGCCACAGCTAGTGAACCAGCTGGCTGAAAGAAGTAGGCTGAGAGAGAAAATATAGCCACCCTAAATATACATAATTATCAGCTTACTCTCAAATACTGACCTTTGAAACAATATGGTGATGTATTGGTGGACCAATCTGTGTGTAATGGGAAACTGTTCTAACATCTCCATTTATTGTGAAATGAGTTGAGTTCACAGCATCTCTCCTGTACGCCTAGTTCAGTTCAAGAAATAATATATGAAAACATTTAAGGTCAAATCATAATGCCTATGACTGGGTATAACCATTGCTGCTCCACATTTTAAATGGTACGTTTATAGCAGGATTTTACATTTTGTTTCATTACTTTTGGTCTGATACAAAGGGACATAATGCTCCTGACCAACTAATCAACCCATGTGAAGCATCAATAGTCTCTCCAGATAGCTCATTTTCAAGACAAGCTTCTATTAAAGTATATCACCTTTTCTGAAACATGAATTCTTAATGAAATATTTTTAAAATGATGGGATACAAATAAACACAGAGGACAATGAAAAGCAGTTCACCACAATTTAAACTTCAAGTTAAGTCCATTGTGCTACTACAAACACTCCCCTATAATGTAATATACTTTTCAAAGGGCTACAGAAGTAATATTACATAACAAGGCCACAGATACTTTCTTCTTCCTTCCTACAATGAAGTGTTCATACTTCAGTGAATCACTTGAACATCAGTCACAATGTAACACAGTTGAATCTCCACTCCTTCAGAGCCTTTATGCCTGTTTTGTTCTACTAGCAATCATACACACACTTCTGGGACTGGGATTTACTTCTGAGTAAATGTGCTTAGAATTGCACTGTTTCCACTGTTGGGGAAATTGGTCTAGTTAGTTTGACTCTGAAATCCTGGAGATTACTTACACTTACCTGAGAATAAGTCTCAAAGATCTCAATGGGTCTTCTTTCTGAGTAGATATGCATAAGACATGTACAGCGGCCTTGGATTTTTTCACAATGTCATTCATTTTTCTGGTTCGTAACATTACTAACAGAACATTTTACATGACAGTGAAACAGTACATAAAGCTACAGAAGATCTTAAAAGCTAGATGCATACATCTTTGACCAGATCAATAACACATTTGAATCCTAGGCATGCTCAAGCAATTCAAGTTCAATGGGGCTTACTCCCAATTAAGTGTGCATAGGACTGTGGTCTTACTTTTTACTGACTGCATGCAAACCTTCCATTACGATATTAACTGATATACAAATACAAGTACTTCCCAATGCAAGATGAAGGTTACTTTCACCATTCATCCATAGAAAATAGTATTTCTTAAAAAGGTCACTTTAATTGATTCCAGCATATGCATGTAAAACTGGCCTCACTGCAGACTTCAGGAAATCCAATTTAAATAGCTGTTCAAATATTTGTCTTGCAAAAGGTCATAATGATATTTAGCCAAAAAAGAAAAGAGAAGAAAAAGTATACAAAGTAGGGTGTGGGGGAGAAAGAATATGCTATTTAACTGGTACAAAATATTACAAGAGATTTGGTATAAACACCAGCCTATTCTGCAAAGGTTTACAGGCCTCGGTTGTCAAACAGTTCAGGGAAAACATACACAATGGGATGGAAGAGCCAGAGTGATGACGAGGCTCCAGGTAATGAGCAAGGAGCGCTTCTTCTGGGAGTGAAAACTTCAGACAGAAGTGGCACACGCCGTCAAGGCCAGGCCGGAGCCAACTGCGTCGCCGGCCCCGCCTCTCCCCACTCCGGCTGCCCAATTACTAAGCGCAGAGCTTCTCCCTACGAAATTCTACAACTCCAAAGAAATTGGGAGGGGGCGAGGGAAAGACGTGCTGGAAACTTTTCCGGGCTGTCACAAAGTCAGCCGTCAGGAATACTCTCCTTACTAGAGGCAAAACAAAAACCCAACAACACAACCCCCCCCCCACACACACACCCCGCTTATTTCTTCTTCCATCTCTCGGTTGCCAAGGGGAAGGGAGCAGCGTGGTCTCCCTTCAAAACGCCGGCAGATACAACGCACCCTTGGCTGGTTTCCATTCTTTTCTCCCCCTTCTTCTTCTTCTCTAGAGCATCTTAGAGGAAAAAGGGGAGCACAAGGGAGAGAGTGACGAACTGCCTTTGGTTGTGATACGAAATGCCTGGGCAGATGAACGCCCTCCCTGCCTCTCTGCCCACCCACCCCGTCCGAGACCACCAGCAGGAGCCCAACAGGCCGTTGCAGCCCCGCCGGACACCCGACAACCCCCAGCACCCGCAGAGAAAGTGAAAGCGGCGCTTGTTGCTCGCGTCCTGCCGGGTAACCCACCGCAACGCCAGAGCCTG
The DNA here is from genome assembly GCF_030035675.1 of Rhineura floridana. Taxonomy (NCBI): domain Eukaryota; kingdom Metazoa; phylum Chordata; class Lepidosauria; order Squamata; family Rhineuridae; genus Rhineura; species Rhineura floridana. Next base: position 29,020,833 of record NC_084496.1, on the reverse strand, counting down.
CGCTGGACTACCCGGCGCTGCTTCTCACTCCGCCAAAGCGATGCCGACTTGCACGCATTTGGCCGCGAGCGCGCTGGCACCCTCTCGCCCGGGCAATTCGATTCCAAGCGCCTGGCACCGGGTCTCCGAAGCCTGCCGTTCGCTTCCCCTGCTCTGCGGCCCCGTCCTTCCACTGCAAAGGTCCTTGATGGGGAAATGCGGAGGCACGAATCAATCGCACCGTTTGTCTGTCTGTCTTAAACCCTTTATTGTGAGGAACCTGAATGAAGAGCGCGCCAACATACAATGGTACCCATTTTCTTTCTCTTGTTAAGCTAGCCTAATTTAGCCTTAGCCGGCAGATTTATGGCTCTTTTCCCTTAACCGCTCACCCCAATGTATTTCGGGGGGGGGTGTACACACAATCAACCAAAAAGTTAACTCTTCCCTTGCCTTGGAAGCCTTACATTGCCAATTCATCCCCAAGCAGTTAAAGGTGGAGATAGCAGAGAGCTCAGACAGGATACGGCCACTCTCGCGGCTGTATAATTACACCAGTGATGGGGGGGGGAGAGAGAAAGGGATCTCGTGGAGGAAAAGAGGCGAGGATGCACCCCACGACTGCGCGGGTAGCCCTTTTTGCAACACAAAGCCCCTTGTCGAGGAGAGAGGCTGCAGTCGCGAGGGTTGCCTCTCTTCCGCGGACTACAGAGGCAGGGCTGTATCCAGTGCAACCCTTCAGCCCCCTGAGCAGCGGAATGCTCGACGTCTCCTTGCGCCCGAGAGGCCGGCAGCGCATCTCTGTAAGCAAAAAGGTCTCCAGACAAGCCTTACCTTGTGCCAGAGCTTGCAACGCGTGAAGCTGGAGCAAGAGCAACGCCCACCGTGCCCGGCAGGAAAAGAAGCAGAAGTTTAACTTTATCTCCGCTCGATCTCGCCACCTCTCCCTCGGCCGAGCAAGGGCTCCGTTCCCCACGCTCCGGACCAGTAGTTCCTCGCCGGCGCCGCCCGGGGAGGGCCCGGCGCGGAAGCCCCTTCCCTCCCCCAGGGGGGCCATGCTCCGACGGGGGGGCGGGGGAGCGCGCCGGCGGCCCCCGTCCCGAAGTTTTCGGGGGTCGGAAGCCCCCGCCTGGGAGGAGCCGCGCTCGCTCTGCCTTGCGCTGCCTCCGCGTGCCAAGCCAAGGCGAACGCATCCCCTGGGCATGGCTCTCTTGCAATCGCCGCCCAAGTCGATGAGTCTCGCGAAGGAAGAACTGAGTGCACCAAAACAAGCAGGCAGAAATGTACAACACATGTTCCTCTGGGCGCCTCCAATGCCTTCGCCACACACACATACACACACGCACAGGGAGAAAGAGCGTGAGTGAGGGCGCGCGCGCGCGTCTCTCTGTGCGCGCGCGCGTGTCAAGTTTCCTGGCGTCAGTGTTTCAACAGCTCGGGGCTCTTCCTCGCATCCCTCGCAAAGAGCCGGCCGCGGAAGGAGGAAGCGGCTCGGTCCGTTCCAGCGAGGCGCCGGCGGAATATCCAGGGAGCACCTTCCATACCGTAGAGATGACGGCGGCCGGCCCCGGCGTGGATCAGGCAGTGCTACGATCTCTGCGCCTGCCTTCCCCGCCCAAGCACAGGCGCCGCGAATGAAGTTCCAGGCGCTTAATTAGGCCAGGGCGAAGACCTGGAAAGAGGCCGGGAGGGCAAGAGGTTGTTGCGCAAAGATTCACTCCAGCCCCGCTCCAAAAGATCTGCCGGGTTCGCGTGGGTCACCAGCTCAGTCCTCCCTCCTCTTAAGGAAGCCGGGGCAGGTCTGGATCCGACGCTCCTCGCTTTCTCCCTCCTCCGCGCGCGCGCAGGGGAGGGGTCCTACCGTGCCCCCCTGGAAACCAGCCGGCGGCCACCAGGTAAAGGGAGCCCCGCTCCTGGCTGCTGTTTCTCCCAGCAAGATTTGCAACCAGTTGGGCGCCAATGGGAGGGAGGAACCGGAGGGGGGGGGGAGCGTCGCTCTCTTTCTTTCTTTCTCCCTCTTGAACTCTCAGGCGAAGGTTGGGAAACCTGATCAGATTTCCCTCCCAGGAGGCAGAGAGAGGGAGCAGCAGCAGCTCACCTCCAAGCGATGTCCAAAAATGCTTTCCCCTCCCCCGCTCCCCTTACACCCGGCGCCACTTCTGGTCAGCTGGGGAGGCACCGCCGAGACAGAAGCCCCCCAAATCGAGGGGGGTGTTTAAAGAGGGAGATTAGCCGGAGGGAACAAGGTGAAATCCTCTGCCTCGCGGCGCCCCCCCCCAAGCGTCCCCTGTTGCACAAGCAGGGGGGGGATCTTCTTGCGCTTCTCTCTCTCATGCAGAAGCTGTGAAAACACGAGGGAGGGAGGGAGAGGAGCTGTAAGAGCCGTTCCCCGCGACAGAAAGGAGACCCCCCCCCCAGCATCGACATCCCACGTCCAAACACGTCCCTTCGACCGTTTTGGAAGCTCCTGTGCCCCGCTTTAAATTGGGGTCCCCTCCACCCCCAGCACATTTATGTTTAACCCTTGCCTGTCTGCAGCCCTCACTTCTTTCTGGGCATGAATCTCGGGGTCGGGGTGGGTGGAAGGGAGACACCCAGCGAGCCAGATGAGAGCGAGGGGGGCTCTGGAAAGGCTGGAAAGAAGCACTCCCCGGCCCCTCTCACTTCACCTTTGCAGGTGGGCAGCCGGCGGCTGCTCTACTTGCGGGTGGGTGGGAGCCCTGCCAGCTCCCCCGAGCTCCCCCTAAATTAAACCCACCCCCTAAACTCAGGAGCCTCCCCCCTTACACTCAGCCGGACTTTCTGCTGCTGAGTTAAGCACAGGCAGAGAGTCGTCGGGGGTTGCTTCCTCACCTACGCGTCGCTCCCACGAGACGGAGGTCCCAGTGTGCCCCCCATCCCCACCCCAGGCATCACTTTCTTACATGCCAAAGCCCCATCGATCTCACTTCCGAGGACTGCTGTCCCCTCAACTTTTCTCCACCCGCATCCCTAGCTCGCTCCTTTTGTTGTTGTTTTCTGAGCAGGTTCGCTCGAAACGAAGTCCCGCAGAGACTGAAACGGGCTCTCTGTGTGTGTGTGGTGTGTGTGTGTGCGTTACTTCCCTCTGCCATCAGGCTGAGGAGGAGGAGGGCAGCCCCAGCTGCTGTCTGTCTGCCCCCCTCCAAGTCCCACTGAAGTCAATGGCGCGCATTGCATCGCAGCCAAACTTCTCCCATCCATCCCCCGCCGCCCTCCCGAAACTCTCTTCCTTCAAGACCCTTCCCACGTCCCCGTTTCTAAACTTCACCCGCCTTGCATATTGTCGCCGGTCTCTCTATCCCCACCACCACCTTCCCTCGAATTTACCTGGACCCGAAGTGCCCTGGGGCAAGAGGGGATGCGTGTGCGTGTCCCCTATCGCCCTGCGCTACCTCACAGGGCTCTTGTGAGGATAAGCATCCTCTTCTCCTAGGCATTTCAGCATGTGGTTTTAAATTGCTTTTTAAAAAAGGTGTTTTGAAATTTGTGTATTTGTTTTTCATTGCCGTAAACCGCCCAGAGAGCTTCGGCTATGGGGCGGTATACAAATGCAATAAATAAATAAAAAAACCGCTCGGCAACCCCACGAGGGCTGCCCTGGGGTCGGAGAAAGAGTAGCGTTGGTTGTCCTTCAAGGCATCGCGCCCTCTCCTCCTGCGCGGCCACCTTAAAAGCCTCCTTTTGTCCCAGCGCGTCTTGTAAGGCGCCACAGGAAGCCCCCAAGACTGCCTCGCTGGAATTCCCCCTCGTGAGGGGAGGAAAAGATCCTTTCGTAATCTGCGTCCTGAGCTGCGAGGCGGCGTGTGGCGAGGATTAAAAACAAAACAAAAGAACCCCAATGATCATAAAGGCTAAAATGTAGGAATATTATGTATGATATATATAATATATATGAGGTTAGGGGGTGGTTATACATCCACATACTTTTATTTATTTATTTTTGCTGCCAGGTGAGGGGGGACAAAGGGAGGAGAAACGAGCCCTCGCCTCAGAGCGGCTGGCACAGACTGACAGAAACCGCGAGCGCGCGCAAGCCAGCCAGGTCGCTTCCCGCCCGCAGCATTCCCTCCTCCCACTTTCCGCTTGCACCGCCTTCCCGCTCGACGATTGGTCGAGAAGGCGCGCGAGCCAGGGCGCGGAGAGGGTGGAGTGGCGGAAGTGGCAGGGGAGGAGGGAACACAGCGCGCGCTCTCCCCCCTCCCTCTGTCGGCAGGACGCACAACTCCCGCTCCCGCCTCGCCCTCTGTCTGATTGATGGGCTGGCTCTTTGCTAGTCGTCGCGTGGACTGCGCCCCCTACAGGCCTGCAGGGGGAGGCGGCTGCAAGCTGCGGCGGAAAGGCGACGGCCTCGCTAGAGAGCGGCGCGGGCGGAGAGCCGCCCTTGATAAAGGAAAAAGAATAAGAAGCATGCTAGTAATCGTCGCCAAGGGAGGCGGCGGCACCGCCCCAGGCTTCGCGTTTCCTGCCTTTGTGCCCGGTTGTGCCCTGCAGCAAGCCCGGTGGGGAGGCGCGGGGTGGGTTTGACCAGGGGCAGCAAGGCGCAGCGGTGCAAGGCGAAGGTCTTTGCAGAGCTCCTCCACCTGCGCGACGCCCCTCGCACTTTCTGGCTCCTTTGATGTGCAGGCTTGGCTTGCTGAAGGGGCCAGCCAGGGTTCAAAGCCGCGGCTTTTGCGCACAGCAGCGCTTTCCCCCTCCCTTTCTGGTCTCCCCCCTTGTTTGTGTGTGTGTATTATTAACGGGCGGCATTAAGAGGATTTGGCGAAGTGTTTGGAGAGGTGTTGAGAGCCAGGCGCTGCCCGCTCGTTCTCTGGACATGCTTGCTTGTGAAGGTGAGGAATCGGTGGTCTCAGCGCACCCACGGGAGGTACCTCTTCGGCCATCCGTCACGCCGAGGCCATCTTTTCCGTTCTCTGAACCAGGCGCAGGTGCCCGGTGTCTGCAACCGCCACCCCTTTGCAGTTTCTTCTGCCTCCACTTCAAAAACACCATCCCCCCCCGCGCTGCATTCGTTGCATATCCTGTAATCTATCACGAAGCAGAAGGGAGCTAAATATTCCAGCAGGACTCCTGTGCCTTTAATCGTCGATTAATTTATTTAAAGGTTTTGTGAGTTGCTTTTCTACCTGTATATCTAGAGTGACATACAGTTGTAATAAATATAACAATAGTAGCCCTGCATACTATTAAATAAAAGCCTACAAACATGAAATACTTGGCAAATGGCAAGGCATAAAAATCAATTAAAACCCCAAAACAACTGCCAGCTCCCCCTTCATATACACTTTCCCCGTTACAAGAAACAATGCGGAGTAGTCCATTAAAGGCCATGATAAATATAGGAAGGGTTCAACGGTACTTGTAAACCAGGAAAAAAGGTGAATCTAGGATCTGTTTGAGGGTAATATTTCAAAGTGGCAATTTACATGGTGCCAAAAAAGAGTTAATGTATTGCCAAAAACGCAGGCAAAATGGACACATTGACATAAAATTTGCATGTGATAATTTATAGGAATAGGTGCAAATGTAGAAATAATTTCTATAAATAGAAATGCAATGCAACTCACCATAGTGAGGGAGACCAAGTGACCTGCTGTGGGCCTGCTCAGTTTATTGCTCAGGTATGGCAAACTGTTGATGGGCAATTTCCAGCCCTGCTCCTGTGCTCTCCCTTTGTGGGGTTCTTCACCTTTAAGCCAGGTGTGTACTGGACACACCCCTTCAAATAGAGGACTGTCTCAAAGGGCACATGGCCATCGTGTGGTCCTTGCCATTCATACGGGTCACTAGCCAAGCCTGCTGGGCTTCCCTCGTGCCTAGAACTAGGGGTTGAAGAGAGATTAATTTGGTTTGCTTTTTAATGTGAACCTACTAAATCCACACTTTCTAAACTAAACCAATGAATGGAACCACAGCTGTCCTTCCAAATTCACACTTTTCTGGGTTTTGCAATGCAATCAAAGAATGTATACAAAAATTTGTATATTAGTGAAAATAATCTACATAATCTAAACTGCTTTCTACTAGGGGGAAATTGCTGGTGAAAATGTACATATCGGACAAAGTTGCGAATGAATTTTCATTCAGACTTGCAAATCACAGCTATCTTCAAAAATGGGGTGAAATCAAACTTAAGAAAGGAAAAATGAGACATGAACAAAGCTCAAAGTGACAGATTCATCCACTGATACCTGGAACAGGGGGAACCCTTTTTTTTAAACTCCGAGGGCCTAATCCCTCATCTGGAACCTTTTGGGGGCCACATGGCAATGATGTGCAGCGCCAGAAGCAAAAGTGAGCAGACCAATGGATACGTCTGTAGGAAGCTACAGGAAGCATCGTAGCCAAGAGGGAGAGCATGTGCTTTGCGTGCAGGAGGTCTTGGGTTAAATGTCTAGGCCGGGTCTGCCTAGAACCCTGGAGAGCTGCTTCCAGTCCACGTAGATGATACTGGGGTAGATGGACCAATGCGGAAGGCAGCTTTCTGTGCTCCCATTACTGTCACCCTTGCATAGTAAGCTGCACTCCAGCCACACAGAAACCAGAGGCTTTATGCCACACCCCCTTTCTGTCCCGGCAAGCAAGATTCATTAAGACACGACACATTCCAGCTAGACAAAAGCCCTTGAGGAGAGGGTGGAGCGGGGTCAATGAAGGGCATGGCCTGTGGATAGGGGGTGTGGACTAGGAAGAACCTTGGGGGCCAGGATGAGAGTCCTGGGGAGCCACATTTGGCCCCTGGGCCTGAGGTTCCCATGTCCCAGAATCCTTTGCAGAATCAGAAGGTTCTGAAGCCAATGCGCAAAAGAGTTCCCTGAAGCAGAAAGCTTGAAAACCACTTCCTTAGGGAATAGACAGAACATTGGCAAAAACATTTTTTTTGCAGAGGTCCAGCCAAACATTTCACTCCGATTGATCACTAAGCATAGTTACAGTGGGGGAAAGTAATCCACTTTCCTATTACAATAGCAGATCTGAAAATATGTAGGGTTCTGCATTTTACACTCTGCTCGAGCTGTCTGTTTTGGCAAGAACAGAAATTGAGCCGTGCTACATAGTGATGATCCCCAGGGAGAGCTGCACAATTACCAATAGTTAATTCAGAGCAGTAGAGAATAGTTACCTTTATCACGGGGTTTTGATGTGCAGGCAATATCTAATTTACCTGAGCTGGAAATGCAGAGCACCCTTAATTGGGTTTTTAATTACTACTAACAAAGAGTATGGCAGGAGAAAAATCTCCTTGCTAACTTGTTTTCAGTGTTCAAGGTCAACTGAGAGTGTGTGGTAAGGACGTCTGGGATGGTCTCTTTCTGACATGTGCCGGTTTCGTCCCTACACCAGTAAGGAGAAGCAAGATGCATTTAAAGTTATGTCAACTTTGTTTAAAAGTTGTGCCTGGAGGCTGTAATGGGCTGGATGAGGGCCAATAAACTGAAGCAGCAAGACAGAAGCACTGTGGATTGGTGGTTTTGGGTCCAGGAACTGGGCAGACAGCCTGTCATGGAAGGGGTTTCACTCATTTTGAAAGGCCGGATTTGTAGCTTGGAGTCACTCTTGGATTTGGCTGTGTTGCTGGAAACAAATGTGGCTTCAGTGGCATGGAACACCTATGCTCAGCGCTATCTGGTGTGCCAAGAATGGCTGTATGTGGACAGCGACAGCCTTGCTAGACTAGTCCATGCTGAGGTGCCCATCGATCTGGATTATTGTAATGCATGGTATGTGGGGCTACCCATGCAGATGGTTCAGAAGCTGAAACTACTGCAGAAATGCAATTGCCAGGAATTAGACTAATATAGCCAGAAGAAATCATAGGGTTATATCCAACTATATTCTTCTCAGAGTCATGTCCATTAATTTCAGCAGGTCTACTTAGAGCAGTATTTGCATGCAGCCCATACAATACTGATTCTGAAGAATCTGCAGTCAGTTGCCAATACAATACTGAGCCCAATTTATACATTAACACCTTACGTTTCTAAGCCCTAAATGACTTAGAAAGGAGGTACCTGAAGGAGTATCAACCAGTCTAGCCTTATGACCTGTGCGGTGTGTGTTTATAAATGTTTATAAATATCCTTCTGTATGTTGTTGTTTTTTAAATGAAACATCAGGCTAACAACAGCAACAGCATCCAGTCCAATCAATTCAGTACAATGCAGTGAAATGAGATCATTAGGGCTGTGATCCCAAGCACTACTTGCGAATAAGCCCCACTGAACACACTGGGACAGCCTTTCCCAAACTGGTGCCCTCCAGATGTTGGTTACAGCAGGGCTAGGGAGTCAGAGGCCTTCCAGATGCTGTTGGTTTACAATTTCCCACAGCCCCACCCAGCCTGGCCAATGGTCAGAGATGATGGGAGTGCACAGGTTCCCCATTCCAGGGTTGCCACACAAGGAAAACCTGGGTTCTAACCTGTTGCTTACCCATGAAATGCACAGGGTGACCTTGCATACTCTCTCCTCGCCTCCTACCCAAAACTGATCACACAAGGTTGCTGAGAAGATATAAGGGGTGGTGGCATACTGTATGTAGCCACCCATCTCCTTGTTGGAAAGGCAGGATATAAATATAATAAATATGAAAACTGGGCAGAAATTTCTGAGAAGCAGTTTTTCTGATCATTTTCTTTTCCATCTCTTCTTGATGAAAGAGGATCATTTTGCACAATACTCTCCACCATTTTGTGTGTGTGTGATGGCTGCCAATTCTGGCTCACAATGTCCCTGAATAATTCTAGGACTGGGGTGTTGGGGGGGGGATGCAAAATGGTGGCCAGGCTGCCAACACAGTTTCTGCTGCTGCTGCTCATAGCAAGAACAACTAAACCTTTAAGCAAAAAAAGCCATCCTGCTACTGCAGGTAATCCTGACCCAAGAAAGTGTTTGAGAATTTTTTCTTCCTCTGGAGAATATTTGGTGAGATAGTACAGCTAATTTCACTGCCTGCAAATAATTTTGGGAAGCCATTTTGCTCAGCTGTACAAATAATAATAAAAATTATAAATAACTACTACATAATCAAAACAACAGATTCCAATAAAGCGTTACTTAACACTTCTTGATGCATCTAAGCGTCGATCTATTTTGTTGCTCTGTAGCTGGAAAAGGCTAAGAAAGGTAAATCACTATATGAGTTTTTAAAAACTAGAAAAACATATCCGCTGGAAAATGTTTTAAAGTATTATAATTCTTTTGGGCATTCATTTTTAACTGCTATATTTAGCATAAATTCGTCCTTTACTAGACATCAGTACTTTGAGTCAAGAGTTGTACAGTCTAGTCAGAATCAGTTTGACCCAGAAGTGTGCTCTGTTGATTTTTTTTCAATGGGAAATACTTCCCCATAAATATGCTTATGATTTCATCCATAAGTTCAATATCTAAACTGCAAGAACCACTCAGCATATGTTTGGATGCATAGGCTGAGATTCAAGGAGGTATTTTAGTTGAGCCCAAGATTTACGAGTAACCCACCTTTTTTGGTTTTAAATGCCTTCGAACAGCAGACATCCATGTCAAATCTAGGTTTCAAAAATAGCTTGCTTCACAGAATGGAGAACTGCTACTCCAGAAACAGAAGCCCTATTTCTCTTTGAGTATTAGTGACAAAGTTCTCTGAGTCTGGGCCATGTATGGAGAGGAGAGGGTTGAGCCAATGCCATTTGTAGGGCCAAAATAACTTGTGCATATTCACATACATACATGCATATGTTTGATAAATCATATTTTGATAACCTACAGGCAGAAAGGCAAAATCTAACACAGAATTATAGCTAAAAGCAGTGAGAAGCCCACAGAAAACCAGAAGTGACTCTTGGCCCCTGCTGGGGCAGGATTTGTAGACAGAATTTTGACGAACCAGATTTCAGGAGGAAAGATAGTAGATCAGGGTGCAAATGTCAAGGGTACAGATAGAAATACAGGAACAAACAGGATTATACATGTCCTGAGTTGGAGGGCAAGGTTGGGTTATATCTCCTTGTCTGGAACAGCAAGGCAAGAAAGTGGGTGAGAAGTCACCGAGATGGCAAAGGTCTAGGGATGCCATCAGAAGGAGACACCCCAATTTGAATCGAAATAGCAAAGAGAAGAAAAAGTTCTGGCCAGATAGATACAGGGAGATCTAGAGGTAAAGGAAGGAATTAAATAAGTGCAGGAGGATGGGGCGGTATGTGGAGGGTGTGTGTGTGTGTGGAAAGACCTGTGACAGAGTAACTGGAGAGTAGGGATGTCAGAGAAACTGCCCAACATTCACCTATTGATCTCATGTTTGGAATGAAAATCAATCCAGCAAATATGGTATTTTCAGTTGTTGTTGCTTTCTGTCCTCAAACAATAAGTAATTGATTATGTTTAACCCCACACACACACACACACAACTGCATTGTGTTCCATTTGCATTGAAAAGAATGGGATGAAATAACATGATGACAGTGTAACTTATGTAATTTATGGAATTAATTATGTAAGTTCTGTAACTTTGCCACAGCAGACAGTGAGATGAATACTGTAGTTTTTGGTAGAAGATGAACTGCAGCAGAATGGAAACAGTGTAGCATGCAACAAACACAGGGCAGAATGGAAAGCAAAGCCTTCTTACATGCCTACTGGAGAGTAACTAAATAAGTGCAACAGAAGGGAAAGTGGGAGGAGGAAGAACTGACCTGGAGAGTCAGACCTGTGCTTGAGGTTGTCAAAGATTACCCATGTTTGCAAGCTAAGTGACCATTATGTGGAAGAACCAAGAGCTTTGTATGTGTTGCTTTTTCTTTTGTGTGTGCTGTAGTTATAGCTTAATGTTGTTGTTGCTATATGCCTTCAAGTTGATTATGACTTATAGTGACTCTATGAATCAGCAAGCTCCAGTGGCATCTGTTATAAACCACCCTGTTCAGATCTTGCAAGTTCAGGTCTGTGGCTTCCTTTATGAAATCAATCCATCTCTTGTTTGGCCTTCCTCTTTTTCTACTTGCTTCCGTAGCTTAATAAGACTTTACAAATCATTTGAACTTGTCTGATCTATCACTTGGTTCAGATGGTAGAAAGAAAACCAATGAACTCACAACTGTAAACAGGATTTCTGTTGGAGAGTGTCACAGTCCAATCCACTTCCTGTGTAGCTTGGAAGAATTTGGTAACATGTGCCTCTGAGCATATGGTGAGTGGTGGATTGGAGCCCTCTGGACCTGATCCCACAGCCCTTAGAGCTGGAACATTCATGGGCACCTTCCCGTGGTCTTGAGGGACCAAGTGCCTCCCAACCCACCTTGCCTTTAAGGACTGCAGGGGGCACAACAGGCAGGAACCCTGGGAGTACAGAAGCAGTGGGGTGCAGCCTAGGAGAGGAGAAATAGGGGCAGAGACTCCATTCTTAGACTTTGTTGGAGCATGTTGATCACTTGGAGCTCTCTGAGGCAATGCCAAACCTCCTTTGCTCTGTGGGCTCTTTCACCAGGACACCAGCCCTGCCTGCTAGCAGGACTCAGTGCCCCTCCCACTTGGAATTGATTGCCCCGTGCACTTGTGCAGTAACACCCAAACCAATCTCTCTCGCACAAACACACCCCATAATCCAGGGCATCTGAGACAGTAGAGACAGGAGACTTTGTTCCCTGCTGCTGGAGAAAAATGTTTGAACAATACAGTTCAGAGTGACAAAACAGAGTATTCACATATGGTAAATGGGGTGGGGAAAACAAGGGGAACGTTCACAGCAACAGGTATACTTTGTAGAAAGGGTTCCCTTGTTTATCCGCATGGAGTGCTCGTTCCTGAAACCCTCTTCCTCCAACCTCCCAGGTGCTGGGGCGGAGGAGAGCTTGGTGTTGAGTATGTGGCTACGTGCACACAAGTTGTTTCAAAACCATTTTGTGTGGTTTGAAACATATTTGCCCAAGGCTAGACACATCTCCCTTCCCCACTTCAGGACCGCCCATAGCAAAGTGTTGGGCCAATCACTGCCTCTGCCTGAGCCTACAGCAAAGTGTTTTCAAGCGTTTCCATTTGGGGTGGAGTTTGACTGACTTTGTGTGCCCCCGCTTCCAGAAAACAGAGATGGAGACAAGCTGAAACTGGGACAACTGCAAGCACGTCTCCAGCCTTTGTGTCTGGCAACTTGTTGCAGGAGTGTTCTTTCTAAGTTCTGCCCTTGAAATAGATCTTGATTCTACCTCTCTGAAATAAAATAAAATAAATAGAATTATGCGCCTGTCATAAATGACTAATTGGTCCTGACTTATGCAATTATTTTGAAAAATGCCACCACAGTTACAACTTCCCTCCCCCCTCAACCAATCAGACTCCTGTGGAGAGGTCTTTTGTAAAATGGACTGATTGGAAGTGCTCCTTGTTTGCGACAAATGCACTCCCTTCTCATTCTCATCAAACTCTCCCACATACTATAATGAAGTGCAAGATTGCCAGCGGTACCTGGAACTGCTTTTCCAAGCAGGAAATCACATTACTTTGGTTGCTTATTTTAGCTGTACAATTAAAAACTGAGTCACTTGTCATCTGTCCATTCTCTGGCTAATTTTACACTAGTAGATGATGTTATTTCCCACCTCTACCACCACCAATCTACTTGTTTTAATGATGTTTTTAGAGCAAAGGGCTCTAAATCCAGAGTGGTAAATCATGCGACACTGAAGTGGGATTAGTCATGGATGCTCTGTTACCTGTAAAGTACACAGTTTACTACTTCTTGACACGGGCTGGGGGAGAAATTTGACTCAGTTTGCATTTCTGTAACAATACAGGAACCAAAACACATCCATCCTCCAAAGTTTGCATTCACCAAATTTTGCAATGCAGTTCTCTGGCCAAGCAATGTGTACAAAAATGTATATACTAGCGTAATGTGTGCATCAAAATGCATATATTAGTGAAAATAACATACAAAAATGCATTTTATTAAGGAACATTGCAAAAATGTGTATTAGGCAAAATTGCATACAAAAATGTGTATGTTAGCAGAAATTTACACTAAAATCATGAACAATTTTCATGAGGACATGTTTTAAAAACCTGCAAACTGATGTGGAAATGTAGAGAACTGAAGATTTGGAAAATGACAGAAACCAAACTAACAGATTTGGCCATCTCTACTATCGACACAACAAACCATAGAAACATGCCCAGTAATTAAGATCATCTTCTGGAGCCTTTCTCTGAGTGCCCCACTTCTAAGGTCAGACAGATGACAACTAGGGACAGGGCCTTTTCATTTGTGGCACCCTTTCTTGTGAATGCTCTTCTCAGGAGAATACTTCCTGGCACCCATGTCTCTTCAGCACATCAGGTGAGGATCTTCTAATCTGACCAATTTATCATCTAAACCAAGGATGGGGAACATGTGGTCTCCAGCTGTTGCTAGGCTACAACTCCCATCGTTCCTAACCATTGGCCATGTTGGCTGGGGGTGACAGAAGTCCAACAACGCCTGGAGGGACATATCTTTGTTTTAAATCCTTTGCTCTGGTTTTAATATTGTTAAAATGTTATGGCTTTGCTGTTCTAACATTATTGTATCATTTTTCAACAGTTTTACATTTTTAAAATTTATTGTTAGCCATCCTGGGAATACTTTAAACCTGAAGGTCAGGGTACCAAATATGTTCAATAAAAATAAATAATATTTCCTCCTGTGGCACCAGGTGGGGGGTTCTTGGAGTTAGCTCTTGAATAGCAGGGAATTTCAACTTTTGAGATTCCATAAGCCAATAGGTCGGTGGCATTTATCATATGAAACACCCTCTTCTGAGAGATCTGCCAAGAGACATCTTTGATTATTTTCTGTTGATAGCGAGGGACCCACCTTTCTCACAGGTTTTTCCAACTCATGATTGATCTGAGTTTATATTGCTGTTGTCATTTGTCATTCTGCTTCTGTTCTGTCTGCTTCTATTGAATGAAATCCCACAGCCCCACACAACTAGTTTCACACACCTAAGGAAGCTTTGGATCTCCGCTTTTGAAGCACCGCCCTGCCGTTCTGCATGGCATATTGACTTTGAAAATGGGGGTGGGGGGAGGAACTCTGTGTGGGGGGGAAGAATTGTTTGGATTAAGGTACGGGGAGGGTTTTCTTTGTTTGAATATGCTGTTACTATATGTGTGTGTGTATTTTGTGATATAGTGTAAAGTGATATTCTGCTTATCAAAATCCCAGTAGGCATACCTAAACTAACGTAGATATTTGCGGTCATGTGTACAATCCTATGTGTACTTACTTGAAATAAAACCACACTGGATTCAGTGAGACTCCCCAGGTAAGTATGTATCGAATGTATTTATTTAATTACATTTATATCCTGCCCGTCCTCACCAAAGGGTACCCACACTGACTTAACAACAGAGAATCTGATGAGATCAGGTTCAGAAATAATAGTTAAAAAGCACAGTTTTCAAATCTACAGTGCCTGCATGTTCCTATCCCCTCCCAAAGGCCTGGACAAAAAAGAATGTCTTTAAAATCCCCCTGAACATGGCTAGGAGAGGGAACTGCCTTATCACCCCCCGCGGCTCTGAGAAGGGAGTTCTGGAGATGGGGTGCTGCCCTCAAGGAGGCCCATTCACTCCCACTCGCATCCTCTTTGCCAGCCGTGGTACTGGGGAGAGGGCCTCTTCCTCCACCTCTCCCCAGCCCTGTAGCCAGCCTTCCTTGTTAGGTGGGGCAGCCACGTTTGTAGGTGGGGCATTTGGGGAGAAGAGGTGCATAGCACCAAACAATCCCCCCCCTCTGCTCACTGGTGGAAAGGATGTGAGGGCCAGGCCAGAGGAACGGAAAGGCCCCCTCCCTCCTCCTCCCTCCAGAGAATGTGTTAACTTACATATACAATAAAGTTTAATCTGTTGAATTGTCTCACTCTTTTTTTGAGAGATCCCCAGGAATACCAGACTCAAAAGCTTGAGTTTGCCCATAGCTGCAGTCCTCCTTCACCTGTGCTCTGTCCCTGTATTCTGATTCTTCATGCACTGAACTATTCTCATAATGACAGTGAGCTCCTGAGTTTGCCTTTGATGCTGCATTAGGTATCTCAGCTTTAGATTCCACCTGGAAAACAAACTGGTCCGTACTACAAGTTTTTAGGCAAGGGCAGAGAGAAAATAAATACTTTAGAGTGCATTTGTTAACTCTTTCTTGACAGTCCCACCTTCTAGTCTTGGTCATGACCTTTAGATTTTCCTCCCCATTAGACAATCATGGGAAAACTTTTTAACTAACTGCCAGAGCTTGGAAGTTACTTTTTTTAACTACAACTCCTATCAGCCCAATCTAATGGCCATGCTGGCTGGAACTGATGGGAGTTGTAGTTTTTAAAAAGTAACTTTTCCAAGCTCTAACTGCTATATAAGCAATTGGAAATTAATTGTGGAAAGCAATTGGATTTTTTTAACTGGTTGCTGGGTTGATTATTCTGTCCAGAAACCCTGAAAAGGCCTCATGCTGAGTTGCACATATTGAGGAAATCAGAAATTAGGCCTGAGGTACAGTCTAGGTGGCCAGCCAGCCAGCTAGCTAGCATACACAGCAATATTTCTGTTCCTGTAAGGCTGTTTTCATCCTTTGCTATCAAGTACTAAAGAGAAAGAAAAACAAATAGCCTCTATGATTGTTAGTATAGTGAATGCTTTAAAAGAGTAAAGAGTAACTTAGGGGGGCTTTTTTCAGGTCACTTTAAGTTATCTCTTTATTTACTCCTTTAGCAATAAGCACCCAGTCCTGCTCTACTCATCACAACTGCAGAATAAACAAACACTTACTGCAGGCAAACAAACCTGCTTCTTTATTGTTGGCTGAGTAGAGAATACAACAAAACTGAAAAGCAGAGCAAAAAAAAACTTCAAGAGATGGAGTTTAACTCTAGCCCACAATACAAAGTTCTAATATTTACCTCTTCAAGGGTCACGTCACTATAAAGGCTGTTTTTTTCAGGATCACTTAAATAATTATAGTGTGATTGTGATCATGAAAAATCCACCCTCAGTTAGGGAAAATCTTGAGTGAACAGACTTTGGGGGCTCTTCCAGGTGAGGCTTTTGTGATGCACTTGCCCTGCCTTATTCACTGAATTTTTCAGAGGGTCCTATTCTCAAATTGTTCCTGTTCTTAAAACAAGCTATCATTCCTTAAATGGAGGTTGTCATTGTCTGTCACAAATTAAAAAGCAGGCAATGTCCACAAAAAAAGTCCCAGGGGAAAGCATAGCTCTAGGGGGACAGTGCCCCCATTTTCCTCCCCCCTGGCTTCAGGGCTGCCTCTCCCCCACCGATCATAAGAACTGCAAGCTTGTACAGTAGCTAGGGATGGGTGAATATATCAAGTCTGGATTCTCTTAGGTTTTTATTTTTCTACCCTTAAGTTTGGTTCCTTACATTTCCACATCAGTTTGTGATTAAAAAAAAGAGTCCTCATGAAAATTCATCAACATTTTTGTGCAAATTTCTCCTAATATGTACATTTTTGTGTGTAATCTTGCCTA
This sequence comes from Rhineura floridana, assembly GCF_030035675.1. Classification (NCBI taxonomy): domain Eukaryota; kingdom Metazoa; phylum Chordata; class Lepidosauria; order Squamata; family Rhineuridae; genus Rhineura; species Rhineura floridana. The sequence goes on along the minus strand of NC_084496.1, from coordinate 29,004,344 downwards.
ATATAACCTTTTGCAAGGAATTTCCCCTGAATATAATGCATTTTTCTACATCATGTTCTCTAATGTATGCCTATGCACACCTTCCCCTAGTCTATGCTTTTTTGTACACATTACTTGGCTAGAGAACTGCACTGCAACATTTAGAGAAGTGCAAGTTTCTAAGGACGGCTGTGCTTCACTCCACTTATGGTTTCAAAAAGTGTGAATTTGGCAAGTTAACCTTTTAGTGCAAACTGAATCTAATTTCTTCCCCATTCCTATTTACAGCACACTCCTAAATCACTGTCAGCATAGTCAGAACTCTGAGCAAAAAGGCATACAGTTGTACCATTAGCATTTCAACTTACAAGAGATGCTTTTTTGTTATGTTAATGTGCTTTTGATGTTGTTGCAACATTCCTTGGGTACAGGTTTTCTGGAGAAAGGCTAAAGAATAATAAACAGATGTGTGTGTGTGTGTGTGTGTAATCCTTTTGGGATGAAGGCTGGAATATAAATTAATTAAATAAATAAATAAAATCATGAGCATTTTTCCTATATGCCCATAGCCTTAGTGCTACTTCTAGAGCTCTTTAATTGAATCCTACAGTTTATTCTAAACTTAGATTTCGCTTTAATATAAAACAACTGTTGAAATACGTATCCATTCTAGGACAAACAACAGTATTACCTTAATCACATGGTGGTCCCAGAAGATTGGTTACTGCCTTTAACACACACTTTCCTCTCTCCCTGGGGAGGCAGCACTTTCGAAAACAACAGTAATGTGAGTAGGAAGTTGGTTGGTTTTAAAAGAGGATTGTTCTCTTGCTCTCTGAGACTGCAATTCTATACTCTCTTCCTTGAGAGTAAGTCTCATTTAACTTCATGGGAGTTACTTTTGAGTAGGCATGTATAGAATTGCTCAGTAAATCAACCCGAGTGCTATAAGCATTCAAAAGGTGCTGGACACTTTCTAAACAAGGAAATATTCCCAAGAGTTGAAAGGCAGCTGTTCTGCTTTTACAGTTTAAATCTGCTCCTACAGAATGGGAAAGAATGGAAAGAAATATCCCATTACATAGCTTGAAATCTGTTGAGAAGCATTAAAACAATGACCTCACCATTCTTCTGGAAGGCTCTCCTGTGCGTCTGTTGGGAATAATCCACACAAGAAGAGAAGTGTAAAACTTCAGACAGAACTGCAGTGGCTTTTAAAAGACTCCAATATGGTATTGATATTGGTGGATTTGGGGCCTCTTTCTGTTTCACAAAGGAAACAAATTAAGGAAAATAAATAAGTTCCAGTTCTAGTGGAGGGAGGTGGGTACTTTAATTTGCATATATTGTAATATTCACCGTTGAGCAATACATTTATTAAGACCAACCAAACATTCATAAAATAATCTCAAGCTTTCAAGCTCTCTAAAACACTTATTTGGGCAATATGTGACACCAAACAGGAATGGGAGACGACGAAAATTATATTTTTTAAAGTGTCTAAGAATAGACTGGATGTTGCAGCCATAAGGTCAGCACCTTCCCAGGTGCTACAGACACCAAGTTACACATCTAGGATCCCCGGTTAAAGAAGCAATGGCTGTTCCCCATTAAATATATATATATATGAAGCCAAGCTTTACCTAGATCTGTCCGAGCCTTAAGCAAAACTTGCAGGTTCCTGGTGAGGCAGAGAGCAAAAGGAAAGAGAAACATGGCAACCTTTCTATTAACAAGGTCAGAGATTAATTCTGAATGAGTGTACTTGGATAAAAGAGCCAGCTTGAAGCCAAAGGGTATAACAATACCCAATGGTTGGAGGGAATGTAATCCAAAATGAATACTGATGGATTTGGACCCTTTTTCCCACAAAGGAAGCAAATGTATTTATTTTATTTATTAAGAGATTTCTGTACCACCTTCACCAACACTGGTCAGAGGGCGGCTGTAGCTGGTGAACTAGCCTAAGCTGGGCATACGCAGTCTTCACCATGGAAGCTACTTGGGATGCTAGTGACAGGCTGGAATCCTGGAGTACGCCATGAACACATAAGAAGCGCCTGCTGGATCAGGCCAATGGCCCATCTAGTCCAGCATCCTGTTCTCACAGTGGCCAAGCAGATGCCTGTGGAAAGCCTGCAAGCAGGACCTGAGCACAACAGCTCTCTCTCCTCCTATACCAACTGGTATTCAGAAGTATGCTCCCTCCAGCCCTAGAGTGAGAGCATAGCTGCTATGGCTAGTAGCTCAAGGCCCTCATTCTGCATGATAGCAAAGGAACTATCATCCTGGAAAATGGAACATAGTTATAATGTCCCTGAAGGCCTCATCCTCCAACCTCTTTGCCTCTCTCAGCTTCTCCAAGTCAGCCACCTCAGCCTTAAGGAAACAGATTTGTTCCCAGACAGCTAGGAACTCATTGTACCAAGGGGACACCCATGACTACTGTACATATTGCAAAACAGTGCAAAACACTGGAAAGCCCCTCCCCCTTGCTGGCTTGCTACCTGCATCTTTTTGTAGTTTATTTTGTTAATAGTTAATAGCCAAGTTCAAGGTTCTAGTTTTGGTTTACAAAGCCCTATACAGCTTGGGACCAGGATACCTGAAAGACCGTCTTATCCCTTATGTACCCAGTCGATCAGGTGAGGGTGTTCTGCATATGCCATCTTATCAGGAGGTCCATTCCGCACAACATAGGAAACGGACCTTTAGTCCTGGGGCACCTACCCTTTGGAATTCCCTCCCCATAAATATTAGACAGGCACCGTCTCTGTTATCTTTTCGGTGCCTGCTGAAAACCTTCCTCTTTCAACAAGCCTTTTAAGTAGAGACCTTATCCCAGTCTGCATCTATGTTGGAAATGCTTTTTAAGATGTTTTTCAGATGTTTTGCTTTAATATGTTTTAAAGTCTTTTGTTTTTAAGATGTTAATATGCCACCTTTTCCACCATCACATGCCTACCATCACCCAAGGTGGCGGCGAGGGCAGCAATGCATTCACTGCATTCATCTTGGGTGATGGCAGGCATTCACACTGATGCAGCGATGCAAGAGGTAGTGAGACCGGGTGTATTAAAGCCTGTGCAGGAAGGCCACAGCGGCCTGATGCCCAAGGGCCTGCAGTAATCTGGCACCGGCCTTGTGTGCAGGAGTTGGATACTTTAATTTGCAGAAACTGTAATATTAGTTAGGGTTATAAAGATCCTCTGCTGACAGTTCAGCATGGTTATATGAAAGTAAAAGTGGCTAAATTACTAAGGCACAGCAGTAAAGCTAAGGGCAAAGAGAGAGGCTGAACTTTCTGCTCTGTGTCTTTTATTGGTTTAAGACCTAGGCTTGCAGAGCTTTTGACAAAGCTATGTTGAACATATTCGTAGCCCAGGGCAGAGTCTGTGTGCTTCCCAGGATATGGTAGGTGAAGTATTTCCATTTTGCTGCATTGTGCATTATCCCAGCGATAACACAAGCCTGTCCCATTTCATTATCAATGGAAAATTTACAATGACGTGGCCATATTGCCCTGCTGTGCTTTATGGAGTAAGAGGAAGGAGCGTCAAGGATCAAGACAACGGATTCTGCTGTTTTGAAATGTTAGTAGTGGTGTAGTGGCAAGTTGAGAAGTGCAGGGTCCCTTCATGATCATCAAAATCATGCCCCCTCCCCTCCCCCTCCTTTTTTGGCTGCTGGGTTGAGAATGAGATCCTTGTTAATGCCTTTGCCCACCACAACAGATGTTCCTAGGAGCCAATGAGCATGAAAGAAAAGCATGTTAGCTACTGAGAAGAGTCTTCTCAGTGGCTGACTCACCTCCTTTCACTCTGATTAGCGTCAATCAGCAGGAAAGGACACGGAAGCATGTTAGGAGACTCTTCTCGGTGGCTATCACTCTTCCTTTTCATGCTGATTGGCTCATAGGATGCTGGAGTCTTAGAGACCCTGTTGGGACCCTCCTCCTATAAAAGTAAGGGGTCTAAGACCCCCCCGAGACCCTGGACTACTACACCCCTGAAAGTTAGGCATTTGAAAACATTCTTAGAGGCTCCAGGTAGAGGGCTCTGCTCCAGACAAATTTAGATAGAATGGAGTGAGTTAGCTTGCAAGAAAGATCGGCAGCCTTCGAATACCAATCTGTTCTGACATCTAACGATTGGACCAAATTATTAGCTTTTCATGGTTCAGCTGTTGCCCCAGGGACGGGTGACCTGAGCGTAGTAAAGAATGGCTGGCATCATCCACAAATCACTGGGAGTAGAACTGCAGACTTGGACAAAATCTATACACTATTTCAGACTTCCATCTTCTATTCCTTCCACCTTTCTTTGACTACAGGAAGGGCCCATAGTGGTGGGGCACTGAAGAAGGTCCCAGGTCCAATCCCTGGCAGCATCTCCAGGGAGGGCATGGAAAGGTCCCCTGCTTGAAACCTTGGAGAGCTGCTGCCAGTCAGTGTGAACAATACTGAGATAGAGGGACGATGGGTGTGACTTGGCATAAGGCAGCCTCCTGTGTTCCTATGACTTTTGACCTTCCTTCGGCATTTACTTATTGCTCTCTGAAACTATGGGAGGATCATAACTGAATGCAGGAGAAGCCAACATGTTGCCTTCCAGATGTTTTTGGACTCCAGCTCCTCTCAGCCTCAATTTGTTGTTGTTATGTGCCTTCAAGTCGATTATGACTTATGGTGACCCTATGAATCAGTGACCTCCAAGAGCATCTGTCATGGACCACCCTCTTCAGATCTTCAGCCTCAATTAGCATGGTCAATAATGGGAGTTGTCGTCCAACAACATATAGAGAGCATCATGTTGGCTATCCTTGAAGTAAAAGTTCAGTAAAAAGTCAAGTATACTTCTGAGTCATGATCCAGCCAAAGTCAACCATTTTCAAAGTCCACAGGACAGGTTTAAATATGTGCATAACTCCACCACTGAAACAGATGGGACCTAGAAGTTATATGTTGCCTCTGGTTAGTAAACAAGAGGCTCACCTTTGCACTGACTCCTGAGGGATCCATATCAGGCTCATTAAGAAGTAGAAAAAGAGGACTATGAAGGTGGTGTTGTGGGTGCTGGAAAACAGACATGGGTCAGTTGCATGCAAAAGGCCCTGGGTTCAATTGCCAGCAACACCGAGGGGGGCTGTGAAAGATTTCTGTCTGGGAGCCTGGTGAATCATTGCCAGTCAGTGAGGACAATACTTAGATGGACCACAAGTGGGACTTGATAGGAGGCACTTTCATATGTTAAGATGGCCCTGTGGGTGGGTCTGGAAATTGGGTAGATAACCTGGTCTGGATGGGGTCACACACACCCTGAAAGAGCAGGCATGTAGTCTGAGGTTACTCCTTGAGCCAGCTGTGTCACTGGAATCCCAGATGGCCTCAGTGCCTTTGTCCAGGTTCAGCTGGTCCACCAGTTATGTACATTCATGAACAACATTAACCTAACCACAATGGCCTAAGTTCTGGTTCCCTCTCCTTTGAATGGTTGCAATCCATGTTACATGGGGCTGCTCTTGAAAATGATCCAGTAATAACAACTGGTGCAAAATGCAGCTGCCAGGATACCAGCAAGGAGCTGGGATAAGGCAGTTTCCTATGTTCCTGTCAGGAACCACATAACGTTGATTCTGGAAGAGCTACATTGGTTGCTGATCTGTTTCCAGGGCAAATTCAAGATGTTGGTACTGACCTTCCTACAAAGCTCTAAATGGGTCCTGGGTGTCTGAAGAAATGCTCCTCCTTTGGATCAGCCTGCCTGTGACCTTAGATCTGTGGGGAAGGCCTGTCTCATTATCCCACCACCAAGGGAAGTACATTGGTTGGTGATACAGGGTCTTCTTTGTGGTGGTGCCTGATTTTGGAATGCCATCCCCAAGGAGGTGCAGCTGGCACCAGCTTTATTATTCCACCACTAGACTAAGATCCACCTGTTTACCTGGACATTTGTGAATGGTTATTCACTGCTGTAATGACTGTGTTAGGATGTATTACCGATTGCCTGTTCCCACTGCACATTGTTTGTGCAGAGTGACACTCTCTCCTCACTAAAAAAAAAAAAATGAAGGGAAAGAGCTTTCATGTAAGAGGGTCCAAGTATGATTTTCAGGTAAGACTGACTCCATACATCTTGTTCAGAAATGAAGCCATACCTCATGACATACGGTTTTGCACACACATATTGTTGACACCTACACAGCCATTGTCAAAAAACTAAATGAACACACAAAAGCTTTTAAAATGGGAGGAACATTTGCTTCTAGTTGCATGCAGTTTTCCTCCCCCTCAAAAAACCAATTTAACTTTTCATTATCCAGAGCACTTTTTTCTCTAAACTGAAAGAACAAAGTGTTCCAACTAATAGATAAAAATGGTTGTTTCATTTGAGCCAGGGCACATCAGGGCACTGTAGAACAGGTTTGCAATGCATGGCTCAGTCCTGAAAATGTGAAGTAATCTCTGCTCATGTGCAGAGTTCATCACTCCAAACTCGGTTTTGTCTGAGATTAGGGAGAAAATCTTCCAGGAAGAGCCAAGACTTTTTGTTTTCGAAATTCACTGACAGACGCACAAAAAAGCAAGGCAATGAAAAAGAAGTTCTCACCTCCCTACCTCACACTGATGACATGACTCTAAAATAATGCAAGAACTCCCTTACCCTCCCAGCTCCCTGCAAAGGAACTAAGTGGAAGCTGTTATCTGTTTTCCCAAGACACTCAGACTCATTTAAGCAACACAGTCCAATGAAATGAGCCTTGAGCGCTTGTTTTGCTGAGGTTTTGGTCTTTGGGAAAGTTCTCACATTGGCAAATCTGTTGTTTTTAACCACACATGACAATCTTGTTGTCTTCCCCTCTTGTCGTGTAATGTTAATGTTTATTTCAATGCCATCTTTTGGCCAAGAAAAGGATCCCAAGGCAACTCACAAAAGGAAAGGACAATTTAAGCAAAATAAAATAAAAATACAACTTACAAATATCGAAAACAAAACCTTAATATTTCTAAAATACATTCATGTTCCTGTCAAAAGGCCAAGGGCAGCCCCCCCCCCCGAAAGGTGTCAGAGAGAGCAGGGGCAGCTCCTTCGTTTAAGGATCCAGGCCAGGGGGGGATTGCCCTTGGCAGGTGGAAGAGCTTGCCCCTTGATGGACTAGCACATCCCCTTCAGTCTGTTCCTCCCAACCACCCCATCTAGAAATGAAAGCAGCATTTTCCTCCCTTCAGCATTCAAGATATTCTGAACTTATTGCTGGAGGCAGAAGCAGACAATTGCTCTCTCTCTCTCTCTCTCTCTCTCTCTCTCTCTCTCTCTCTCTCTCACACACACACACACACACACACAAACACACACACACACACCTTCTCTAGAAAATACTCTGGAATTGCATGTCGCTCAGATCAATTTGCCCTGCTCACCCAGCAGCTCCTGCAGCTCTCAATGAGTGAATGCAAGGAAATGGTTGATACAGAGTTTGTTGCAACAAATACACAGGCATTTCTCCTTCCAATCTCCCCTCATTCACAAAAATAAAATAAATAAATATTTGTTATAGAGACCCACGCTGTGTCCACGGTTGCACTCCCTGTCTCTCTTTCTCTTGCAAGGTCAAAAAACTGTTATGAGCCCCGTGGAGAACTCTTGGCAGGACTGGTTTGAGGAGGAAGAGGAGGTCTGGGATCCCAGGGGTCTGCGTGCTGACACAACCCCTCCCCTGAGGTGTCAGCTGACATGGAGAAAGGGGTTGAGCCGTCAGTCTATCCGAATGCACCGCCCATAGCAGCTGATCCGCCGCCCAGCCAGCCTCCTTCTGAGGGCCCACCCTCAGCCCAGGAGGGGATGCTGGAGGCAGGCTGGGGGATGAACTGGTAGGGTCATCCCTGCCCCTGTTACCACGGGCGTGCAGTCGACTGCACAGGTTCTAACAAAGTGAGCCTGTTCACCAGTCTGCCCATAGGAGCATGCTTACTTGCCCAGTCCTGAGCCAAGAGAAAAATCCTGCACAAGTAGTCTTGCCTACCCCATCCTTTACTAAGGGGATTCTGGGAGGGGGGGTGCACCCAAGCCCAGTAATGCCTTGTGTTGACTTTCATGCAGTGTGGTCTGATCTATGTTCCAATCCTTTGCTAACCTATGAATTAAAGCCACTGGGAATAACAGACCCAAGAGTCCTGAGTCTGAATCTGCTGGGGAGAGCCAGGACAAAAACAAATACTTAGCAAAAGAAAAAAGAAAAGAAAAGCTGTTCGAAACAGCAAACACCCCCTGGCTACTAGAATGTGCTAAGAGCTGTGGGGAGGTTTGGCCTTCAAGGAAACTGCTCTAAGCATGCTCAGAACAGATGTATTGGCCAGTAGGTTTACCATGGGCACAGACCTACTAACACTAAATGCTATGGGTGGATTGCCATTGTGACAACAGGAGGGAGGGGGAAACTGCACAACCAGGACTAAGAGCCAGAAGCTCCAGTAAAATACAAATGTATTATCACATGGTTTTTCTGCCTGGAGACAGATGGGTGGGACCTCATGCCCATATCAATACTTTGGGTTGGGAAAGGCTGGATTAGATAATTCATGGAAAATAGCTTGAACAACAGCTGCTAGAGATATATTAGTGACATGGAACCTCTTATGATAATAAAACAAGATGATGGAGGAGGAGGAGGAGAAAACAGAGGCTGACCTTCATTTGCAAGTCCTGTCTACACTAGTCTGGCTTGCTGCTGTTCGGAGTAGGATGCTGAGCTTCCTTGTCATTGGTCTGAGGGCACATGACACGGCTGTCTTGCTGAAGCTAAGCAGGTTTGGGTCTGGTCATTGCCTAGTTCAGGTGATCCCAAACTGTGGTCCATGGACCACTAATGGTCCCCGACCTTCATTCAGGTGGTCCACAGTGTGCCTGTAGATTTGTGGTTGAAGATGGAAGACAGCCATTGCACCGGATATTCATCTCGATTTTTATTGATATTTTAATGGCTTCTTGTATTCCTTATAATTGTTCTTTGTTGTATTACAGTTTGTATTCTATGGAATTAAAATTGCTAAATTTTGGAATTAAAATTTCTACAATGGACGGAAAAATCATTAATAGGTCCAACAAGACCCTCAGCTATTTTCAAGTAGTCGGGAGGGCGGGGGAATTTGGGAACCACTGACCTAAATGGAAGACCCATATAGATGGCTTTGAACTCCATCGTAGAAGGAAGGTGGTGTATAAATGCAGTAAATAAATAAGTTAGTCTGATCAGTATGATTCTTGTGCTTTCAAGTTTTCTGTGGAGTTGGGGGTAACTTCCTATCCATCTCCATGTATTCCTTCCAGAGCTCCCGCAAGGCACAGAATACAGACACATTGCCAGTTTTTTACTAAAGCTTCATATTGGGACAATCATCATTAGAGGTAGACATAGAATGTGTCATGATAATCTTCAGGGATATAATCACACATTCAAAGAACTTCCAGTGACATTACTCCTACTATCATTCATGAGGAAGAACATGAGTAGGATTTTGTTATTTAGGAATGTAGGAAGCTGCCTGACACTGAGTGAGACCATTGCTTCATCTTGGTCTGTATTGTCTCTACCAGCTTTCCTGAACATAGTGACCTCTAGATGTTTTGGACAACAACTCCCATCATCCCTGACCATTGGCCATGCTGGCTGGTGCAGATGCAACTTGTAGTCCAAAACATCTGGAGGGCACTGGGTTTGGAAGTCTGGTCTACACTGACTGGAAGAGGCTTTCCAGGGTTTTGGATAAGAATTTTTTTCCAGGTCTACCTGGAGGTACCAGAAATTGAACAGGGCCTTCTGCATGCAAATCAGGTGCTCTCTACTCATAATTGAATGTACAGAAAGATAACATATTCTGAAAAGGCATTTTGAATCCATTTTGAGTTGTTGTAATTAATTTATTTGACAAATGCACCAGAAAAAAGAATTGCATTGATTCCATTACTATCTAACTGCCTTCCTCAGGATTGCTTGACATGTTTATACTAGAATAACTTTTTTTAAAAAAATTCTTGTTTACTTCCAGGTGATAAAGAGATAACAGAGAGACAGATGAAAACAATTACTATAAGGTTTTGAACAATCCCATTTTACTGAGAGTAGATAAAATCCAAGTGCCCCTTGCTATATTATTACTGTAATTGTTTACAGTTTGCTCATTGCTATAATATAAGCAGATCATGAAATGAGAGAGTAAGTTTCAGAACACACATAGGAGGTGGTTAACCTGATTTAAGAATAGGCTTCCTGAATTAACTGTAAATTATTTTTCATTGAGGTTGAGAAAAGGATATTAATTAATGGTGAGTTAGACAGAGATTCAAATCCACTGGAATTTGCTTTAAGGCTGATCTAAGCACACATTTTTATCACATATAAAACACTACTTATATTTTAACGATAGTCTGCCAGTTTGCTAATCTTTTGTGTGAACATATACTTGCCTTTCAAAGTATTTTCCAGACTTACCGACAGCTCAACATGGAGCTGAAATCTTGTAACTCCAAGTGGTCAAAGAAAAGCTACAAAAAGAAAACATGGACAAGATCACATGACTTGAGCGAGATGAAGACTGAAGATGACAGCAGATGAAGCAATGTGCTGCCAGCCAGCTGTCTTGTAAAAGTTCTGAGGTCTTGGAATTTTTCTAAAAAAGAGGTTTTGTCTGTGCATTTTTGTTCCCCAGTCATTTGGCACAGGAAGGATGCACCAATCAGTTCTTATTCTCCAGCAGCAGCCAAAAAAATTTATTTGTCTCTGCAGCATGCCTTGGCTCCATCCTCATGTATATCAGCTTGTCCCTTTTCTGAACTGACTCCCCATAATTCAGCTGGCATCTCATCTGCACCTTTACTTTTTCTTTTATTTTTAAAAGCCAGATTCTCCTGGCTGCTCTGGACTCAAAAGCAAGCAGGCTATTAAGTGCCCTGTGCCCCTGAAGGTAGCTTTGTATAATGAGTCAAAGACCAAGATGCTGGAAAATAGGAACTTTTATTATAGATAAAACCCAACGCGTTTCAGCCTGTTATCTGCAGGCCTTCATCAGGGGATAATAGCTTATAAGATTATAAAACCAGCAAATCGCTTTCTGTACTGTACATTATCCCCTGATGAAGGCCTGTACGTAACAGGCTGAAACGCGTTGGGTTTTATCAAAAATAAAAGTTCCCACTCTCCAGAATCTTGGTCTTTGACCCCTTTTTTTATTTCTCTTTTGGATGCTAGCCACCCTCTGCTTATTCAGCTTTGTATAATGCCCAGTTTATATCGCATAGTGTTCCTGGACTGTACTACTAGAGCTCCAGGTGGTGTAGAGCGGCCTTAGGTGTTTGGATGCTTCTCCCAGAAGTGCAAACATTTAGCAGTCAGCCAGATTTTCTAGGAGAGTCAGCTTACAATAGGGAAGAGACAGAGAAAGGGTGTGCCAGTGAAAGGGTCTGTTCCTAATGGGCTGGCATCCTAGGCTTTTTCTCATCCCATTGCCACTCCCACTAAGCTGTATTTAATGGAAAGAGTGGACAAACCTGTCAATGTCACTTTCTCTCAGTTACGTATTTATCCAGCCCTAAATTCAGTTTGCTGCGATTTCTGCAGTTTGCAATACTTTTTTCAAAGTCCTCATGACAATTCTTCAGCATTTTATTTTTATTTATTTCACATTTGTAACAAAACATTCTATATTTCTTCTTGTCCCCAGGCTCCAGTTACGCTGGACCTATTTGCCTGATGTGGCATTTTCTAGGTGTAAGAATTGAGGGGGAGGGACCAGTTATGCCTAGTTGCCTAACAGCTGTTCCACTGGTAACTGGCACATGGGTTATTAAAGAGTCAGGAAGCAAATGCCTTTCCTTCTATGCGTGTGGATCCTGGCTGCCACCTCCTCTTCCTTTGTTTCCTTAGTTCTTAACTGCTACCTTTAGCTACACTTTAGAGGAAGGACCCCCACATTTTCTGCATGAGCTGGAGCCTGGGGACAAGAAGAAATATAGAATGTTCTGAGGGTTGCTTTCCTCCCCCAGGATTGGCCTCTGGTTTGACTGTTTATTCCCATTCTCACTGTGGTTGGGGCTTATACCCTTCCCAGGACTGCCTCAGGAGGACATCAAGATGCCTGCTCTAGCAATCCTACCTAATGATTATTTTTTGTTGCCTGAGACGGAGCTCCAAAGAGTGTCTCCCTGGCCAAGTGAAGGTGCATTGTTCCTGAGGACAGTCAGGTTATTTTGGCCCCAGAGGCAATCAATCAATCAATCAAAATTCAACTGGCTTCCCTTCCTGGCAGTAAAAACGCAATACTACCAGTAATGTTGTGGCAAATTCAGAAGGGCAGGTTCCTTTCATGCTAATCACACTATGCCCCCTTTCAGCCACTCCCCCTTCTAAGATTATACAATAAAATGAGCTTTTAGTCTCTTACTTTATTTGGAGTACTTTCCCTCAGTGATGCATTACAACCATCGATGCAGATCTCCATGTGTTGCCTTTCATCTAGATCTACTATTTTCTGTGCATGTACATTGGCACATGCACTAAGATGCTGAATTTCCCTTCTTTGTTGCCATACTAAGACTAAAGAGGAGTGTGTTAGCTACTGAGAAGAGCCTTCTCATTGGCTGACTCACCTCCTTTCACTCTGATTGGCTCCAATCAGCAGGAAAGGACACTGAAGAAATGGGGACCCTGCTCCCAAAAAAGTAAGGGATCTAAGACCCCCTGGGATGCTAGATTACTACACTCCTGAATACTACTAAATTAAATAACCAACGTTTTGCTTCCCCTTTCATGTCACCTAAAATCAGCTGCCTCGCTGGGCCTAATGGCAGGGCCAGCCTTGATTCCACCCAGACCACGTCCAGCCCTGCCCCAGCTGCATGATGGAGGGTTTGAGCCCCCACAGAGTCCCTGCTCCTCCCCTCCCCCCAGCCCACTTTGACCAAAGGAAAGAAGAAAAACTGAAGGCCATCCAGCAGTGTTGGAGTCCAGCACATGATCTGTGAGGAGGACCCCCCTGTGTTCTGTACAACGCCCATTTATTACTGCAGCCTTTGCCAACCTGGTGCCTTCCAGAGGTTTGGGGCTATAACTCCCATCATCCCTTGCCAGCACAGCTGTATGATACAGGAAATAGAGTTGTAGGCCAAAACATCTGGAAGGCACCAAGGCTGGGGAAGGCTGCATTACTGTTTATATTTTGCCCCCTGTAAAGAGCATGTAAAATGATGGGGTGGCCATAGTTCAAGGATGAGAGTACGGATGGGTGAGAATTTTGATTCCCTTCTCATTCCAAGCCAAATTGGTCAAATTCACACTTTCCAAAACAGCATGAGAACCAAAGCACAGCCATCCTTTGAAATTTGCACTTATTTTAATTTTGTGATGGAGTTCGCTAGCCAAACAGTATTTACAAAAATGCACATTAGGGGAAAGTGTGCATAAAGAATGACTACGTGAGTGAAAGTAATGTGTATTTATAACAATACGAATGAGAAATGGCTTGCAAAAATGTGTGCATTTGTCAAAACTGCCTATAAAAATGATTTTATTAGGAGAAATTTGCACTAAAATGCTGGAGAATTTTCATGAGGATTTTAAAAAAATCACAAATTGCTGCAGAAATGTGGAGAACTGAATTTAAGATTGGAAAAAATGAGAAACTGCGAGAAATACAATCGATACATCTTCCCATCCCTAGGTGAGAGGGATTTTTATAATACAAAGGCATCGGAGGAGAACTTTTAACAGGTACGGCTGCTGCGTCCTTCTTCTACACAGCATTCTACTCATCCTCAGAAGCAAGCAGTGACACCATTAAAAATATTCCGCATTTTAAAGCCCAGTAATAGCACTTCTGGACTACCGTGCCATTAGCAAAGGTTCAGTGAGCTCTGCTCTCACCGTTACAATGACAGAGGGCGGAGGATGTTAGAATTCAAGGTCAGTGCCCTTAATAGCACATTGTGCTTCATTCCTGTTTCTGTGGTTAATATGTAACTACTTGGGATAAACACACACACACACACACCACACTTCCCTGCAATAACTGCCTCACCACGGCTGCTTTCTGTGCTTGCGATCAGCAGGATCCCGAAAGTTATGCAATATCTTAAGACATGCATAAAACCCATTGTTCAGGATCTTTTATCCAATTTGCAGCAAGTCTATCTCCTCTGCCTTGTCAGCCTACAAAGGCCCCATTAAGCAGAGTGGGGCCAGCACAAGAAAACTACTACCTGGGGAATTAAGTGAAGAGATTGCAAGCTTTGTAGATTTTTGTTGTCATAATGACAACTGAAGGGCAGCGGCTAACATGATATGACTAGAATTTCCTAGAGCTGTGCACAGACGGCCTCTTGAAATCCTCCACCCTATTCGTAGGCAGATAAACTCCCTTTGTAGAAATTCAGTAAAATGGTTCTGCTCAAAGGAGAGCTGAAATTCTCCAATGGTTTCTTGTTGGTGGGGCTCACCATTCGCAGTGATGTCAGCAGCACAGCGTCTTTCTTTCCTTTTCCTCGGATTCTGTGGTGTGTGTTTTATTTTCCTGCTGCTGCAAGTGGTGACGGCAGCACCGTCCTCTACCATACTCTGGACCGAGTGTCATTCTAGGGCATTGGGGTGGGGTGGGGTGGAAAGCTGGTCACTACTTAAATAAAAGATAAATAAATTGGAGAAAATGCTGCAATGTGACATTTTTTTCCTAAGTTGAGGAAATGAAAACTCTCAGAAATTTTCTCAAAAGTATGCCTGTCGAGAAATTTCAGCTCAGGGCTAGAATATTCAGGCAACAGCTTCCAGCAAGGGTGGTGGGTGACATTTGTATTCTGCATGTCCCAGGAGATGTTGACGTGGAAAACTCCACCTCTGGGGGTCGTTGGTATTAGCATGTAGATGAGATGGATGGGGACAGATGCTGTGACAAGACAGGATAGATGAATACATGCGTTTTTGCATCCCTATGATGGAGAATTACCTGACGAATCACACAGGCAGGTGGAAGCAGGAAACAGGTAAAGCCCCTTACTGGCTACCTTGGGACACGTGGCTATACCTTGTACAGTCCTATAAAAACTTGTGATGTAGGGAAAGAAGGCAGTCTGCCGCCATAGCACATACTAGCACGGACTCCTTACAATTGTAAGTATAATAAACAGCTGTAAGCTTCAGACTGCCTCTGTGACATTTCCTGGACAAGAACTCCATTGAGGAGAAATCCCACTACAATGTATTCTGAATACCCTCTTGCTGAAGCTAAGCAGGTCTAGGTCTGGTCAGTGCCTGGATGTACGCCACCTTGGATTCCATGATGGAAGGAAGAAAGGATATAAATGAAAGAAAATAAACAAATGGTGCTGCTGCTGCGGGGTGCCAGGGCATGTGTCTCATACTGGCAGGCCTCAGCAGTCCAGCTCTGGTACTTGGCCTCCTGTGCCAGCAGCCCTCTGGTTTCACTGGAAGCTTGGCAGACTGAACCCTGGGCTTTTGAGGGCTGGACACCATTTAGCAGCCTGTCCAAACCCCTTGAATTGGAACTGGACATTTACAGCAGCGGACCCCATGGAGCTTGTTTTAAAAGTGGAGCTCTAAGCTCCATGCAGCTTATCTCCGTTAATGGTCTGGCAATCATATTCCAGACCAGCTGCAGTTTCCAGCAACTTTGCAAGGGCAAGCCTGCAACGGTAGGGTGTTATAATCATGACCTCGGCTAGAAATCTCAGCTAGCTCCAATGTCTCCACCTGCTCCTCCCTGCTCAACATATATCTATCAATGCACAGATATGAGAGCACGTTTACACTTCCTGTACTCTGCTCTCATTAAAAAAAAAAACCCTGACCCTGTAAAAGGCTGAGATTCATTCTGCTTGGGAACATTGGAAGCATGCAAAAGTACTTTGCGAATCTGTTCTGTATCTCGTTCTCAACATGTTTACACTGCAATGGCCATTCAGTGTACTTATTACTGGGAAGCAACAGAATATCGTATTATCTTTTTTATGGCAACAGAAAAATCCATAGGCATAAGGTTCAAAAACAAGATGCATCCATTTATGAGAGTGGGTATTGTCTCCCCAGATTCTCTAGATGAAAATAAGAGTTTATGCTTTCTCTGCAGCTCCTATGGGAATAATTATTGATCGCTGTGATTTTGTAACGTGCCATATATATGATCCCCAGTTTGTACTTTGAGTTGCCCAGCACAGAAGATTCCTGGCAAGAGCAGCCTTTTTTGAATCCGAGGAATTATAAAGTAAACAAAGGAAGACATATTAATTCCAAGAGCCCATAGAAAGTGGAGATGGAAGCCATACATATGTACGCCTCTCTCTCTCACACACACACAATTGAGCATGTGCATACATATATATTGTTCAAAGGTCCCCAAGAAAGTATGTGAAAGGAGAAATTGAAATTTAAACTTTATGAGAAAATCGCTAGACGAAATGAGTTCTGTAAAACTAGATATTACCACCACCGTCGCAAAAAGAACCACACAAAACATTGTCTGGTTCTCTCTTCCGCTCAGGCAATTGACAATAGCAGCTGTATGATTTCTTCCTTGCTGTCTTTTAAGATCAGTGATACAAACCTGCATATTTTATTTTTAAAGTTCAATGACTCCCCATATTTTATTTCTCCAAAGGAAAGACATCTACAGAATGCCTTGGACATCTTACAAGAATATATCAATAAAGAATAAATTGCATCTGAATGCTGGCAAAATTCAAAACCATATGCTCAGGGCCTTGTTCCATTCACTTGTAATTAAATTTTTACATTAAATTCTTCTGTACTTTTGTGATGTCTTTAGCCCAAACAAATAGCTTCAAGAACCTTAGCATCTTGATGGTGTTTGATTCGCTTCAGGGAACAATGAAGGATATTTTTATATATCAGAAACTCAGAACTGAATTTGCCCATCTGAACATCAGCATGTGTGTGGGTGTGTTTGCTTGCAGATATATGCATTTATGTATAAACCAGGGCTGAGCAAGACATTTTTTCACAAAGGTTGTTGGCAATGTTGAAAGACATCCCTTTTTGATGATTTTCAGCAAAAAATTCATCTGTTCCTTTACATTGCCCTCAGTTGCTCTTCCAATTGACTCACATTATCCACAGTGACAACAGCATATAGGCAAATGGGATAGGCTATACACTGTTGTGATGCCACCTCATTCATTATGTGATCCCTGGCTGCCCTCAGTGACATCATCACATACCCAAGTCTGATTGATATAAACTCATTCACTATGTGATCTCTACATAGCACTGTGCATGAAAGGGGGAAGTGAATCTTCACACAAAGAAGTTTGGGGGACGGGGGAATATTTCTACTCCACCAGAATGACTATTTCCAATTTGAAAACTGAAATGGAGAGCATTCAGCACAGCCATAGTGTAAATATAAAAATATTAAATATAAAGGGTGGTATTCTATGCTAGTCCTACTCAGAGAAGACCCACTGAAGTTAATGGACATGACATGTTAGGGCCGGTGTTATGCAGTGGTTGGAGTGTTGGACTGGGACCTGGGAGACTAGGGTTCAAATTCCCACTTAGCTATGAAGCTCACTAGGTGACTTTGGGTCAGTCACTGTCTCTTTGCCTAACCTACCTCACAGGGTTGTTGTGAAGATAAAACTGGAAGGGGGAGAACCATGTTTGTACACCACGTTGAGCTCCTTGGAGGAAAGGTGGGATATAAATGTAATAATTGATAAATAATTCATTTAGGTTAATTAGTTTCAGTGGGTCTACTCTGAGTAGGACTTAGTTGAATGCCACCCAAATAGAAATATATTTATTTCTATCTTTATATATAAAAATATATTTTAAAAATTATGTGCATTTTGAAGTGTTCTACCCAACCAACACAGCTGGCCAGATAAGTGTGCATGCCAATCCAATGCTGTTTACTAAAAAAGGTGACATTTTTTCATTACGATATATGATGTACATCACACACACGTTTCCTTGAAAATCATAGAGCTGAAGAGAGGATGGATCACTTTGGATGACCAGAGGTCATTTGTGTTTGGTAACAAGCACTCACATGGAGAACACTTTGTGACCAAAGAGAATGTCAAAACTTCCTTTTTCAGTTTACATGCCTGCAAACTTACTGCCTTTCTGTGTTGTTACGTTTGATTAATGTACTGTATTTGTACTGAGTGAAGACTTACATATAAATAACTTTTGTTCCTGGGAAATTACTTGGAGACATACACTCTTGAGGCACTGCAGAGGTGAGTTTACTGCTCTTCCTGACACTTTTTGAGATCTTTACACACACCACCAGAATAATGTGAAGCTGCATTGTCAGAAGATACTGCAAAAGAAACAAGGGTGGAATCTTGACAGAGGATTTTATGGCAGCTGGCATTTGCCATTACGACTGCCAGCGCCAATGGAAAAGTTAGGGCAGCTTATGATTCAGTGCAGTAAATGATCACCACAGGAGTTAGGGCAAAGATTCTACTGCGATATAACTGTGGTATGAAACATCATACATCAAGAGACAAAAGGCAGAATTTTTCCCTCTGCATAACGCACAGTCTAACTGATTGATTAGAATTTGGAACGTTTCGTCTATTGGCTTATCCAACCTTTGTCTTGAAACATCAGTTTTAGGTGCAGCGAGACAGATGCTGAACTTGTAAAAATGATCTTGTCCTGTGTTGCAAAACACAATTAATATAGAGGCCTAGGTGAAAAATGTGTGGGTTTACTGGTAGGGTCATGCAAGAACAATCCCCACATGGATCCCCTTCCCCAAGTAAGATGCTCACTCACTTGTAATGGAGACAGGCTCAGTCCAAAACATTTTGGTGGCTGTGGCAGAAAATCCCAGGTGGTGCCCCCTTCTCACTATAATTAACATGGAGCTCTGATATTAGCAGGTTCTCTTATGCAATCCCTCCTGAAGTGAGCAGGAGCTGCTCCAGGGTATGCGTCAGAGCTTCAGCCATTTGCAATTGATAAGGGGCGGGCGGACATGTTGTCTATCTGGTAGAGGGGTGGGCAAAATGGGAGCAAAATAAGATCTCATCCTACCAACATCCACTTTTTTCCTCTCAAAAACAATCTGGGAATAATATAAAGCCATGTGCAACTGGCCTGTCAAAATTCTCTACGCTATTTGAGGACAGAAAAATTAGGACAACGTTTCACTACATTTCTCCATGGAAAGGACAACTTATTCAACACCTTCGTAGTGGAGAAGCTCACCATTAGCCATGGCGGTGGCAGCAGAGCTTGTTTCTTCCCCTCCCGCTAAGGTTGGTGTTAGTGTGTTGGCAGCCCAGCCAGCCAGCATTTTGCATTCTCCACAATGCCCTGGATCTAGCATCGTTCCAGGCATGGGGCGGGGGGGAGGCAGTGGCCACCACAAAAAAGGTGGAGAATATTTGGAGACAATTCTGGAAAAACTAGTGTTCTTTTTCTGGGAGGATGAGAAAAAGAAAAATCTTAGACATCTTCTCAGAAATATGTCTTCTGAGAAATGTGATTCAGCTGTCGCATAATGATGCAGCAACACTCCCAGAGGATCTCTGGGAAGAAAATAGTACTACCAGACATTAGAAAGAGCTCTTTTTGCTGATACCACTACAAATCTTCTGGTGGTGGCCATGGCCAGGGTCCCGTGCAGGCACAGCCTCTCTCCCAAATGATCAGAGCTCAGGTCTGCAAGGGGACCAGCTGTGAGTCCAAAGAGCCAGAGGGAAGAAGGTTGGTCCAAGGTAAGCTTGTGCCAAGTTCCAGAAACAGCAACACAGAGTCCAGAAACAAAGTAGTCCAAGACAGCTGAAGTAAAAAAGAGCAGCCACAGTAGGCCTGAAGGGCCACAGGCAAGTGATGTGGTCCAATACAGGAGACAGCAGGTGTTCAAAAGGCCCGATTGGCTGTCTGGGTGCCTTGATCCATCTGGGCTGACAAGCTTCAGCATATTTTCCAGCCATTGTTGTGACACTGGACTTTATTTGTTTAAACTAAAGATGTATTTTGCTTATTTGCTGCTTAAAGTAAAAAGTGCTGGGCCTGTTTAGAATTGTAGCACAGTAAACTGACAGTTAACTTGCTTGTGTGTTAATTTGCTGACAGTTAATTTACTTGTGTGTGTGTTAAAAGAAATGCTAATTTGCTGACATGCATTATCGTTGTTTGTTTAAAGCTGCGTTTGCAAAATAGCTAATGCTGGGAAAATCAGGTTTTGTTTCAATGTCCTGCTGTACTGTAGAAAAGTATCAACATTTGTTGCAGATACAAGGTCAAATTGAGCAAAACAAGTTGTGAATAACAAAGTCCAAATATGGACTAGGAAGAGAGGGGAAGGTACAGTGGGCATGGTTAAAGTGATGTAGTTATGATCATAATGATGCTAATGTAATTAACATAACCAAGCTGATAAAAAGGCCAGCACTGCAGAGTTTTGCCAGAACTGGCTTGGCCCTTCTCCACATGCACGTGTTAGAAATAAATATACTCCTACTTCACCTTGTTTCGTTCGTTTCTGAGACTCTATTAAGAACATAAGAACATAAGAAGAGCCTGCTGGATCAGGCCAGTGGCCCATCTAGTCCAGCATCCTGTTCTCACAGTGGCCAGCCAGGTGCCTGGGGGAAGCCCGCAAGCAGGACCCGAGTGCAAGAACACTCTCCCCTCCTGAGGCTTCCGGCAACTGGTTTTCAGAAGCATACTCCCTCTGACTAGGGTGACACAGCACAGCCATCACAGCTAGTAGCCATTCATAGCCCTGTCCTCCATGAATTTGTCTAATCTTCTTTTAAAGCCGTCCAAGCTGGTGGCCATTACTGCATCTTGTGGGAGCAAATTCCATAGTTTAACTATGCGCTGAGTAAAGAAGTCCTTCCTTTTGTCTGTCCTGAATCTTCCAACATTCAGCTTCTTTGAATGTCCACGAGTTCTAGTATTATGAGAGAGGGAGAAGAACTTTTCTCTATCCACTTTCTCAATGCCATGCATAATTTTATACACTTCTATCATGTCTCCTCTCACCCGCCTTTTCTCTAAACTAAAAAGCCCCAAATGCTGCAACCTTTCCTCGTAAGGGAGTCGCTCCATCCCCTTGATCATTCTGGTTGCCCTCTTCTGAACCTTTTCCAACTCTAGAATATCCTTTTTGAGATGAGGCAACCAGAACTGTACACAGTATTCCAAATGCGGCCGCACCATAGATTTATACAATGGCATTATGATATCGGCTGTTTTATTTTCAATACCTTTCCTAATTATCGCTAGCATGGAATTTGCCTTTTTCACAGCTGCCGCACACTGGGTCAACATTTTCATCGTGCTGTCCACTACAACCCCGAGGTCTCTCTCCTGGTCGGTCACCGCCAGTTCAGACCCCATGAGCGTATATGTGAAATTAAGATTTTTTGCTCCAATATGCATAATTTTACACTTGTTTATATTGAATTGCATTTGCCATTTTTCTGCCCATTCACTCAGTTTGGAGAGGTCTTTTTGGAGCTCTTCGCAATCCCTTTTTGTTTTAACAACCCTTTTGGGGTTTTGGGTGAGTACTGGGAGCGAATCCAAGCTACTAGAACCCCCAAAAGGGGCTAGGGCGTTTTGTTTGTTACAACTGGCGAGACTCCGCCGGGACTCATCTTGCTGGCATTCCTCTTTGCCTCGGGCGTAGTCCACAGGGAGTTGGGAAAAGTGCACACCAGGCTATCTTCAGCCTGCCCAAGCCTGTGAGAGTGGATCGGGGCGATGAGGGATCGCCATAATGACTCCCTTTTAAATCGAAACAAGGTTGGAGAGGAGCAGGGGATTGAACGTTCCAACGTCTTTGCTTGGCAGGGGTAAGGAGCCCAGTGAGCTTAAATGTGAGGAGAGTGGTGTGTGGAAGTGTGTGCGTGAGACAGGGCTTATCCGCAGCGGTTTACCCTGAAGTGAGTGCGGACCTGCAGTAGTGCGTTTCCCATACCTCGCGAGAGGCTGGGCCACGAAAACAGGGAAGCGAGTGTTGTACGTCATCTGTCCGTTGTTTTGTCTCAGACACCCCCCAGGTTAGTCGGAGAGGCTACCCCCGAGTGTCATACATCATCTGCAGAGGGGCAGAGGGGACTAGGCACAGGAAAAATGGGGCAGGGTGCATCAAAACAGGAGAGGACAGAGAGGACAGCACAGAGGGAAGTTAAGAAAGGGTCTGGGAAGAGTCAAAAGAAAAAGGGCGATTGGAAAATGACCCCCCCTTGAATGTGTTTTGCAAAATTTTGCTAGATTTAAGAAAAATGTTATTTCTTCCGGAAGGCCAGTCCCGAATGAAGAACAATTGTCAATGTTTTGTGATGAAGAGTGGGTGGGGCTGGGCATTGGCTGGCCACAGGGAGGCACATTCAATATCACTAGGGCTAGACAGTTGGAAGCCACCCTTTATGAGTTGCTGCCAGGCAAGGCAACCTCGTGGTGGTATGCAAGGGGTTGGAGAATCATCTGTCTAGACCCACCACAAGAATGTGTGCTCCAAATGGTACAGGCTCAATGTAAAATTAATGAGGGGAAGAATTTGAAAATTAATCCCCCAGTCCTCCAGGCAGAAGAAGAGGAATGTTTAGTTTCACCTACGGCCCCTCCCGTGATTCCTTTACCGCCACCTCAGGGTCCGATGATTCCTCTACCAGCACCCGCATTACCAGTGTTACCACAGGTGGTCCAACAGCCAGCAGCTCAAATTCAGCCACCAGCTCAAATTCAGCCACCAGCTCAGACGCCACCAGCTCAAAATCAGCCCCCAACGTACCAACAGTCGCAGACCCCGCAGACCCAGCCCACTAGTTCTGGAACCCCGTCTGGAGCTGTACCAACGTTCCAGGATTTAAGTCAATCTTTAGGGCGGCTGAGTCAAGAATATGATATGTTGGATCGTTATCCCCACTCTGTATTGCAAAGCCAGGGTTTGGGAGCTTCGCCCCAAACGATACATCCACGTCTCCAAATGATTGAGGAAGTTAGGAGGGAGAATCAAGGAGTAAGCGGACATACCTTGCGGAGTGGGCGGACATATAGTTCCACTCCCATAGGCAATAACGCAGGAAGAAATAACCCTGAAATGGAAGATCTTTTGGCTGATGGTACCTTTATGGGACCGATGCGACAAATGCTTGATGGCCATGGACAGATTGCTTATGTGCATGTGCCTTTTACTACATCTGATTTGTTTAATTGGAAAAACCAGATGCCAGGTTTGAGAGAAGACCAAGATAAGTATTGTCAATTGTGGGAGACTATTTTTGCAAGCCACCATCCCACTTGGGCAGATATACAGACATTAATGAATGCCCTTCTTAGTCCAGAGGAGAAGTCATTGGTACTTTCCCAAGCCAATGCTCTCGCATTAGAAGAGCAGAGACAAGGTGGCAATGCGCCCGGTTTAGCTCCAAATCGTGTTTTACCAACAGTAGATCCTCAGAGGTGGGTTCAAACCCCAGGAGCAGCGGCCCCCGAAATCACCACATATAAACGACTGATTTTATATGGACTTAGACATGCCATTCCTAAACCAATGAATGTGGCAAAATTATATGAAATTCATCAGGAAAAGGAGGAAACTCCCTCTGCTTTTCTTAACCGCCTTACTACAGCTATGTGGAGATTTACTACCCTTAATCCTGAGGGTGCTGAAAATCAAAGGCTCCTAATTTCTTTGTTTATTGGCCAAAGTTCTACAGATATTCGAAAGAAATTGCAGAAGGTGGAAGGAGTGATGGGTATGGGACTGGGACAAATAATAGACATAGCGTTCAAGGTCTATGTAAATAGGGATGAAGCAACTAAGAGAGAAGAAGGAGAAGAGAAGAGAAGAGAAAGAGAAGAGATGAAGAAGCAATACAGTATGATTGAGAAGCAATGTGACATGATTGCGGCAGTGGTCGGTGTGAATCAAAGAGACAAAGAAAGAGGGCCAAGGAGGAGATTAGAGAAGGACCAGTGCGCTAAGTGTTTGAAGAAAGGCCATTGGGCAAAGGACTGTAGAAATGAGAAGGTACCTAGGCGCCGCCAAGATGGACGAGGAGGCCCATATGGCTATAGAGAGGTTCCTGACTCTAGGGACGACTACAGGGAATCCAGGACAGTCTCAAGTTCTGATCTGAATCCACCCTATGTCCGGATGGCGGCTGCCAGGGGGCAACAGGAGGAATCAGAATGAAGGTGGACGGGATATGAGGGCAGCTCGTGGGAAGAACCATATGTTTCCCTTACCCTGGATAATTCGGCAGTCCGAGGACTAGTGGATACAGGAGCGGCCTTCTCTATGGTTCCACGAGCAATGTTCCGTCTACCTTTGACCCTCAGTAAAGAAACCAAGGATGTAATGGGAATAGAAGGAAAGCGTAGTCGAATCCCTTTGTCCCAACCCATCCAGGTACACCTTCCAGGAAGAGAAGATGACCAACGTTATTTTACACATCAGTTTTTGGTTTCGGATGGTTGCCCCATTGCAATATTTGGAAGGGACCTTCTAGCAAAGCTTCAAGCTCAAATCACATTTAGAGGAAAAACCTTGGAAGTGATGATACCAAAGCAACAAGAATGCGCTTTCCAAATGATCTTAAGGGGGGAGCCAGAAGTTAAAGAGAAACAACAGTGGGAGCCTCCGGAAGGAATTCATCCTGATGTTTGGGCCAGAAAGAATAATCCTGCTCGTGCGGTCAATGCTGAACCAGTGAAGGTCAGATTGAAGCCTGGGGTAGGCCCAACCCCAGTACGCCAATTTCCTTTGAAGCCAGAAGTATGCCTAAGTTTGAAGGAACTAGTGACGGACTTCATCCAATACCAATGGCTACATCAGACCACTAGTCCACACAATACCCCCATATTTGGAGTTCTTAAGGAAGGCCGCCCAGGACAGTATAGATTAGTACAAGACTTGAGAATAATTAATGAAAAGGTCCTGGAAGATGTTCCAGTAGTGCCAAACCAACACACTCTGCTGGCTCATGTACCTGGCGATACTGCCCGATTTACTGTCATTGATCTAAAAGATGCATTCTTTTCAATACCCCTTCATGAAGATAGTCAAGACCTTTTTGCGTTTCAATGGGAGGATCCGGTTGACCTCCGACAGTGTCAGCTGACCTGGTCTGTGTTACCTCAAGGGTTTATCAGCTCCCCATCTGAATTTACTAAGGCATTGCAGAAGGACTTGGGACCTTGGTACAAACGACAACCAACGTCAGCATTGCTGGTCTATGTGGATGATCTTCTGATTTGTAGCCCAGATGAAAAGAGTAATGAACAAGACGCTGTGAACCTTTTGAACCATTTGCATACCTGTGGATATCGGGTGTCCAAAGAGAAGGTACAATGGAATCAGGAGAAAGTGACTTACCTTGGATACCAACTGTCACGGGAAGGACGAATGTTGTCAACTGAAAGGCGGACAGCGATCTGTGGTTTACCACCACCAACAAATGTTAGGGAGCTACGATCATTTTGGGGTTTAGCTGGCTTCTGTCGACAATGGATACCAAATTATAGTAGTTATGCCACTTCCTTGTACGAGTTGCTGAAGAAGGAAACAGATTGGAAATGGACTAAAGAATGTCATCAAGCTTTTGTAAACATCAAGCGAGCTTTACAAGAGGCACCAGCCTTGGCTCTGCCAGATGGACTAAAACCATACAGACTATATGTTTCAGAAAACAAGGGAACTGCCAGCGGAGTCTTGACACAACAGTGGGGTCCTGATCACCTACCTGTAGGTTATTATTCCTCTCAATTGGATCCTGTAGCAAGAGGATGGCAAGCATGACTGCGAATTGTGGCAGCCACAGGAATTCTTTTGAAGAAAGCTGAAAAGATCATGATGGGAGCCCCTGTAGAAGTACTAGGACCTCATGATTTGAAAAGGATCCTGGGAGAGAAGGCAGCTAAGGTTCTCAGCCCAAGTAGGCTTACCCAGTATGAACAGCAGCTGCTAGGACGACAAGGCTTACATCTGAAAACTTGTAATACCTTGAATCCAGCAACACTACTGCCCCAACCGGGAGAGTTAGTACATGATTGTATCCAGACACTGGAATGATCATTGAAACCCCAAGTAGATTTGACTGATCAGCCAATAGCAGGACGACATTTATATGTGGATGGAAGCTCGAAGGTAATAGATGGACAACGGTATGCAGGCTATGCCGTGTGTGAGGACCTGAAGCCTGTAAAGAGTGTTCAGTTGCCGCCTACCTATTCAGCCCAGATGGCAGAACTGGCCGCAGCCATAGAGGCCCTGAAAGAATTGGATCAACAAGAAGGAAATATATATACTGATTCTAAGTATGTATTCCAAACTGCACATGCTTTCGCTATGTTGTGGAAGGAAAGAGGCTTTATTAAAAGTGATGGACACAGGATTGAGCATCAACAGATGATAAAGGAATTTCTGGAATGTGTCCAGTTACCAAAGAAAGTAGCTATTATTCATGTGAAGGCCCATGGAAGAGAAATGGATCCAGTTCGGCGAAAGGGAAATCATCAAGCAGATGAGGCAGCAAAGGAAGCAGCGCTGAGTGGACTACCATTGGAAAAGAATCTAATTAACATTATGATTCCATGGAGGGAGTTGGTCCCCCAATATTCTAAGAAAGAAGAAGATGTTGCAGTACAATATGGGGCTCAGAAATTATCTAGTGGTTGGTGGCAGTTACCTACAGGATTAATTTTTGTCCCAAGGGCAGTGCTTCGAGCTCTTGTACTAGAGACTCATAAGCAGACTCATCTTGGAGGCAATGCTTTAGGGGATCTTCTAATCAGACAAGTGGTTGCATCTGGATTATATGAAGAAACAAAGTGAGCAGTATATGGATGTACTATCTGTGCAGCAACTAATCCTGCTCCAAAGCCACCGCCAGCCATGGGAGGAAGACCATGGGCCTACTATCCTTTCCAGCGATTACAAATAGACTTTGCAGAATTGCCAAGATGTTTAGGGTACAAGTATTTGCTAGTTATAATAGATCAGTTGACAGGATGGATAGAGGCCTTTCCTACGCGAACGGCGACAGCAATTACAGTAGCAAAGATACTGTTGAAGGAAATCTTTCCAAGATATTCTATGCCAGAGACATTTGAGTCAGACCAAGGCCCACACTTTGTGAGTAAGATAATTTGTGCTGTAAGTGCGGCCTTGGGGTTCAAGTGGAACCTTCATACTCCATGGACACCACAATCATCTGGTCAAGTTGAACGTGCTAACTGAACGGTTAAGACTTTGTTGACCAAACTCTGCCAAGAGACTAAGTTGAATTGGATGACAGCGCTGCCATTGGCTTTGACCATCATGAGAAACACTCCAAGGGGAAAAACAAAATTGACTCCTTTTGAGTCACTGTTTGGCAGACCTCCCATTGAGCCTGGGCCTCAGACAGAGATTAATGGGGAATTAGGGAACAGACAGTTATTGGAGTATGTTACTGCCTTGCAGGGTGTCTTGTCTTCTATTCACAGGCATAATCGTGAGTTTCAGAGGCTACCCTTGGATGTGGCTATCCACCAATACCAACCAGGAGATTGGGTACGAGTTCGGAAGTGGAAGCAAGAGCCTTTGCAGCCCACGTGGGGACCACCGGAGCAGATCATTCTGATTACTGAGTCTGCCGTAAAGCTCGTAGGCCATAAGCGGTGGGTCCATGCCAGCAGGATAAAGAGAGCATAACCTACAATTACCCAGGAACCAGAGAAGGGAGTAGCCAAGGACTCCCCACCTGGAGAGGCGAAGGATCAGACGCCTGAAGAAAAGTGGTTATCAGAAACCGTGCCGGGTTTCAACCTGAAGCTCAAGTTGAAGAGACAGAGAGACTGAGATTGTATGGGAGGATCAAAGAAACCTTTTCCCATTCAGGCTGTTAGTGTACGGCTGCCAGGAGACCCTAGAAGGAAGGTTCCAATAACAGTAGTTCAAATTGTAGATACGTGTACTAAGGATAGAAAACATCTACATACCATTGCTCGAACCTTTTTGGATTCTGTTCTTCCGCCCGATATTGATCTCAGGACTGTACACCTGAGGTGGTAGATGGGAGGGTCTCCACCAACGTTGCCACCGGAAGCATACCCTAGGGATTGGAGATTTGAATCTTTTGAAACTTGGGGACGTGTCTCAGTAAATGTTATTTTGCCCCATGTTCCGTTGATTGCTAATATACCAAATAATCCTAGACAGTATTATTATCCTCCTGCTTTAGAGGCAAATCTTACATACCGACGACGTGTATGGCGTAGATGGGCGGATCGATACGTTCTTGACCAAGGCCCTTAATTGCTACATAAAGTAGCATAATAGGGTAATGAGTGGCTCAATACGCCCTTCTCCTCTTACAGCTACAATAAACCCTGCAGCAGTAAGGCTGGACACAGGTGTCTCAGTGGTGGTACATCAAGCTCGTGTACCTCCTGGACAAATACTTCAGCGGTGGTATATAGTTGTGAAGACTTTTTTGTTTTCAAGACATTTTTAAGTACTAACTTAGATTGTACCTTACGTCAAAATGGGAAGAAACTCTGCAGATATCAACTCTCTGGGCTTTAAGCTTATGTTTGGTACTATTTTGTGTCTCATTTCTTTATCTGTGGTATATATCTGCTTCCCAACTTCTTTTTCCACGCAAGAAACGAGAATACGCAGAGGTCAAAGGCGCTCATTCCAGGAGGAAAAAAGGAAAAATGTGTTTGTTGAACTTGCCCAGGAAGTAGCTAAAGGATTTAACCTTAGCAATTGTTGGGTCTGTGGTAATCCAAGAGGGTTTCCCCAGTGGCCATGGATGGCAATACCTCTCAACCCCAAGTGGTTATTAAGTAACCTTAGTGAGGTACACAATGGAACGGGAGTTTGGAAAACGAGTCACTGGTAGTATTTAAATTGGATTCCTACCGGCCAGTATTGCATTTCACAAAATTCTACCAAGGCAATGCATTGGCTCGGAAATAGTAAGTGTAATTGGACTCTCCAATATGTCACTCGATATTATCCAGGACCTGGAGAGACCACCACTCCTTGTGCCTTGTGGAGTAATGGAACACATGTGGCATTAAAGAATGGTACTTGGGCACCATGTATTCGAATGAAAAAGAATGGGATAAACGATTCATATTCATGTCGTACCCATTGGAATAATTTAACTCAAGAGGGACAGTTATGTGCCTGGTTCAAAAGTAGCAAGAATCAGTCCCTCAATAGAAAAGAATGGGTTTGGCACCATTTGAATGGGACAGTAGTGAGTGGATTCCAAAAATATTGGGCAGTCACTAACCATACAAAACCAGGATGTGTCTGCAAATGGAAAAATGAAACAGGGTTATGGAGATGTACAGTAACCCAGGCTAGTTTAAGCCCACTTGGAAATGAATCATACTACATCCCATATCAAATGAATAAATCTATGTTTAACAAAGAAGCACTTCCGGCATTAAAAGATCATTATTGGATTTGTGGATCTATAGCCTATTCAATTTTACCAATTAATTGGACACACATATGTTATATTGGGATTACACAACCCCAATATGCAATAAAAGGTGGAGGTTTGAATCCTTTAATCCCAGTGTTTGATGAAGAACAGTCTGAAAGAAAGAAAAGAGCACTTGATCTTTCTCTGACAAAGGGCCAAGGGAATGATTGGGAAGATACTTGGCCTCCAGAATGTATCATTGCAACTTATGATCCTGCCTCATGGGCACATGATGGTACAGCGGGATATCGTGGCCCAATATATATTTTGAATCGTCTCATTAGACTTCAGGCGGTATTGGAGATAATAACCAATCAAACAGCTAAAGCCCTAATATTGCTTGCTGATCAATCAACACAAATGAGAGAGGCTATACTCCAAAACAGACTGGCCTTGGATTATTTGTCAGCCAAAGAAGGAGGGGTCTGCGGACTCCTAAATTTGACAGAGTGTTGTTTGAGAATTGATGACAATGGTGAAATAATAAAAGACATAGCTAACAAAATTAAAAAGCTTGCTTATACCCCAGTGCAAACCTGGAAAGGAATAAATCTTGGATTTGGGGAAGTTGGTTTAACTGGTTTGGAGGAATGAAAACAATGATTGTATTGGTTGTTCTGATTTTATTGGGATGTATGATTTTGCCTTGCTTGATGCCTATAATCATGAATGGTATTCGCAGCATAATAAATAATGCGGTAACTAAAAGTAGCATGCAAATGTATGGTAAAATTATGTATCAGCAAGTGATTCAGAATGAAGAAGCTATATGATATAAATATCAAAAAGCTTCTAAGGGGGGAATTGTGACACTGGACTTTATTTGTTTAAACTAAAGATGTATTTTGCTTATTTGCTGCTTAAAGTAAAAAGTGCTGGGCCTGTTTAGAATTGTAGCACAGTAAACTGACAGTTAACTTGCTTGTGTGTTAATTTGCTGACAGTTAATTTACTTGTGTGTGTGTTAAAAGAAATGCTAATTTGCTGACATGCATTATCATTGTTTGTTTAAAACTGCGTTTGCAAAATAGCTAATGCTGGGAAAATCAGGTTTTGTTTCAATGTCCAGCTGTACTGTAGAAAAGTATCAACATTTGTTGCAGATACAAGGTCAAATTGAGCAAAACAAGTTGTGAATAACAAAGTCCAAATATGGACTAGGAAGAGAGGGGAAGGTACAGTGGGCATGGTTAAAGTGATGTAGTTATGATCATAATGATGCTAATGTAATTAACATAACAAAGCTGATAAAAAGGCCAGCACTGCAGAGTTTTGCCAGAACTGGCTTGGCCCTTCTCCACATGCACGTGTTAGAAATAAGTATACTCCTACTTCATCTTGTTTCGTTCGTTTCTGAGACACTATTGGGTGAGTACTGGGAGCGAATCCAAGCTACTAGGACCCCCAAAAGGGGCTAGGGCGTTTTGTTTGTAACATTGTCAGGGTGGTGCTGTGGAGCAGCTAGGTTCTGGCCAGCCCGTTCCTCTACTTGTCACTTGTCTGGTGACCCAGAGTATAAGATGCCTGAGGTTTGCTGCCAGAGTCCTAAGCTCAATCCTGCTGGTGGTTTACGGTACTATAAAGCTCTTATATAGCTCCCACTCCTTTTCAGTGTGTCTTGTGCAGAGACTCTCTTCAGTGGCCATGGGCCAAAATGTTTGGTTTTTCAGAAGCACATCAGGAGACTGCCACCCCAAAAAGCTTCCCTCTGAAACACACTCATGCTAACGGAGCAGAGACCGAGCTTCCTCAAAGCCATAGTCCCTTCCAACAGTAGATGCTGTAGTAGTCAGTGCATCTCAGAAGCATTGCCAATCAGTCCTCCCACTCTGCTTATTTCTCTGGAGGCGTTGCATCAACCAGTGCTGGCACTGGTACAAGAGATGGAACAGCATCTTGGTGGGGTGGAGTGCACTCAGGACTGGCACCAGGGGTCAGCAGCATCATGCACTTGCCAAGGACTATTTCCCAGTAACAGACCCTCTTCCAGTTTCCTGAAATCTCCTGGTCCTGCTTTTCCTTACTGATGTTGTTGCTTCTCACCTGTCTTCTCTGAGTAAAGGAAGGTGAGAGGAGTGAGGGTCTCAAAACCTAGATCTAGCACTGCCTGTATGGGCCCTTGGGATTGGGTGCAATGGCATACTGACATCTTCAGCACTGGTGCTGCTATATGTTCTAGTGGCATGACTAGGAACCCTTTGCAGTCTGTATTATTGCAAAACTCCACAAATACCCTTCGTTAAGATAAGGGAAAATAAAGTGCTATTAGTGGTTTCAAGGTCAAACCATAGTTCTTGCTATGAAAATATAAAAGAGAAGCACATTACTTTGTCAGGTTAATACAGTGTGATAGACTTTCTCAGGCAGCACATCCAGAAAGACTGTAAATGTCTAATAGATTTAGGGAAACTGTACCTCAGGGAACATATTAGAAAGAAGCCATCAATGGATCAAATTGCTCGCTGCGTATTACTTATTGGTGACCAGCATGGTTTTAAGTGATTGCTCTCTTATCAAAAGCCTGGAGACAAATTGAATGCTTTAAATTAACTTTGCAAGAATGGGTCAATAATTTCTGTTGGAGAACGTGCGGTGCTTTCTGTGGGGTTGGGTTCCCTGTCTCCTCCTAAACACTTCATGAGCAATTCATGTAATTTCAAATGCTGTAATTACGTTCTGGGGAGTATTTTTGCCAAATGATTTTGAAATTACTTAATATGCTGTTTATCCTTTGTCATTCTTTACAGATGAAATTGGTCATATCTGCAAAGTCTCTGAGGTGCTTCTCTCTAACGACAAAGCAACTTTAATTATAAAAGATGTTTATGGGAGGTTTGCATTAATCAAAGAACACCAACAAAATGAAATTCATATGTTTGCAGACCTCTAAAACATATGTATGTTTTTGTCCTGCAGAGATACCAATTGTGGAACAAAATGTGTTTTGGACTTCACAATCTTCTGGTCACTCTAACACAAACAGCTAATATAGTGGGGTGGCTAAGAGATGAAGATGTGACCCATAAAACCCCCTGTTCGAATCTTATCTTAGCCATGTATAGGCCTGGTAAGATTGAGTACATGGAAGGGTTAAGAAGGAGCCAGTCCAGCCAGCGGTCTTGAGCTGATGGTGAGAACATTTATTAAATGGACAAGGCTGCCTGTCCGATTCAAGACAAACCATGGGCCAAAGGACCAGAGAAGACAGGCTCTTCATTACCCTGGACAGAAGCAGACCATTTGTTCCAATAGGCTCCCCTCCTGAGCTCGTATATATCAAAGATGGGGAGCCTGTAGTCCTCCAGATGTTGTTGTGTTGGAGTTTATGGGATAAAAAGATTTCGTAGTTCTATCTCTAGCAGAGTAAAGATGGCAGAATGGAATGAGCAATTAATCAGCCCCACTTCCACCCACAGAATAAAACAAACACACTTTTCTTCTGTAAAGTACAGTACATAAAAATAGTTTTAGTCATGACCTTCATGTATACAGTGATACAGGCAGAGCTTGTAAAGAAATGAGGAAAGAAGAAGTTAGGTTACTTTCAGCTTACCACTGGCCCTCTCATTTGGGCAGCCCCTCTTCCTCGGTGCAAGAGTTCCAGCCATCCTTGCCCCAGGACTGAGAGTTCCCACACTTGCTGCTGAGTTTACCCAGTTCTCAGACTCTCCTTCCACCCATCTCCCCTAGGACCACAGGAGACAATAAACCAGACAGGAACTTCAGCACTCCACACTTCTGCAGCAAATTGTTTTTAAAAGATGTGTTTTAAACTTGTATATTTGTTTTTAATGTTTTTAGTTACTGTAAACCGCCCAGAGAGCTTCAGCTGTGGGGCAGTATACAAATACAATAAATAAATAAATAAATAAATAAATTTGTGATTAAAAAAAAATCCTAATGAAATTTCTCAAACGTTTTAGTGCAGATTTCTCCTAACAAACACATTTCTGTGGGCAGCTGTGACTAACGCACACATTTTTGAAAGCAGTTTCTCATCATGTAATGCATTTTTGCATGTTATTTTCACTCACATATTCATTTTTATGCACACATCCCTCTAATGTATGCATTTTTGTAAACATTGGTTAGTTGGTGAACTTCATCGCAAAGTTCAAACAAGTGCGAATTTCGAAGGATGGCTGTGTTCCGGTTCTCCTAGCGTTTTGGTAAGTGTGAATTTGATAAATTCAGCTTGAAGTGTGCCCATCCCTACTCAAGAGCAGGGGAGAACACACTGAAGCACTTGTCTGGATTCAGGCATGGCTAAGAGCCCGAAAGAGGTGGAGTCTCCAGCTTCCATATAAGCATCTAGTCATTGCTGTCATAGTTGTTTGAACTCTCTTCCAAGTACCAGCTTGCCTGACTGACCTGGACAGTCAGTCAGTGTCCTAATTGCTGCTTGTGGTTGGGGTCTTTATGAGTCATGGTCTCACTTGGTGGTATTATGTTTAGCGTGACCCTGCTCTGCAAGATGGAACTGATAATGCTGACATGCCAACAGTCTTGTTGTAAAGGCTACTGAATGCTTTGATGCTCCTTTCTTCACACAAGCAGAACGCTGGTCTCAGCCCCCACCAGGAGGTGTGTGGGTTCCTGCCAGGATATGAACAAGTGGCATGCACAGACACTCTGTGCATGCCCCTCTCTGCTGCTTCACTCTGCCCACCAAGCAAGCAGCTGAACAAGCCAGGATTCACTGTTAACATAGCTTCTCAAACGATGGTTAATGGCTTACAAAGAAGTCTAGACACTGAGGTCACATCCACACTATACATTCAAAGCACTCCTATGATACTTTAATAGTCATGGCTTTCCCCCCAAAATCCTAGGAACTGTAGTTTGCCAAGGGTGCTGACCTCACAGACCTACAATTCCCAGCATAGTTCCCAGGATTCTCCATGACTGTTAAAGTGGTATAAAAGTGCTTTTAATGTATGGTGTAGATGTGACCTGAAGCAGCTTTGAACCATGGCTTAACACCCTGTCTTGTTGTAAGCCATTAACCATAGTTTCCAGGTATGCACATAATGGGAAGCTATGGTTAATGGCTGGATCCTGGCACTTGCTGGGCAGAGTGAAGGAGCTACAAAGGAATTGTATGCACCTGAGCAGTGTGTATGCATATCCTGGTGTATTAAGCCATGATATAAGCATGTGAAGCAGGCCACCTTAATGCCCAATGCTACATTAAGCTGTGTACAATAATGATAACTTACACTAAGGCACATAACGACAGCAAAAACTGCGTACACAGCTTACAATTTACTATTGCTGTTAAATGCAACTATGGCACTGAATCTCTGTGTACTGGACCAGCCCAACAGTGCTGTGAAAATATTCTCACTGTATTTACAGCTATTAAAACAATGCAGCAACACTCACATACTATATATAGGCAACTTTAAAATAGCTGGATGAGGGACTCTGCCTTTCATTCATTGCTCTCCATATTTGTCCCCTTCCTCTATATTTTTCTTTTTTTTGCTTATTTCCTGTGTGTAATTTGGATCAGAATTTCCAGTCAGTGCGAGTTCCTTAACTGCTACTGAAATTGGAGGGTTATTATCATAATTCAGTTGCATTTCCCTCCTTTCATTATGCATGCATCGGTTAAAGGGTCATTATGTATTGGCACTCAGCTACGTTAACCCCATTATGTTCAAGCCATTTAAAATCATGAGTATCTATAATCCACAACTTCAGGAAAAAAACAGAGAGACGCTTTATGCTCACGAGGTGAGTGAACATATTAGTTAAATAAGCATCCTGTTCTGGAGCAATTGCTACGTACAAGGTGTGAACCACGATCTGTGGATTTCATTTGTTAGTAAATTGTTTTCGTAAAAACGAGCTGTTCTTCATCTTTTGCAGGATGCTCATTTGCAAAATATCTAGACAATTCTGGTGTGGAGCAGGTCTTCTCTAAGGAACAACTCCTATGCATTTTCGAGCAGTAGACCACAAAAAAGCATCTCGCACATCACACACAGCAACATGTCCAGATTTTGTCATCAAATGTACAATCAATAGATAGCCATTGAACATATGAAACAGGCTTGTACTGAGTCAGAGCATTGATCTATCTAGTCCAGTATTGTTTACTCAAACAGATACCTCCTGCAGATACCACCTTATCAGGAGGTCTGTTATGCACAACATAGGGAACAGACCTTTAGTGTTGTGGCACCTATCCTGTGGAATTCCCTCCTCTTAAATATTAGACAGGCACCATCTCTGTTATCTTTTCAGCGCCTACTGAAGACCTTCCTCTTTCAACAAGCCTTTTAAGTAGAGACCTTATCCCAGTTTGCGTCTGTGTTGGAATTGCTTTTTAAAGATTTTTTAAAAAAAGATGTTTGTTTTAATATGTTTTTAAAGATGTTTTGTTTTAATATATTTTAATGCCTGCTTTTATGATGTTTTATAGTGTTTTTGTTTGCTGCCCTGGGCTCCTATTGGGAGGAAGGGCGGGATAATAATAATAATAATAATAATAATAATAATAATAATAAACCTTACCTAACCTAGTGACCACCAGAAGCTGGCTGATAGCATGTGTAGTCCAAATATCTGGAGAAAGGTTGGTTCTCCTCCTCTTGGCGTTCACTAAGAGCGGGGTAAAAATATTTACCTCAGTGTGGTAAGGGGCCAGTGGGCCACCAGTAAAAGTGCTTTGAGGGTCAAATTCAGCTGCCAGCTTTCCATCTCTGATCAATGCCTAACTATTCCAAAGAGAGTCCTTTGCTAGTGTTAACTAGGGGTGGACAAATCAGTTACGTTTGGTTTCTCATTTCTTCCCATCTAAGCTCAGTTCACCATTTTCATACATCAGTTTGTGAATTTTGTTGAAAATTCATCAAACTTTTTGCAAGCATTTCTGCTCCTTTTGCCTAGTATACACATTTTTGTATGTTATTTTCACTAATATATGAATTCCTACACATTTTTTTAGTTGCAGAACGAAATCACAAAAGTCAGAGAAGTGTGAATTTTGAAATATAGTTCACATACTGTTTCTGGAAGTGCAGATTAGGTTCATTTACGTTAACAATGTGAACCAAACCGAATCCCCCCCTTCATCCCTTCTGCCAGCAGGCATTTTAAGTAATGCTAACTGATGTTACCCTTTGTATCCCTTTTGTAACTTCATTGTACACTGCTTAGAAACTATGGTGTTCAGCTGTATACAAAATGTTGAAATAAAAAATAAAATCCATACACTTTCCACCTGCAAGCCATGTGGAGACTTGGGTGGGTTTGGTACTAGTTGCCTAAAATCCGTATCTCAGTGAGTGTAGCAGTAAAGGGCCACACGAGGTCCTTTCCCCACACTTGTTGTTCAGCATAACAGTAAGTCATGCAAACTATCATGTCCTACAAGCCGACAAGAACAGGGACCAAAATGCACCACGCTGCATTAGAAGAGATAAGCTTAGTACATTAAGCCCATTTGGTTCACAGCTACTCACTTTTTATAAAAGAACTGGGAGGGGGAGGTGATATCAACAATTTGAAATTGCCCCCTTCCATCGCTAACTAGCACTCCTGCATTCATTCCAATGGGAGTGCAGAATACAGCACTTGGAGGAGACAGGATTGCAGTGGCAACAAGCCGATCACACACTGATATCCGTTTCCCTAAGTCAGGAAGACTCGAACTTCAGCAACCAAGTTTCTCCCACTCAGTAGTGTAGTTGCAAATTCAGAAGCAAAGGATCCCTTTATGATAGTCACAGCCATGCCCCTACGCCCTTTTTTGCTGCGGGGATGAGAATGAGATCCTTGTTAATGCCTTCTCCCACAACAACATACATCCCTAGGAGCCAATAAGCAAGAAAGGGGAGTGTTAGTTACTGAGAAGAGTCTTCTCAGTGGCTCTCACCTCCTTTCACTCTGATTGGCTCCAATCAGCAGGCAAGGACAAGGAAGCATGCTAGAAGACTCTTCTCAGTGGCTAACCTTTATGCTGATTGGCCCGTAAGATGCTGGAGATATAGGGACCCTGCTCCCCCAAAAAGAAAGGGGTCTAAGACCCCCCGAGACCCTCAGCAACTACACCCCTGCCCCCACTGGGAGCTTATATAAGAGCTGGCAGCTCCATCCACTCTTGGCTTCCAGGCAGGCACTTACCTGGGCAAACACATCCATGCATTTCCCCATCCTCCCACATAGCCTCCCATACAGCTAGTCAGGCACATCTGGAGGTGTTCTGGTTGTGAAGTTCCTGCCTGGCTCGTTATATTCCCTGTTCCTCTGCCCCCTCGAGGGAGATGTGTGGGTGGGTGGGTGGGGGGTCTGAGAGCCTTCCAAGAACCCAGGCAGTTGCTGTGGGGGCCTCCAGTCCGAGGGCAGATAAGGCTGGATCCAGCAGCTCTTCACTGACAGTGCGAAAATCTGCTGGAAAGCCCTGCCTGTTCTCTGAGCAGACCTCAGGGGTCAAGGTCTGGACACAGGGCTGAATCCTGTCACCTGGCCTTCCCCAATAGGTGCCCCATGGGATGGGGGCTTGTTTGTGTTGTCTTTACAACATATTGCATTCCCATATCCCAGTATCCCTGCATTGACCCCCTCCCCCTGTACACATCCTGCCCATAACAATGACTAGCACCTTGCTTAATACTAAATAGTGAACATAGCTCCTCTGAGAACAGCTGGAAATATTCCAAGCATTAAAATGCCACATGTGAACCAAGATTTCTCTCTCCCCACCCCCCACCCCCAAATCAGTAAATTATACGATTTGGACATAGACTACATGAGCTGATTAATGAGTGGAAGAAAAAAAGGCAGAAATATCTGAACTGAGCTGAATGAGAAAATTACATTTTCCCAAGAACACAGATCAAAAACGCATAAGATGTCACAGAGCTTTTGCTTTGAAGCCTCTTCTGTATTTTTTTAAAAGAATACTTACTTACAGTCTATCAACATGACCAAACATGCATCATATATTTCTGCAACCCATTGATTTGTATAGTTGCGGTGATCACCCTGAAAGTGTTTGGAAGGTGGAGAACAGCCTAATATCGACATCACTAGTTTGGCTCTAATTTTGTAGTTCCCATAACAACACCCAAATGACAGAAAGCTCTGTCAAAGAACTAGATCCCAGCGCCGCTCACCAAACTTATCAGGACTCAGATGCTTAGATGAAAGTGCTCTGTCCTCCTTGTTTTCTGCAGGAAGGCAGATTCCCCAAAGTTTTCCTTGTGAGGAGTCCTCACATGATGAAACTTACAGCTAATTGCTGTCACTGTTTTTTCCCCAGTGACAATTGCATCAGCGACATAACACACCTGGTTTTCCATTCCAGCAAGAGAGGCGATGCTGCTGCAGATCATCATTGCTTTATGGCAGCCTTTCCCAACCTGGTTGCCCTCCAGATGTTTTGCTCTACCAGTCCCATCAGCCCTAGCCGGCACGGATGAGAGTTGTAGTTCAAAACATCTGGAGGGCACCAGGTTGGGGAAGGCTGCTTTATAGATTGCATCATCCTTCTGGCTCTGTTGATGCTGCAGGTAATGAACATCACATTTCAAATGTCTTAAAGCAAAATGCAATGGCTGTGGGGGGAAAAAAAGTTTAGCTTCTTTTTCAACCAACCATAATCCTTCATTTATGTATTACAGTGTGGTTTTTTCCCCTGTAGCATATATGTGTGAAACTTGACAGCTTGATTGCAGTAGGGTCATGCCTACAGGCTGCTGTTTAGATGCTTCATATGAGAGAGAATGCATGCACGCACACACATAAAAAACAAATGTAGTTGCTGGAATAAAAACAGACTGTTTGTCATGCTGTCTGTGTTTACCACCTCGAGTGCACAATTCAACAGTTTTTGCAAAATTGAATAGTATATGCTCCAAT
Source organism: Rhineura floridana (assembly GCF_030035675.1). NCBI lineage: Eukaryota > Metazoa > Chordata > Lepidosauria > Squamata > Rhineuridae > Rhineura > Rhineura floridana. Next base: position 28,965,006 of record NC_084496.1, on the reverse strand, counting down.
TCTCCCTTGGAATGTTATGATTGGAATGGGTTGTAGTTCGGAACAGAAGGCTCTGGGGCTTTGTTCGGCGGGAGAGAAAAAGATCTTGCCTCAAGCACAATGATCTTTCTACCTACTCATATGTTTAAATGCAAGTGCCCATTTATAAGGCACTCTACAAGTCAACTTTGTCAGTGCTACAGTGAAGGTCTTGCCTCTAGGTCTACCTTTACGTTATTATGGGCAGACCTGTATCATTATTGCCATTGAGGACCGCAAGTGTTGCTTGAAAAAAAAATAGCAACAACCTGTTTCATGCTTTGGAGAATGGATAGTTGTAAGAGAGTAAAGACAAGCTATGGAATGAAATATTCTGGATAGAGAATATTGCAAGATAAACCTTGGATAGCTAGGAAAGAAAAATTGCTGCTAAGGTAAAGGGGAGGTTTGGAATGGATTTGAGAAGAGCTAACATGTCTGATTTTATTGATATTGTGTGTGTTGTTTTTTAAACTGCAATCTGCTCTGTACCCTGGGGTTGGCACTAGGCCAATAAGAGAGAGAGAGAGAGAGAGAGAGAGAGAGAGAGAGAGAGAGAGAGAGAGAGAGAGAAAGAACAAGTGGGATCTGCAACAAAATGTTGCAGTGCAAAGAGGTCCCTGTTCAGGATTCCAGCCACTCCATTCCATCCCCCTCCTCCCAGTGTGTTTTGTCCACCAGTCAATTAGCAGTCCTCTTTGGGCTTTTTTGGGGGGGGGTGTCCACCTGAGGAGTTTCTGTTGGGTTTAAGCAAGCTTGCATGCTGCTCCCTTTGATAGGGAGATGTTCCCTCTAACTAATATTTGGGGAATATCTCTATGTACATGTTTAGCATGATGTAACTTCCTTAAAGGGTGGGGTTATTTACTTTCTTCCTTTATTGAGCCTTAATCTCTAGCAATGGCAGCATGGCAGATGCTCTTCCAAGAGCAGCAGCATCACCAAAGATTAAAATGGACTAAGACTCCTACTTTTTCCATCTAAGCTAGAGCCTATGTTTCTTGAACATATGAAAGGTCATGAGTAAATATTCTTTATCTCTTTTTTTACCTGTGTCTATTGCCACTTGTGTCTGAGGGAAAGGTGGGCTGGTTGATTCTCAAAATCCGCTGTTGTTACTAAATACTTCTGCTAAGAAATAGGACTATATACTGTTCCTATTTAATTTTTAAACCAAATAGTTTCCCCTAAAGTTTTGTTATTCTTCTGCAAAGACTGGGGTTTTCTAACCCTGCTGAGACCCCCCTCATATGCATAAAGACCAGTACTGAGAGAACTGGCACTGCTATTAATATATATGATTTTTAGAGGTCACTTTTCCTTAGACTTATCTGTAAAAACATAGAGTTACCAAACTGCAACATGGAATTTCTCTTCTTTACTAGGGATGGGCGAGAAATTAAGTTCAGTTTGCATTTGAAGCCAAATCCATCAAATTCGCACTTTCGGGAACAATATGCGAACTGAAACACAGCCAGCCGTCAACATTTGACCTTACTCGAATTTTGCGATGCAGGTAACCAACAATGTTTACCAAAAAAATGCACGTTTTATGGGGAAAGTGTGTATAAAAGTGAATATATGAGTGAAAATAACATACAAAAATGCATTTATATGACAGAACGTGCACATGAGTCAAAATTGTCTACAAAAATGGGTCTGTTAGCAGAAATTTGCACTAAAATGCTGGAGATTTTCATGAGGGTTTTTTTTTTAAGTTGCAGATTGTTGCAGGAATATGGAGAACTGAATTTAAGGCTAGAAAAATGAGAAACGGAGAGATCCAAAACTGACAGATACTCCGTACCTTCCAACCCTGCTGCTAAGCCCAGGGAGAAGGAGACAGCTGCCTCTCCCCCCTCCCCTGTCCCCGGTCGTGTCTCCTGTCTGCTGTAGTGACTAAGACCTTCAGATGCACTGCACAGAAGAGGAGGGTCCAGGGTTGCCAGATGAAAAAGAGAGGAATTGCACCTTTAACCATTGGGTAGAAAAGAGGATCTCAGCAGTTGGGGAAGAGGCCGTAGCTCAGGGGCAGAGCATCTGCTTTGCATGCAGGAGGTTCCCGGTTCAATCCCCAGCAGGATCTCCAGGTAGGGCTGGAAGAAACTCCTGCCTGAAACCCTTGGAGAGCCGCTGCCATTCAGTGTAGGCAATACTGAGCTTAATGGGCCCATGGGTCTGACTCAGTATGAGGCCGCTTCCTGTGTTCCCATGTTCCTGGCACACCAAGCTCCACCTACTGAAATCCTCGCTTCTACACAATTACAGAAGGTGCTGGCCTGGCCACCCAAGTGGCAAGGAGTGAAAGGGTAGTCAGGAGAAGCTGCCTCATGTTCCAACTCAGCAGCAAGGAGAAGCTCCAGGCTGGGACTTGGCTGCCAGAGGAAATTTTGCTGAGTGCCACTAGGTCCACATAGAAAACGCTCAGGGCACCTTATCAGGTGCAAAAGAGGTGGCATGTTCTGGTATGAAAAGCCACAGGGTGAAATAGGATGTTGAACAGGGACCACCAGACTTAACACTCATTCACATATACAGGCTCCTACTGGGAGGAAGGGCAGGATATAACTCTAATAAATAAATAATGGATAAAATCATTCTTGACTCCCAGCTGTCCATGGAGGCTCAAGTGTCGGCTGTGAGCCAGGCAGCTCTGTATCAACTTCATCTGATACGGAGGCTACGCCCCTACCTTCCCAATCATCTGCTCCCACCGGTGGTGCATGCCCTGATCACACTTGCCTAGACTACTGTAATGCGCTCTACGTGGGGTTACCCTTGAAAACAGTTCGGAAGTTACAGCTGGTACAGAATGCAGTGGCGCGTCTGATTGCAGGCAGCCACCGTAGAGATCACATCACTCCTGTGCTGAAGGAGTTGTATTGGTTACCGGTTGTGTACCGAGCCCAATTCAAGGTGGTGGTCTTAACCTTTAAAACCCTATACGGTTGTGGCCCAGCTTATCTGAAGGAGCGCCTCCAGCATCGACAGGGATGCCGCTCAACAAGATCAGCCTCAGAAGACCTTCTCTGGATCCCACCAGTCAAAACAGCTAGACTGGTGAGGACTCGAGAGAGGGCCTTCTCAATAATAGCCCCCACCCTATGGAATCTTCTCCCTAATGATCTATGCCATGCCCCGTCTATAATGAGCTTCCGCCGGACCCTGAAGACCTGGTTTTTTAGGCAAGCTTTTGGGACGGATTAGTTTTTACTGTTTTTTAAAATTTTTAACTGTTTATGTACTGTTTTATCTTGTACGTCGCCCAGAGTGGCTGGACAACCAGCCAGATGGGCGACTTAACAAATTTAATAATAAATAAATAAATAAATAAATAAATAAAATAATACGTCTAAATGTGTGAATTGCCTCTGTTAAAGACATCAGGTGGTACGACTTGCACACTGTAGAATGCACTACAGTTAATATTTTTTTATCTCTGGTGTATGTTAAATGTTATATTAGATGCTTTACAGTGGTAAGTCGCTTCAAGACAAAAAATGTAGTAAGCAATTATTATTATTAATTATTATTATTATTATTATTATTATTATTATTTATGGTAGCACCGGAGCTTTGGAACAGCCTCCCCAGGGAGGTCTGCTTGGCACCACTGATACTATCATTTCAGCAACAGGCAAGATCCATCCTACCTTCCTGAGCTTTTAATGAACAACCACGATTTTTATGGCCATTGATGGTTTGCTGCTTTTATTCTCCTCACGCCCAATAAATAATTTAGGATTGTTCCAATGCTAGTCCTACTCAGAGTAGACCCATTGAATAGATATAAAATGAACTTAAATACATTAAATTTCAATGGGTCTACTCTGAGTAGGACCTAGTTGGCTACAACTCTTAATTTCCATACCTTATAAACACTTGCTTGTCCTTTAGCTTATTTTACATAAATTATATGAAATATACAATTTATCATTTCCATAATACAATTACAAAGCCTTTTACAATTATGGGCTCCACTGACCAACTTAACGTGCTCACATTTCCAAAAATTAAGCCAATATTAACCATCTAATTGTCTAAAACCTGTTTTTCTTGTTTTAGTTCTGTTCTGTGATAGTTTGGGTGTTTTTTTAAAAAAATAATGACTCTATCATCAGCTTCCTTGTGAATTTTCTGAATTGAAAAGTGGTACATATTTCATTCACATGTACATTTTCACTTAATGCTATAGCAAATATGCATGTATGAAACAGCCTTCAAAAGCTCCAGAATCTGATGCCAGAACGGGGATGATGCAGGATGTGTGCTAGGAGCGTTGAACCCTGAACCTAATTCTGTTTTCTTTTCCTCTGATCTGGGAGTTGATGTCTAAGTTTGGAGCAAAGTGATGCCATATTGCATGGTGGTCTTTGGAAAATGTACCAGTGGAAAGAAATCAAAATGACAGTTTTTCTCATGACCTACATGTCTGCAAAAGTGAAAGGAAGAGAGTAGCTGTTCACTCTCCTTGTGAATCACAAGCAAAATATTGGGACTTTTTTTATTTGTGTTAATAATGACATCTGCTTGAAACTCTTAGTTCTTAACATCAGGTGGCCTGACTTAATTAAGAAACAGATGACTTCATCTTAACCATTATGGTGGGGTGAGGGGAAGGGTGCAAGACAAGGCAAAGCAGTAAGTAATTCTGAGACTAAGGAACACATCTTAAGTGCTGCCAACTTAAGGAGTTCATCAAAGCATCCAAGTGCGGTAACAGTGACAGTGCACCTGCCTCTTTTAGCTGACACGGGAAGAATTAATTTCACGAAAATGACTTCTATCACAGGTTAATTTATTTTGGCTGACAGTCATATACATTAGCAGACATGCTAATGCTGCAGTCAAGCTGAGATTTATTTGGATGAGTTTATTTATATCTTTGGGTGATTTCATTGCAAAGTGATAGGTGGGGATATGCCAGGGCGTCAAAGGTGAATGTCTGCACCCAATATTTATTTATTTTAGTGTTTCTTTTTAATCACACTTTCCTCACAGAAACGTAAGTGTCTTTCAATAAATAATGCACAGCACTGGGTTAGATCCAAAGCTGTCCTTCCGCTCACGGAAAGATCCTTCCAGTCACAGACTCAATTCTGTTAATGGAAGGACACCTTTGGATCCAACCCAACATATCTGAAGCTGCCTTTCAGCAAATCCTAGCATTTCTTGGGAGCTGATCTGGTTCCTCCATCAGGAGATCTCAGGGCTGGGCAACAGTCTGAGGAGGGAAGCGGGGAAGCGGCCAGGAATCTTGGGAGAAGTCAGGTGGAGGGTTGGAGAATAAGTCAGAGCCAGACAATGAGCCAGAATGAAGACTCCAGCCAGAAGACAAAAGACAGGACCAAGGAATAACCAAGAATAATAACCAAGAACAGACCACAGCTCAAACAAGGGTCAACTGAAATAGGAAGCAGGACACTGTGCCCAGGAGGATCCAATGGCTTGTCTGAGAGGACAGAGTCAGTCTAGGTCCTGCATGTCCTGTGCTGAGAAAATCCACCTGCAGTTTTGTGATTCACCACATGGGGCAGCCTCACATGGATCCAGCAGCTCCTGAGAAGGTCAATCATGGTGGATAAGTGTCCACCTTTCCAACTGCCATTGGTTATATATTGTTATCCCTCCCTTCCTTCTTCCTTCCTTTCAGGTGCTCAGGGTCACATATCTAGTTCTCTCTGCTACCATTTGTCTTTGCAGCTGTGGGGTAAGGTTAGTGAGCTTCATGGCTGATTGCATCATGGTGTCCTTGATCCTGGCCCTATCTGCCACTCTGTCCACATCCACACCACACAGACCTTCTGATCTGCTTCAGGAGATGAGAATGGCAGGAGTCAGAGGCTCAGAGCTCACTTACAGGGCGGGACAGAGTGCAAGGTCCATCTGCAGCCTGGGGTCAACTGGTGAGAAGAGGGGTTTAACAAGAGAGGCAAAGTCCAGTAACAGTCTAAGGTCATACACACAGGTCCCCAGCAAGGAAGCCCAGCCAGTCAAGAAGCTGGAGCAAGGACGTTGTTTCAGCAACTTTCCCAAGGGACTGAAGGATTTTATCCAAGAGCCTTCTGTTGGTCATTGGAGCCATCTAAGAAGTTGGGTCTACTTGTGAGGAAGCAGCTCCTCATGAGTCACCCATTAGTCTCAAGGAGGTCTTAGCTTGAGGGCGGGCACTCTGGCATCCGGCTGCTGCCTGGTCCCATACCTCCATGCTCCAGCACTCTCTCAGGGTTGGAAGTGTCGCAGCTTCCGTTTCTGCCTCTGAGCCTGGGCTCTCTATAGGAGAGCAGCTGGGATGCCATAAGGCCTGACTGTCCTGGTTCAGCCTTGCTGCTGCCTGATGCCACCTGTTCCTCCGTATGGTTTCCTTCAGGGAATGCCAGGTCCTCCTCTGATGAGGACTACCCTAGCAGGGGCATAACACTCTCCATTACCAACCTTCCCCTTCAGGGTTCAGCCAGGGAAATTTTTTATCACATAGGAAGCTGCTTATACCAAGTCTCCCAGAATTCATATAGGGGTCACTCCCCAACCTACATGGAGATGCGAAGGATGGACCCTTGGACATTCTTCATGCAAAGCATCTGCTCTGCCAGTGAGCTACAGCCCTTCCCTATCTATCCAGGTTGTGTTCTAGGGCACACTATTTCATGCAAAAAAGTGCCTGGCTGAACCCCACATCAATGGAGTGAGTGGCCCAGAACTTGTCCCAGAATCCTTTGCAATGCCTAGGCGTTCCTTAGCAGTCAAGTTGCTAAGGAAAGGAATCCCCACAGATAAAAGGTTTGAAGACCATCTTTTCCCTTCTGGTTAAACAGAACCTATTTTTCTATGTGTAAATTGATCATCTGAAGCCCTTAGCACTCTTCTGGCTGAAGCCCTGTGTATCCTCAGTGAGCATTTCTTTTTTTTCCCCTGCTACTTCTGCTGTCAGCTTTGTTTGCTTTCATTTATGTGCCTCCAGAGATACAGATTTGGTAGGAGTGAATTATAAAGCCAACATAAAGAAACAAAAGAATGGGGCGGGGAGAAGAATAGGGGTTGGCAGATGAATGATGGGAGCTCTTCTGAGTTGCAAGCAGGGCTGCAACGAAGGTGTGTCTGCGGGTGTGGCATAGCAGTGGCAAACGTCCCACCAACACCAACAGCCATGTGTAGAGAGTCCAGCACATACAGTTGCGCTATCTTTGCAGAGGGATTCCTGAAAAAAATTATATTATGGGATTTGTGTTAGACACTGTGATGAAATATTTAAATCTAGACTCCCCAACAGCAATTGGTATTGAGACTCCAGCACGGATTGGAGCTAAAGTTGCAAGAAGACTGGAGAAACCAAGAGACATTTTGGTGTCTTTTGCCACAATCCGAGTTAAAGAAACTATATTAAGCAACATCTGGGCAAAACAAAAATTGATAAATAACACAGAAATACAGATATTTAATGATGTACATCCCAAAATATTGGCAAAAAGAAGAGAACTTTTTCTAACTGAGAAATTCCAAGCTGTTGGCATTTGATGTGATTGGAGAATACCCTTTAAATTAAACATCTTTATTTAAAATGAGTGGGTTTGGACTCAAACTATTAATGAAACAAAACAATTAGCCTTGGCTGTTGAAGATCCAACATTTTTACAGACCACACCTATAGGACAGAACTAGGTAAGCAGTTCCCCCCTTTTTCTTCAATTTTCTCTGTTTTCCTTGAGCAATTATTGCTCTATATATTTGACAAATGGCTGCATTGAAAATACTTTCATTAAATATTAAAGGTTTAAATTCACAATATAAAAGAAAAAGGACGGCCATGCAGTTAAAACAAGAGCAAGTAGACATTATTTTCCTTCAAGAAACTCATATTAAACAAGGAGAGGAAAATATAAAGAGAGTTGAAATTGCATGGAACTTATACAGCATGTGGTAAAGAAAAAAAGTCGATATAAGAGAGATCAAAATGTTAAAGTACTTGATATAGAAAAAGATGACCATGGAACTTATGGTAAAGACCCAAATTTTTAATTATTATTCTTTACTATGTTTCTATGCTCCAGTAATGGGACAGGAAAATAACAAAACTGATTAAATCACGAAATCAAACTAAACTGATAATTGGAGGAGACTTTAATGGGGTCATGTCAACAAAAGTGGATTGTTCATACACTAAGGGAATGGGAAACTACCAGATACTTTTTTTTTAAATGCTTCAGCATAACCCTCTGATTGATGTATGGTGTTTTTATAATCCCAATATGAGAGATTATACTTTTTATTCACATGCCCATAAACCTTATTCAAGAATCTATCTTTTTGGTACTTCATGATGTAAGTAGAACAGATATGGTCCAAATTCTACTGATTACTTATGCAGACCATGCGCCCATAACAATGATGTTAAAAATAGCAGACAGTTATAATATCAAACCATGGAGACTAGATAATAATATCTTAACAAGGGAAGAGATAAGAATGTCTATTGGACATCATTTAGATCTATTCTTTGAGAAGAACATTATTCCAGATGTATCTTGACCCATAATTTGGGATGCAGCGAAAGCATATATTAGAGGCATCCTAATACAGAAGACTTCAGACATGAAGAAAGATTTCTGCAGAAAGAAAGAAGAATTAATACATAATATATAATATAATATAATATATTAATAATTCATATATATTTAAATTAATGATGAGTTTTGGATATAATAAGAAAGGAGAGAAAGGAGGCAAAATCTTAATTATTTTTTCTTATAATAATTATAAGATAAATAACAAAGTAGTAATAGCAATAACAACGTTGGATAAATGATGATGAAACACAGTTATCTATTGCTGTTTTATACAGAGAATTGAAAACAGTTTCTGAGCATTAAAAGAAATAAAAAATAATTGCTCTGAAGCCTATTTTTGCATTGAAAATCCAAAGCCAACAGAAGGTGCCCAAGAGATTAGAGAATGGGAAAGAAGAATGCCACATGTTAAAGGTATTATATTTATTTTTTTGGAAAATGAACAATTAATTTATGTCAGAGACTGTAACACAGCAAAAAAAAAGAAAGAAGCTAGATAGTCTCCATGCCTCATTTAGTGTCGTTACAAGCTTCTAATTCCAAACTGTTTGGATCAAAGAAATGGTGAAGCTCAGGCTTGAATCTAAGAAAAATTGTGAAAAGCATAGAACTGCTCTTATCACTATGTTTGGCAAATTGAAATTAGGAGGACTTGAGCCGAAACTGGGATTTATTATGGGAACTTTGGGAGAACAATTTGAGACCTCTATCTCTCTTCTGGATGGCAATAGTGAACTAAAATTTGATCAGTCTGTTGCTAGCCTCAGGGAGAAGCACGTAGGACAAAGAAGCTCTCCTCAGTCTGTTTCAACCTTAAGTGGTTCCAATTACCTAGCTAATGGGAAGGCTAGTAGGAAAGCCCCACCCAAGAACCAAACACAGCACTGTTTTAATTGTAAAGGGAGACGTCACCATGCAAAAGACTGTCCCTTGCCAGGAGCTCCTCAGCCAATGGTAGCTCTGCAAATTTCAAAAAAAGAAAACAAAGGTAGCATGTTTCATCTGATCATAACAAAAGGTTTCAGATAGCAGGATCCAAAGGAAGCAATTTTCTTTTAAAGCAAAAAGGTCTGATGGCTAATAAGCCAAAATCAAGCAATTGGATTATTGTCAGTGGCTGTACAAGTCACAATACATTTTCTGATATATTCTTTAACATTAACAAAGATGTTCAAGGAAAAAATCCAAATTGCAAATGGAGAACACATGCAGTTCCAAGGAACTGGAAGTGGTGTTCTAAAATGCAAACTGCCTGATAGAACTATAGAAAACATAGCAGATCATGTTTTACTTATACATCAGCTGAGTTGCAACATGCTGAGTATATCAGTGTTAGACAAGAAAGGATTTGCAATACAATTTCAGGAAGAAAAATGTACAACAACCAAAAATAATGTTTTGTTTGCTCAAGCTTTTGAAAATGATGGTGTTCATGCTAAGGCTGCAATCCATTACACACTTATCTGGGAGTAAGTCCTATTGAATCCAATGGAGCTTATTTCTGAGTAGATATGTATTGGATTGTGGCCTTAGTCTTTCAGCTCAACAAGCAAACGCAGCCCAAGCACATAAGGATGGGAACAGCTCAGATCTCTGGTGCAGACATCTGGAACATCGCAATCTAAAGGTGATCCTTCAACTAAAGACCCAGAACCTTGCCACATGTATCAAGGTAAACACATAGGAATGCAATAGCACAAGCAGATGCTTAAGCTATATTGAAGAAAAAGGAGTTACGCCCCCATTTACACCAAGGACTGAAAGGACAAACACCAAGATGCAGTATCTTATACACAGTGGCCTCTGTGGTACATTTAATGTGCCTCACTTGGGAAAAATAGATATGTCCTAGTTTTTGTGGGTGATTTTTCAAGGTGTCGTGTTACCTGCTAAAGAAGAAGAGTGAGGCGCATGAGATACTAAAGAGGTATGTGGCAATGGTCAGCACCAAGTTTGAGAGAAAACCAAAGGCTCTACAAATAGACAATGGTGGTGAGTTTATCTCGCACCATGCACAAGCTTTCCTGAATGAGCATGGAATTTTGCACAGGGGGAGTGAAATTGCTGAAAGGAAACTAAGATCTCTCCTGGAAATGACAAAATGTATGTTGGCAGATCTACCCAGCCAACTCTGGGGTGATGCAATTGTCACTGCAAAGTATCTCCCAGAACAGATTGCCAATCAAGGGCACATCACAAACACCATTTCTGTTTTGGCATGTCAGAACACCAAATAGAACACATCAGAGTTTTTGGCAATATTGTATATGTCTACATACTAAAACAAAAGAGGGAAAAGCTAGATGCCAGAACAGACTATTTTGATTGGCTATGCTCCTGAAAGCAAGGGGTATAGAGTGATGAACTTAAAAACTGGTGAAGTCAGCGCAAGACACATGGTCTATTTTGATGAACAAAGTAGAGATGACAAAAGAGGGACTGTGTTAGAATTCTCAGCAGAGCAATAACATCATGTCCAGGCTGTCATCGATATGCCAGTTCCCCTACAGAGCTTGGCAAAGTTACTTTTTTGCAGAGCTTGGAAAAGTTACTTTTTTGAACTACAACTCCCATCAGCCCCAGCCAGTATGGCAACTGGATTGGGCTGATGGGAGTTGTAGTTCAAAAAAGTAACTTTTCCAAGCTCTGCTTTTTTGAACTACAACTCCCATCAGCCCAATCCAGTCGCCATGCTGGCTGGGGCTGATGGGAGTTGTAGTTTAAAAAAGTAACTTTGCCAAGCTCTGCATGAGACACCAAAGACGTCACAGGCAGTTGCACAACCTCACCCAGACTCTGAGCAAAAAAAATGAGGCAGAGGCTCAAAAAAAGTCAAGGACTGAGAGTGGTGCAGAAAGAGAAGGGATGCAGATGAGGATCTGAAGATGAATGCCACAACACAGAATATTATCCATCACAGGTCACAGATGGATTCCACTGACAGTAAAGGAAAGGTGAGGAATGATATGCCATGTTATATCACTTACATGCCAGGGTAAGAAGAGTTGTCATTTCCCCTTTTTGCGATATATCCATGCCTAATTTGATAACCTGTGAGGCTTCCAGCTCTGGGAAGGATGCCAGGCTACTGAGAGACCTCTTCACTACAAGGAAACTGGATGAGGCCAAGGGCGTCAAGTTGCGTCTTTCTGCATGGAGTGACCTCTTCTCATAGGCTGAGTCTGTGTTGGAATTGCTTTTTAATGTGTTTTAAACCTTTTTGTTTTGTTTTTTAAAAGATGTTTTTAAAGCTTTTTTTAAAATGTTTTTAAAGATGTTTTGTTTTAATATGTTTTTAATGGTTGTTTTGTTTTAATGTATTTTAAGGTCTTTTTTGATGTTTTAAAGTGTTTTTAGTGCTTTTGTTTGCCACCCTGGGCTTCTACTGGGAGAAAGGATGGGATATAAATCAAATAAATAAATAGGCCTGGATAGAAAAAGATGGTATGTTGGTGCTTCCACAGGCTTGGGCACACCTAATGGGAATTTTTGAAAACATTTTTTCCTTTGAACAGCAGCCAACTCCCCTCCCCCTCCGCACAGGCCACATCACATCTACCTTTCAAAAGGCACCTCTGTTTCAAAGGTTCTTTGTCATGAAGACCTGGCTCTTCAGGCAGGCCTATGGGATCTCTGGGGTGGGTTAGGTTTTACATTGTATTAATGTAAGATGGTCTTCAGATGAGATGTTATGATATTAATAATGTGATGATTATGTATATGAGCAGATTGTATTTTATATTGTATTTTATATTGTACGTCGCCCAGAGTGTCCGTTCAGTCGGACAGACGGGCGTCTGCTAAATAAAATCTTATTATTATTATTATTATGAAGCAAAGCTGGCTGCTGTTTGGAGAACGGCCATGTCATTATTCTTTTTTTTAAAAAAAGTCTTATTAAGGATTAGTGACCAAAATAGAAAGGCTTCTGTATGGACCTGAAGGTGGGAATAACTAAACAATGTATATTACAGACAGGTAGTCCCTCTGCTGAGAAAACAAACAGGGCCTGCAACAAAATATTTCAGCTTCCTAGTCAGGTTGCCAGCCAGCCAGCTAGCCAGCCATGCCCTTTTCAGTGACATTCCATTTTATCCCCCTCTCCCAGCTTTTCTCTTCTCCCCATGGCAATGGTCAGTCACCAGTCTATGGCTACTGAGCTTGCTCTATCCTTTTCATGTTAATTTTGGGGGCTGGGGGTGTTTTGCCCCCTTAGGGATTCTCCCCTTAGGATTGTTTATTGTGTGAACTTGGTGTTGCTTTGGTTACATTCAGGGTACGCATTCACTAATAGTATACAGCAGGGGTGGGGGCATCTGTGGCCCTCCAGATGTTGAAGTCCATCAAACTGACTGTTGGCCAGTCCGGCTGGGCTGATAGAAGTTGAAGACCAACAACATCTGGAGAACCACAGATGCCCCCCCCCATTCTTGACACATAGGATCAGACTGTTCCAGTTGGAACGTTACTGGGAAGGAAGGTTATTAACAGCCACAGCAAAACGAGGGAGGGATGGGTTATACAGTTACCATGAACTTAGTTTTTTAAGAATTTATGGAAATACATTTCAACATACTTTTTCAGCTTGTATGACCTCAGTTCCTGCAAAGCACACACACACACAGGATCCTGGCACCTGAGAGCCCACAGCTAGAACTGATTTCTGTATTTCATTTCTATATTTCTACATTTCAGTAATAAGTTAGAACAAATGGGTTAAACAGCCCATTGTGAACGTGTCCTGTTTACAAAAATGCACGTCTTAGGGGAAATATGCATAAAAATGAATATATTAATGAAACTAACATACAAGAATGCATTACATTAGGAGGAATTGCTTGCAAAGAATATGTACGTTAGTCAAAACTGCCTACAAAAATGTGTTTAGTAGGAGAAATTTGCACTAAAATGCTGAAGAATGTTCATGAGGATTTTTTTTTAAAAGAAAATTGTCCTGGAACTGGGGGCTTGCTTTGCTCTCTGTGAGAACATTATGCTATGCCATGGGGGGTGGGGGTCCCCTAGGAATTTAATGGGAAGTGATATCATTTGGAGGTAATGCTGTAGAAGCACACCTTATGCACAGCCTATATATATGTGTGTAAATAAAACCATGTATCACAAAACCACCACAAGCCTACAGTGACCTCATTCAAAGGAAGGCAGCACAGGGCACATGCTCAAAGCCCAGAAACCTCTCCCTACTTAGAGACTGGAGTGCACATAATAGTATGTTGCAACTGTTACCAGAGAGGTCCTTGAGGTTTTAGAAAAGAGGTGAAACCAACAGCTTGCTCATTCGAGCTGAGAGTTGCATAGGGGACAGGTGAGCAGCTCTAGGGACTGGAGAGCCCAGGCACTATGTGGCAATTTCTTGTAAAGGAATTTCAGAAAATATCAATTTATTTTGACCTAATGCAATGATGCTAAGCTGCGCATTTCTTTTACAGCTGCATTTGATAATATTCTCCTGAAGAAGTGCTGTATAGCCCAAGTGCTCTGGGCTTCTAAATTTGGGTGCAGTTCAATCTTATGTGCAGGCTTCACAGTCTGCCTTGCTTTGGTGGTTGTGGCCTCACCCTCTTGTGAGACTTTGAAACTTATATAAATGACAAGATTCCACTTAGCTGACGAGCGCAATGTGTTATACGCACCCCCGCTTCCCAAGGGCATGTTAACTGGAGTAGGTGATTGTTTCTATTAAAATATACCTTTTCCCCATTGTTCGCATCGGTCCTTGGATTAGAAAGATTATTATGAAATTGATTTTCCACCCTGCTGTTAAGCCCATTAGATAAATAAACAAATCTCCTTTAGAAGGCCAACACAATTCAGGTCTTGACTCCAAAATGTGGAAAACAGTGAAGCCATTGAAACATATCAAGAGTCATCCCCCCAAGCGGTTAAAAGATCGTATTATTTCTGAAGAGCTAAGTAAGTCTAATGACTGTGAAAAGCTTCCTAGCCAAGTGTGACAAAAAATGAATCAAGATCCTCCACTCTTGTTCTCAAGATGCTCTTTGGAACACACACACACAAACACACACACACACACACACACCATCTTTTCTTCAGGGGCTCTCTCAGTAGCAGCTGTCTGTATCAAGGATGCTGTTTGTATCATGCAAATAGAAATCATATCAAAACAAACGGCTGGGAGTTTTCACAGTGGTGGCTTTTTGCCATGAATCAGAATTAGCCTTGTACAGGCTTATTGCTCACTTCCAATGGCCCTTCCTGCTACAGAAATGGAGTGCTTGTTGGCAAATTCCCTATGAATTGCTGAAAATGTATTGTGGTGTTTCAGGGAGGCTCAAGGCCCATATGTGTAATAACTTATCACATGAATTTTGCTGAGCTGAAAATTATTAGAGTTTTATTAGTGTTTCACAATCCAGAGTACAATCCACTCTTCCTCTTGTTTTCATTTATCTCCTCTAATTTTATCTCTCTGTCTTTCTATTTTTTTAACCCTTGTTGACCTAATTCTTTTTCATTGGCTCTCTTTAAGCTTTTGCTAGGCTTGCAAGCTTCTTTTTTCTTCTTCTTTCCTTTTGCCAACTGTGGTTTTATGCTGCTTAGGGAAATGAAAACCTATCTCATAAAGCGCATACACGCACACCCCCAAAAACCGTTCCCTCTGGAAAGGGCTGGCTCATGTTACAAGCAAGCTGCAGCAATAACCAAGCACCCTACAAAGAAAGCACTAGAGCCTGCAAAAGCAATGAATGAAAGATGCCCTTTGATATAGGATGTGCTTTGTTTAGCTTCTGTTATGGTTTTGCTTTTAAGTAAGAGGCAGACCTACCATTTATTTCCTGTCCTGAAAACATATCTCTGTCTCAATGAATAGCACAAGTAATTCTGAGACATCCACTTTTGGGTTAATATGTGTGTAGATACAGCCTGCCATCCTTTTGTACATTTAGAATAATACAAGGTTTATGTGACTGAACATCAGCCAGGCTTTGAAAGGAAGGTGCTGTGCTGATGTCATCAGAACTCGAGCACTTTATAAAGGGCTGCAGAGCCCCGTGATTAAGTTGCAGCCGGGTGTTTCTGAACACAATGTTAATTACTCTGCTTAATTTGCAACAAATATGCAGTGGTAGACTACACCCAGTCTCCAGTGGCGATCACTTGCCATTGACATTGCAGGTGGGCAAGTGTGTAGATAATTTAAAAAAAAAACAGAAAGTGTGTATGCTCTTCACATACATATACATGTCTGTATGAGACAGCAAAGTAATCTCTATTGCATTGTGCTTGTGGCAGTGAAGCCTCTGACACTAATTGGCTGAGCTGATGTGATGGCACGGAGTGCCCAGTTGCTCAGAGAACTGAAGAGACTGCAGTTCAGCTCCTACAAGGGCAGGGAAAGTTGTCAGTTTGGATGGGATTATCGCCTCACATAGGGGCAGGGAAGGGCCGAGAGAAGTCTTAGAAGTTAAGGGACAATTAGCCCAGAGACAAAAAAGTGAAAGGAGAGTGCAGAATAGAGAATGAGAATAATAAATAATAATAATAATAATAAACTTTAATTTGTTAGTCGCCTATCTGTCCAATTTTGGACACTCTAGGCGACTTACAGCAGCAGCAAGTACAATATACAATACAATAAATACATTACACAATACAATAAATAACCATATTCATCAATTAAAACTAACATCAAGACATCAGTTAAAACATTACAACTAATCTAGCTCGAGTTCCTGTACATGGACTGTGACAACACAAACTGAAGGAAGAAGAAGCAGTTTGAAGGAGAGGGGGCAGAAGATGGAGAGCTAAGACAAAAGGGGGTTAACCAGTGTGCTATGGATGGGGAACGATGGAGATAAAAGTGCTAGGGAAGCTGGTCAAGAGACAATGCATTTAAAGGAACATGTTTGTACACACAGATCACGGACAGGGAACATGTGACTCTCCATGCTTGCTGGGACTGATGGGAACTGTAGTCCAGCAACATCTGTAGGGCCATAGGCTCCCAGCTCCCAGTCTCGATGCTGACAAGGAAAATCTAGTAGTCACTGCAGCATTGGATGGGAGAATATAGGAAGCTGCTTTCAGGGAGTCAGACCTTATTGATCCATCTGGCAGGCTCAATCTTCACTGATTGACAGGTGCTGTCAGTCAAACAACCTACCAGTAAGCTGTCACCCTTCTCCAGTTGGCAAGGGCCAAACAACTAGGAATAGCCTCAGTGTCTACTTTTAAAAAATTAATCCACCAGTTCTTAGGATGAACGCTGTTAGTCTATGAAAAAATAGACAACTATGCCAGAATTACTCATTAAGCATTTCTTCTTTTTCATTATGCTGGAAATTCTGGTACCACTCAGGGTCAGAGCCCCTAAGCTTTGGCAGCTGACCCATGTCACTTGTCTACAGCCTTGTGAGAGGGGAGACTTTGATTGATTGCTCTAGTCACCTCCCCGAAGTAGAAGATGAAGATGAAGAAGATGATCCTTGCAAGGTTCACCTTTCCAAACAGGCCCCCAAAGGAATGGCTTCACCCCATGTTACATGGCACCAAATCCCATGTTTTCACATGACAATATGCCCCCATGCCTTTACTGAAGCTCCAGGTAGGGCTACCATTTTGCTAGTTAATCAGGGCAGGTACCATTCCTCACCACATTTCAGAATCATTAATTCTCCCTCCCTCCAAAAAATATGGGGAGTTGGTTGTTGGGAGACAGAAGAAATTTCTAAAATGTTTAGGGGGATTGGGGCTCATCTTCCTTTATAGGGCAAGGTGGCTGAAGAGGTTTTCTTGGGTGGGAAGGGTGTCTGTTTTTTTCAAAAAAAGCTTTATCAGCCAGGAGGTACAGCCTGTGAGACTTTCCACCACAACCTCCTGTTCTTCTCACCTAAGTACACGTTACATCAAATATGTGTCATGCAGTGTTGTCCAGGAGTGTGTAATTGAATAAGTGCAGGGAACCACAGCAGGCAGGCGGGCGGGCAGGTGAGTGGGTGAGTGAGGGGAAGCTTAACTCTTCCTTCCACAGCCATGATCCAATTTAAAATTGCTGCCCCGCCCCAGTGTGGAAATAAGAACAGGGAGAGCTCCAGAAAATAAGATCAGTGATACTGAACAGGATTTAGTCCAAGTCATTTTGCTGCCTGAGGTGAAGAACAAGCTATATTATTGTTCACTGATCGCCTTCCATACAAGTGTCTCAAGGTGATATACAATAAAAACAAAAACAGTTAAACACAACACAAAACACACACACATTTTTTAAAAATATGAAATCGACACCCGTGGGAAAGCTTGCTGGAACAAAAATGTCCCCAGTTGTTTCCGGAAAGTGCTGATAGCGGATACCTTGACAGGAATGCTATTCCACAAAACAGGAGCAGCCACACTGAAAGTTCTGAGTTACTGTGTGGAATGGGCTACAGAAGAAGGTAGCAACCTGCTGGCAGCTGATTGGACTAGCTGTTGAGCCTTACTGATAATGAGTCAGCATCTTCTACTGCACCTGAGGACAGCAGGCTAGCTTAGAGGGTGGGACACCCACCGCTCTCTCCTCGCTGCTTCCTGCTAGAGATGTGGGCAGGTGGGTGGTGGAATTCAGCTTGGTTGTCTTTTTAATGTGGACTACCCCATTTGCACTTCCCAAAACAATACATGAACCAAAACTCCTGCCCCTTTGAAATTTGCACGTTTCCAAATCTTTTGATGTTGTTCTCCAACCAAAAAAACGTGCACATAAAAATACACGTTAGTGAGCATGCAAAAGTGGATTACATTGAGGAAAATTGCTTGCAAATATATATATTTGCAATATATAATATATATATATATATATTATATATATATATATATTAGGCAAAAGTGCATATTAGGAGAAAGATGCACTAAAATGCTGATGAATTTTCAGGAGGACTTTTTGGAAAACATGGCAAATGTGGCGAACTGGAAAAATGAGAGAAACCTAAATTGATGGATTCATCCATCCTTACTCCCTCCCCACTCCTTAGCACCTGCCACCTGAGACAGCTGCCACACTCTGCCTGCCATCGCAACGTCTGTTGTTCTCAAACTGAACCACGGACATCTCAGAGGAATACTCTGCCTGGGTGAGCTGGAGAAGTAGGCTGCAAAGCTACATCATGGCATGCTGTTGTTTTGCAAATGAATCTTCAATGTTTTTCAAGAGTGGACCTTTAAACCTTGTTGACAATTCTCTCTCTCTCCCCCCACCCACCTCCCCCATGGAAATCTGAAATGGCACCCCTGGATCCTGGACTTCCTGCAGCAGGTTAATGTTTGCCTGCAGCTTGACATCCGGAGCTGAATAACGAGATCCGAATCACTGATATGTCAGGAGATGTCAAGAGTTACTATTTTTGTTGGTCTCCCACCCACCCCGCCCCGCAATACATAATTCATGAGGATTAATTAGTTAATGTTTGTACAGCTCTTGAGGAAGGCAGGTTTTCTACGAGCAGTAAATGCTCACAATATTAAATAGTGTGATCCAGCCTTCTGAGATTTGTGGATCAATGTCTGTCTTGCTTCTCCCTCTCTCACACATAATACAGTGCATTCCTGATGTATTACAAAAGCCGTGTCTAGATTACTTACAAGGATAAATCAAGTCATGTTTTTTGTGGGTTCTTTTAGCAGAAGCTGCCAAAGACAGCCCCATGACCAACACAGAATGATAACTATACTAAAGCGGAGGGTACCAAGCCACAATTTGCCTTCTGTACATTGTGGCACACTTTCTGTCCCTCACACAGCTTCACAATTTGCTCTCACACATTTGACTTTGTAGCAAACTCTCTATCCAAAATGCACATTCATTTTTGTTGTGGGGACTGTCACATCATCTTGTGCAGGGTCGGGAAGGCAGTATGCTTTAACGTGATGGGTTTTTGCCATGGACCATATCGGGGCCTTGTGTGCATGGAGCAGAGGCAAGGCAATTCGAAAGGTGAGATTTTCTCAGGACAGCGACTCTCAGTGGGTTGAGAGAGCTGTGGTAGTAGTTGATGGCTTCTCTCCAGCCCAAACACATGAAATGCTTTGCTGTCAGATGTTCCCAACCTTTTTTAATTTTTTTGTTGCTGGACTACAGTTCCCATAATTCCTGACCATTGGCCATGCTGGCTGGGGCTGATGGGAGTTGTAGTCCAGCAACAAAAAAATAAAAAGAGGTTGGGAAACACTCAACTGGGGCTTCCATGGGGAGCCCTGGTCCCCTCAAGAATATTTCAGGCATCCATCCCAGGATGCTAATCTCTCTCTCTCTCTCTCTCTCTCTCTCTCTCTCTCAAAAATGTTCTGGTACATGTTGGAGATATAAGGGAAAGCATGTAGGATAGTCTGTAGTATCCAATTTCTCATTAAAAACAGCCCCCTGATTTTTGCAGTGCAGTTTGGGTGGCAAATGTCAGGGCCATTTTACTGAGGTTGGAGGCACCAAAAGTCACATGCATGCATGCACACACAAACAGATTGGTTTATTTATTACTACATTTATTTATTTATTATTTGATTTATATCCCACCCTTCCTCCCAGCAGGAGCCCAGGGCGGCAAACAAAATAACTAAAAACTCTTAAAAACATCGTAAGAACAGACTTTAAAATACATTAAAACAAGACATCTTTAAAAACATTTTTAAAAAAGCTTTCAAGACATCTTTTTTTAAAAAAGAGGTTAAATTTTATGTATATATATATATATATATATATATATATATATATATATATATACAGTAGGGCCCCGCATTATGGCGTTCCGCTTTAAGGTGTTCCGCTGATGCAGTGCCTTTCATTTTCAATTTTAAAGGGTTTTTTCCCTCTTTTGTGATGTTTTGCACCGTTTTCGCGTCATTTTCGTGCGACGCGGCCCATTAAAGTCAATGGGGTTCCGCTTTACAGCGTTTTCCACTTTATGGCGGGGGTCCGGAATGGAACCCACCGTATAAGTGGGGCCCTACTGTATGTATCCCTTTCTGCCTCTCAAAGGGAGCCCAGGGTGGCAAACAACAGTGATAAAACACTAAAAACATCTTTAAAAAGTGTTAAAAATGGTTTGGGGCTTAAGGTGGTGGCAGTTTCTTGAATCTTTAAGAACTGCATTTTGCAACCATTGCAACAGCAAAGCTTCCCTACTGGCAGACTGCTCATTTTTCATTTTTCCCCAGAATGCCCTGATGCATTGTTGTTCTGTGGCACTGGAGGATGGAACAGTGAGTGCTGTTAAAAAAAAAAAGGACCCCCCCATCCACAAATCTACCCTTTGTTTGCTAGCCTAAATTTGCTTCCCACACACACAATAAAATCTGTGAAAAAAATAACTTCAAGGCACTGAACGTGGCATGCAAGCATGGTTCTCACCCTCCCAATGTTATCCTCACAACAACAATCCTGTCAGGTAGGTTAAGCTGAGAGACAGTGACTGGACCAAGGTCACCCAGTGAGCCCCACGGCCAATCAAGGATTTGAACTCTGGTCTCCCAGGTCTCAGTCTGATAAGCTAACCTCTACACCACACTGGCTCTCTCAGTACAAATGAAACTCAGATTAAAAAAGCAGGCAGCTGTCCCCAAAGCAACAGGAAATCCCCAAAGCAAGAAACAAAGGGAAAAAACCAACCCCTCCATAAAAAATAAACATAAAAACAGGGAGGGGCAGAGTGCCTTGGTGGGTGGCAAGGGGGTGCCTGCAGGCCTTGTGGAGCCCATGGGTGCCATGTTGGAGACCCCAGGTCTATAGATTTGGCAGAATGCAGATGCGCCACCAACATGACTGATACGCCAAGAGAAGCCTGTAGAGTGTATACAGCAGACCTCATCCTCTGGACCACTCCATGAGTTAGCTTTAGATTATTTATTGGTTGCTTTTCCACAGTGGACCATGCCCAAACAGCTCACCCAATAAGTATTAAAATACATCACATTTGGGGGAGAAATGGATTTTTTTTTACAGAACACAAACAAACCCAAATAAGACAAAAATCAACAATTCAGTAAACATATCAAATTCAATATAAAAATGAAATGAGGCAATCAGAATTAATATATATCAAACCATAAAGCAAAAGCAGCATTAAAATCAATATGAATCCTGAGTGTTTTGGGGCTTAAGGTTAAAGGGTCAGAAGCAGCACTTTCAACTAGGCCAACTTGGACCCAGTGGAGTCATTTAGGCGTTGGCTCCATGTGTTTGCCCTAGCCCTAGCCAAAATACTCTTGCGCCCAATAGTTTGGGATCAGGATATTAGAAGGACCTCGTCCACTCACTAGGGATGGAAAGATCTGTCAATTCCCGTTTTCTCAGTTTCCCCCTTTTCTAATGTTAAATTCAGTTCTCTAGCAATCTTGTTGTAAACCGGCCAGAGAGCTTTGGCTGTGGGGCGGTATACAAATGCAATAATAAATAAATCTGTGAATTTTTTAAAAAAAGAATCCTCAGGAAAATTCTCCACCTGGTGAGCCTCGTGGTTTGTGGGCTCCTGGCTTGTTCCTCCAATATGGATCGCTTTTTGGTCCTCACTTGTGGCTTCTTCTATAGGCCTGCCCCCTGATTTGCGCTCTGGACCTGATTGGCAAAGACTCCTGGTTCCCAGCTTCTGACTTGCTCCAGGGTTCTGGCCATGGTCCAGCCCTGACATTGGGCCATTAACATGCTAATTGGGTGTCAACCCTACTGTCAGCTTTCCCTTTTCCAATGAATTATCCATTTGTTGACTTCAAGTGTTACAGAACTTCCATCGCGGGAGTAACCTGTGATCGCTCATTCACATACCCAAGTCCATCCACCAAAAGCTACAGCTGACGAGGGACAGACACGGTGCACCAGCCCTCATTTGCTTGGTTTTAAGATATGTGCTTTTCCATTTTTGCTAGTTACGTAGCTGCTGTAGGATGCTGTGCACTTCATTATGTGTTAATTACTAAGTGGGATAAAGTTATCACCTTGTTAAGCTGTCAGACAGCATGTTAATTTAATTTAGATGTTTTTTAATTTCACTCCAGATAATTTCACGTTATGGCCACCTCTTGTTCTTGACAAATTGTCAGCTCAGCCTTTCTGTTGAAAGAGGGAGCAAACACGGCCTGCAGATTCTGTGAGTGGCACCGAGTTAGAGGTGGCCCACAATGTTTGCTTAGCAGGCTGCGTGGGCAGGAATGGTGTCCCACTGCCCAAGCTTGCATTTGTGGCCATTTCAGATGTGCAAGGGGATAAGCAAATTTCAAAAGTGGAAGGCAAGGTTCTCTGCAAGGTTTAAAGGCCTGCTCTTGAAGATACCTTGACGTTGAATAAAACAACATGCCAGCATATTTTAACAGCAGTTACTTTTTATACTTCAGGATAGCTATATAAATTATCCCTTACAAGTTAGTCACCTTTTTAAAAATAAACTTTTACTTTAAAAAAAAGTTTACAACTTGAGGACTAGTGTAGTATAACAACTAAAAATATGAGCTTTGGGCTTGGTAATCCCTGGTTCAAATCTGATCTACAAACTCACTAGATAGCCTTAGGCTGCAATCCTGTACCTACTTACCTAGGAGCTAGCCCCATTGAACTCAGTGACACTTTCTTCTGAGTAGCCATGTATAGGATTGCAAAGTTAGGAAATCCAATATTTTGCCACAGTCTCCCATCTGGAGTCGAGGCCAAAATGGCTGTGATTATAGCAGACCCTCTTTTAAAAAACTGAGATGCCCTAATCATGTAGAAAGAGAAGGGGGTTGTCAGAGCAAAATGGAGATGCAGATGAGGTGAGCAGCACCTACCAGTTGCACCCATCACTGACTTCCCTATAGCTGCCTATAGAACATGCACTTTTCTCCTTGTTCTTGGAACTCAGCTGGAGATAGACACCCCCATGGGAAGGAAAGTCATGAGAAGGGGACAGTTCAGCACCTTCACACCCCTTTTGCACTAAAATCCAGTATATGTGGTAGGCAGGTTTGTTTCAACAGGTCAGACACTTTCAGTTGTTGTTTAACGGATCCTGACCTACATTTCAGGGTGATCATAACACGGGAGAGAGAGGGACTGCTCCCCATTTGACCCTCCCTCAGTGGCATCCGTGGGAATGGCATGACGGGGAGGACCCAAGGTCAAGGGCAGAGCACAGTCTTTGCATGTAGAAGTTCCTGGGTTTCATCCCAGCCCTCTTTCATTTAAAACCACAATACGGTAGCGGATGCTATGGAGGACATTTGTCTCCACGAGACCCTGGGGATCCATGCCAGCCAGAAGAAGGAATGCCCTCAAATGGACTTAGTCTGATCTGAGTACGGCTGTGTCCTAGGCACATACAGCAGCAGCAGCAGAGCAAATTGGGGAGCTGGCACCAAATCTGACAACCCCCAAGGAGTCAAAGCGGGGAAACAGCTTGGAGGCAATGGGGGAAGGACGATGCGATGTTTCGAAGGTGAGTCATAGAATCATAGAATAGTAGAGCTGAAAGGGGCCTGTAAGGCCATCGAGTCCAACCCCCTGCTCAATGCAGGAATCCAAATCAAAGCATTCCCGACAGATGGCTGTCCAGCTGCCTCTTGAATGCCTCCAGTGTGGGAGAGCTCACGACCTCTCTAGGTAATTGGTTCCATTGTCATATGGCTGTAACAGTTAGGAAGTTTTTCCTGATGTCCAGTCGAAATCTGGCTTCCTGAAACTGTGTCCTGCACTCTGGGACGATCAAGAAGAGATCCCGGCGCTCCTCTGTATGACAGAGCTCATGCTCGACGATCCAGGTGCCACAGAGGGCAAAGGGAGAACCCATGCCATCTCTGGGACCAAGGTGAAATGCGGGTGAAAGTGCCAGAAATCAGTCAGCAGGTCAAGTTAGGAACACAGGATTCAGCCTCATACCCAGCCAGACCACTGGTCCATCTAGCTCACTGTGCTCTACACTGGCTGGCAGCAATGGCTGTCCAGGGTTTCAGAAAGGGAGGCTCTCCAACCCTACCTGGAGATGCCCTCAGGGATTGACCCTGGGTCCTTCTGCGTGCAGAGCAGCTGCTCTGCCGCTGAGCCACAGCCCTTTAAGCTTTTTTGTTGCATCAGTGAAAGATTAGGCCGCAACTCTTTAAAGGCTTCCAAAGAAGCAAAAGCGTGTCTTTTGCCAACAAGTTGCTCCGCTGGTAAATATCTGCTACTGTGCGGCCATGTTAAAGAGGAAGTAGCATGGCAGCATTGGTCCTCTTTTGGACCAGGGAACAGGGGGTTCAAGGCCATACAAAGGGGACCCTGTGCAAGTCACACTCTACCTAACCTACTCCACAGGGTTGTTGTGTCGATACAGAGGGAGACAGCCTCATCTGTATCTGTCTGAGCGCCTTGGGGGGAAATGGCAGGAGACAGACCAAGGCAGTTTCTTCAGATTGCTTTGGCGTTTCAGCTGATAAACTGGCCCCATGGAGAGAGGGGAAGATTATTTGGTATCCTGAAGAGAAATAAGGTCATCAATTACTTATGCTGCCAGGGCTCATATTAACAGCTCTGGGGCAAGCTGAAACTCACTAGGTGAAACTTGCCCCAGCTTGCAGCTACACTGAAAGCAATAGTCTTTCTCCCTGATTGAATTCCTCTTTGTCATGTTGCTAGGGCTGGTCTCAAGGGTCAGCAGAGCTGGGCACCTGCGGAAGGCCCCCTGGACTTGCTGCAATGAGGAGGAGATCTCACTCAGGGAGGGGACTCATAGGTGGGGGGTGTCTTGCTCAAGGCCCCTCCAAAACCTGGAGGCTGCACTGCACAATGCAGGCAGAGCAGATCGTGGGGCAAAGGGGGGGTGAAGCAGGAAAGGACCTTTGCAACTTGAAAAGAGTCTGTCTCTTTAAGAATTCTCTTCTGTCCCCGATTCTAGGCAGCTTCTGCAAATGCGTTAGAGGTCCTCTCATCCTTTGGGTGTTGGCTGTGCCCAGGGCCGGGCCTGGGATGGGGGAGGAATTGGATCAGTTTGCATTTAAAGCCAAAATTATCAAATTTGCACCTCCCGAAACAATGTGAGAACCAAACAGAGCCACCCTTTGGAATTCACACTTTTCCGAATTTTGCGATGCACTTTTGCCAACCAATGTTTGCAAAAATGTGTCTGTTAGGGGGAAATGTGCAAAAACTATGAATATATGAGGGGAAATAGCATGCAAAAATATACATTATATTAGGCGGAATTGTTTGCATAAATGTGTATGTTAGACAAAACTGCATTCAAAAATGTGTTTATTAGGAGGAATTCACACTAAAATGCTGGAGAATTTTTATGAGGAGAAAAGAACACCCACAGATTGCTGCAGAAATGTGGGGAATTGAATTTAAGATTGGAAAAATGAAAAACAGAGATAAGCGAAACAGACAGATTCTTCTATCCTTACCTGGGAGTGAATCTCTTGCCACCTACTGCGGCTGTTGAACACTTGACCGTCCTCCGGCTGTGGTCAGTTGAGGCTAGGCATGCCATTCCTGGGATCCCCTGATCAGGAGAAAGCGGAGGGCAAGAACAGGGAGTGTTCTTCCCTTCTCTCAGGTTTACAGTCTAGAAGACATGAAGGAAAAAAGGAGGGGGGGGAACTCTGGCACCTGTTATTTTTCAGTTCCCCATTCTATGCCACTTCACCAGCTCAGCGAATTGATGCCAAAAGCCACACAGCTGTAATTGCAATATGATACTGACAGGACTAAGCTGGGTTAAATGCAAGTCTGCTTACGGTGGGCACAGCAATAATTATTTTTGAGTGGGAAATGGCTTTGTAACTTCTTACAAGTTGCAGTTTTGCAACCTTTGGCAAATGAGAAGTATCGAGTGGAGAGCTCTCTGTCAGAGATGCCACCAAATTCCTGTTTAAAACAGAATCCTGCGGCAAATGTATACCCCTGGCCAAGAAGGAAGCACTACAAGCCAGATGAGGGATTTGCAGGAAATCTTAAGATTCTGGACTTAATCGTCTTATTTTTCTTTAGATAGCAATGTGTAGAACCTGAAGTGCGTTGCAGATGTGTGACAAAATCCAAATGGAAAATCCAGTCCCACTGAACTATTTTTAGAGTAACACAAGGTGGTTCCACCCCTCCCTAAACTTAATGCTTGAGGCATGTTCCTCAGACAAATCACGGACCAAATGAGCCACTACACAGAGTAACCTATGAGCATCAGTTCCAAATCATTCTCAGATGGAAGGTGCTATAAAAATGCAAAGATTTGTCCTTATCAATTTCTCTGGCAGCCATGCAAGCTCAGGCCATCTGCCACTGTTTATATTTGCATGCAGAATTGAAGATGATAGATAGATTTCTCATCTTGTAGGAATAAGTGGTGCTTGCTTGGGTCAGTTGTAGAGTTGAGCTGAAACCACTCAGGTTTTTTGGCAGACCTGAAAAATGCCTTCTTTTTATGTGGTGCTTTCAGCATTCCTTGTGAAATTGCATTGCCGTTTCTTGCCCTGAAGCTTGTAATTAGCAGCCAAATCTGATTGGTTATGTAGCATTATGATGCTCCCTGCTTGTGTGAGATCACCTGTGCATTTAATCCAGCCAGCGTGGAGGCTGGCACTGAAGCATCAGCCCCTGAGGGAAACAATGGCGCTGAGCAAGATCGGAAGAGGAAAATACTTGCACATTGAAATTACTAGTCTCTGCAAGAAAAACTGAAACCGGAGATCATTTGGCATACCTCTCTGCCACTTCTTCATTGATGAATGGCCTCTCATCTAGGACCCACACCTGTGGAACGGCCTTCATAGGGTCTGTTCCCTTTGGATCCATGAGTCTCAAAGAGCAACTTAGTCCAAAACACAACAATTAATAAAACTTCAAATATAATAACATAAAATGGGCAGGGCAATTCTAACCTGCAATCCTTGCTGGTGTGTGTGTTAGAATGTGGTGGAGGTTCCCTTCTGTTGGAGTCTGCTGGTGGTGGTAGGGGAGTCTCTGCTACCACAGAATGCCCTGCCACACCTGCCAATAGCATGTGCTTTTGACAGGCTGCCGCCAGTTTAAGGCCCCAACATGAGATGAGGTGGAGCAGGTCTGTGGCCTGGCCTGGCCAAGGATCTGCTAGGTCCCAAGCTGGTCTAGCAACTGAAGAGGGGCCCAGTATGGGTCTGGAGCTGACACCCTCTCCCTGCCCGACTGAGAAAACCAAATCAAGAGTGTGCCCCTTCTACATGCGTCGGCCCTGTGACATGTTGGGACAGCCCCATGGTTGTCATGGAGACCATGAAGTCCTGAGCCTCTCCAGACAGAGTGGACTCAGAATGAATGTTAATTTCTCCTAAGATCTGGAGTCCGAGACCATGTTTATCAACTCGGGTAGATGAATACGGAGCCTGGAGAGCAAGATGGCATTCCTATAATCCACAGCAAACTACCCTTCTTGGCCCTCAAGCATACCCTGGTGTTCAACCAAGTACCCAGGTGGGCACAACTGGGAGAGGCTAACCCCACCCTGCTCTCCCACCCAGGTCTCAATTATACGTACCAGGTCGGCATCCCCATCCTCGGATTAAATCATGGATAAGAGATATTTTATTATGGACTGACTTAAGAAATGTGCAATGACACTCATGTTATGCTTTTTCTTTGGTATCATTGCAAAGATGGAAAATTGTAGATAATTTAATGCTCTTGGATTTGACACATTCTTTTGAGAAGTGTTCCCAGTGACGTGCTTAAAATATTTGGTTATTTGGTACTTGGTTTGGTTGTGTATTATTTTCATGTGTATTTGTCTACATAAAAATCAATATAAATGAAACACCTCAACAAAAACAAGGACCTGCCAAAGCAGTTCACAGGCAGGAAATTATAAACAATAAAAGGCAATAAGAACAATTATAATTAACATTAATACTCTATCCAGGAAACTATAACTAATGGCAAAAAACCACCCCAAAATCTCTTATGCTTCCACAATATTGGTGGCCATTATTTAAATAATTTTTTTAAAATAGAAAAAAACTAATGGAAGGTAAATCTGGTAATAGCTATCAGCCATACTAGCTAAATGGAGCCTCTATGTACAAATGCAATGTACCTGTGACTACCAGATCATGGGGACAAGCAATAGGGCCAATGATCTTCACGTGTCCAGAACCATCTAGCAGGACAATGTTGGAAAGTGAGAGTTCAACTCGGTCCTGAAGTCAGACTTGTTGCAATGAGGGAATCTGATTACAAGGTACTTCCATCTTCAATCGCCACTAGGGATGGGCAAGAATTTTGATTCAGTTTGCATTTCAAGCCAAATCTATCAAATTCACAGTTTCCAAAACAATATGAGATCAGAAACACAGCCATCCTTTGACATTCACACTTATTCAAATTTTGTGCTGCAGTTCGCCAATGAATTTTGTGGATACAAAAATGGTCTCTATCCAAAATAAAGAAATAAATAGTTTGGTTTCCTTCTTACAAAGTGGAATGTCCCCTTTGCTAGAAGCCAGAAAACACCTCTGAAATTCAATTATAACAACAAACACTATTTGTTTTTGTGAAATACTGGCAGAGTTTGGTGTCTATTATCTGTCATGAGCCTCAAGGAGAACCTGTGGCAGGAACGGGAGGAAGTAGAGTGGGCTGCAGAACTTAGAGAGGGGATTGTCAATTCTGCTGAAGTGAATCGGGACTGCACAGGGGAAAGATTTTCAGACCCCAGTGAGTCTGCCAGTAGAATGGTTGAGAACAGCCCAGAAGCTCACCCCCTCATGCCAGGGCCAGCTGAAGATAAAGATGCTGCGTTATTCAGCCCAGATCCAGCTGAGGAACAAAGCAAAAATGGCCAGCTGGGGTTACTGGCTCCTGTCTCTCCAAGGTCATGCCCAAAAGCAAGATGTCAGCTTTAGCTCAAGAAGTTACTATCTGTTACTCAAAGGAGCTTGCACTTGGTAGAAACAAAGGCTAGAATAACTGAGAATTAACCCATAGTGTGCAGACTCTGCCTCCTTCTGGTATATAAGCTCAGCAAAGCTTGTGATTCTCTGTTGCATAAAGGTCTTTGCTGCCTCCAGAATCCTGAGATAACCCCAGTGTGTTCCTGTATCCTGATTTATGCCTAGTGTATGATGATGCTTTTCCTGTACCGAATTCTTGAATATAGTTCATGCAGAAAAATCCAGTTTGCTGAGTCTGCTCTTTGGTTGGGAGTCAGGACAGTATCTACTGTCTTCTAAATTTGTACCACTTTCTTCCCCTCAAATTCAGTATTAATGTTTAGGGACTTGCAGCATATACTCATGACCACCTGGGCTACAGAAAACCTCAGTCGGAAGGAGTATGGACTAAGAGAACAGAAACGGGTACATTTCCTTGGATCTGTACATTTTAAAGCTGCTGGTAGGGATGGGAGGGGAATTCAAGCCAGTTTGCATTTATAGCTAAATCTATCAAATTTGCACTTTCTAAACAAATATAAACTTTGCACTTTCTAAACAAGTATAGCCAAAATCCACACTTATCTGAATTTTGTGATGCAGTTCTCCAATGAAACAATGTTTACAAAAATGCATATATTATGCATAAAAATGAATATATGAATGAAAATAACCAAAGTACAAAAATGCATTATATTAGAAGAAACTGCTTGCAAAAATGTGTTCATTAGTCAAAACCGCATATCAAAATGTGTTTATTAGGAGGAATTCTGCATCTGTGTTGGAATTGCTTTTTAAGATGTTTTTAAAGATTTTTTTAAAAGATGTTTTAAAATATGTTTTGTTATACAAAAACACTCTAAAACATCATAAAAACAGACATTAAAATATATTAAGAGTGTTTTTAGTGATTTTGTTTACTGCCCTGGGAGGAAGGGTGGGATATAAATTTAATAAAGAAAGTTGATGCAGAAATGTAGAGAAGTGAATTAAGACTGGAAAAATGAGAAAGTAAGGGAACAGAAATTGACAGATCCTTCCATCCCTAGCTGTGGGACTTTAAAATTGAAGTGATAGAGGGGCAAAGGCATTCCTGAGCAAAGGCCGCTCAGAGCTTTACTGGGGGGAAAACACGAGCAATTAACCCAAATAACCCATTTAGAGATCACAGCCGGGAGAGCACAATGCAATTAGTGTCCTGTCCAATTTAGCACCAATTTAGCAGAGTGCTTTGAACTTGCTCACCTGGCCTGCTTTTGTACAGTCTGTTTTCCTTTACACGAGAAGAGCCTCTCAGGAATCTGAAATGTATTGGTGGTAGAACAACAGTTTAGTTGTTGTGGCTTCTCCCAGAAAATCCTGTGAATTGTAGTTTGGTGAGGGTTCTGTGATCTCTGTGCTAGAGATCCCTAACCCTCTTCAGCGGCCAGCTATTATGACAAGGTGGGCAAAAGGCAGATGAGAATTACTGGTACATCTCTGGGTGATATGCAGTAGATAGGCCGGAGTTTCTGACCCCTAGTTGTCTAGCAATAAAAGCAACCACAATGTTATCTCCATTCCCCTTTAAAGCAGGCTGCTGAAACAGAGAAATCCATCTTTCTGCCACCATGGAATGCATGGCAGCCTACAGGTGGTTTTGCTTGCTTGCTTGTTTATTTATTTATGAACCGCCTTTTACATCTGTCTCAACTTGATTTACAAACACACCATAAAAACAGCTAAAACTAGTTTTTAAAACAGTGTCGTGTGAAACTGCTTCAGCGGTAGGGGGATTTCTGTTGCAATCTTGCAAAGATTTCCTTTAGTGCTTACCCCTGGAAAAGAAAAGTAATTTTGGAAAGGGAGCACTAAGAACACTTCTAAACTGTTTCTAAAAGGCCACTGTCCTTTAGCGAACAACACCTAGAGCTCAGCTACTTCTTTGACTCCTACATGTTCCATTAGATATCCATGAACTGAATTAAATATTATAACTTCTTAGAAAATAGAATTACACACACACACACAATCTCTAGAAGACACATTCTGCAGATAAGGGCTTAGCAGCATGTTTATCAGTGATGGAGATAATGCTTCAGAGGGGAAATTCCCTGCCAGGTTCTCTCTGGAAAAGTAAACAAGGCCTACTCAGCAGATTTTAGCACCAATCTATAGAAGAGAAACAGGCTTGTTATTCTCCTTGTTTGTATTTCCTGCATTTTCCATTGAGTGAATTTTCCAGCTGGATAAATAGAGCGAGTGGCATGACACCAGAGTTTTGTTTCAAATTCAGCTCCAGTTTCACCTGGAGGTGAACACGGGTACACAGAAGAGCTGCTAATTGGATCCTTTTAAGCCAAATGGTGCTTCTTCCCCCACCCCAATTTTTTGCAGTGACTTGAGGATGCAGGTGGTCCTTCCTGAAAGCTTCTCCCTGCACCTTACAGTTGCTTGAACAAGACAGTTTGCTTTGTTAATGGAGCTAATGATGCTTTTGCATCATTGTCCAGTGAGGCGTCACATGAGCTACTTGAAAAATCTTTGGACCAGAAGATCAAATCTGTACCAGAAAGCCAGCGTCTGCCTTTTGGAATTCTTCTGCCGGAAGAATAGATATCCTAATTTGATTTTGTTTTGATGGGCTCAGGTGTCCTGAGCAAAGGTTCTTCCTTCTGTTTGAAGTATTTGTTGCAGGGTTCCCAAACTGGTCTGTGGACTGCCAGTGGTCCACTAGCTTCATTCCGGTCTTCCGTGGCATGTCTGCATTAAACATTCATATTGATTTTTATTGTCTTTTAATTCCTTCTTTTATTTCTTATGTTTTATTGAATTCTATGGAATGGCAGATTGCAACACAACATAAGAAATAAAAGCAGCAATAAAAACAGAATTAAAAACTATACAGCGTCTAGCATACAGCTCATCATGAAGTGGTGCACCGAGACCCTCAGCAATTTTTATGTGCTGCGTGGGGGGGAAAGTTTGGGGACCACTGATGTCTTGCACAATGCAATATTTTTTAAGACACACATTTCAGTACAAAGCAGTTCCTCTTGACGGATGTCGTTTGGGGCATTGGCTTGTAGCCAGACAGGTTCTACTCAAATTAGACCCACTGAAATGAATGGTCCTACATTAGTCATGTCCACTAATTCCAATGGGTCTTCTCTGAGCAGAACCCAATGTGATCAGCTATTTATTTATATCTCACCTTTCTTCCATGAACTCAGGTTGCGGTGCCCGAGTGGCCTCCCATCCAGCCACAGACTGACCAGATCCAGACCTGTTTAGCAAAGTTGCTGCATTATTTACCTTCAAACTATGCTCTGGGTATAGTTGAAAAAACAAATTTAAAAACATATTGAAAAGCAATTCCAGCACAGACACAGACCACAGTTCCCATCATTCCTGAGCACTGGCCATGCTGGCTAGGGCTGATGGGACTTGTAGTCCAGCAACATCTGGGGACCCAAAGGCTGGGAAAGGCTGTTTGTTCTAAGGAATTGGAAATAGCCACTGGCCTGGTTACCTATGGCAAGTAAGAATCTTGGAGAACCTGCCACATGGATGTCCTTTGCTGTGGCATCCATCAGCAGGGTGGTAGTGGTGGAGGAAGAATAGATAGAACGGTCCCCACCACACCCCTGGCACCAGCAACCACCTCCCTGGGCAGTTACAGATGCCCTGTGGTGAACAGCAGCTCACAGTCTTCCAAATGAGCCCTACATGCTGCAGAGGCTCTGAAGAGCTGGAGGCAGTACCTATCTCAGGATGTGTTTCAAGAGTTGCTTAGCCTTCAGATGAAAGGACTCTGTGGCAGAGCAGAGGAAAGAGAAGAGAGCAAGGGGAGGAGGTAAGGAACTCAGGCTGACATTCTGATTACCACAACCTAAAAGGCAATGGCATATAACTCCTTTGAAAGAGCGCATCCTGTAGGTCATCTAAAGGACAAAGTGACCTTTTAAAGGTCTTTTCAACTCCTAGCTTACAAAATATTCCCATAAATCCAGGAATAATGGTGGCAAAATTAGTGTTCTCAGTAGAAGATTCCCAAGAATGAATTATATCACAAGTAATGGATAAGATAGCTTGCGGCAGCAATCGTAATGATCCTTGCTTAATGACATAGATGAGCTAAAATATTGCAATATCAGATTCAGACATCCAACCTGCCGCCTTAATTTTTAGGGCTGCAAAATGTAATTGTGCTGATTTGATCAATTAAAGGTTTCATCCATCACAGATTGAAAATGGATTTTTAATCCAATGTTAATGAGGGTTGTCCTCCAGGCAATAGATCCGGTGCTGATGGTGTTGTCGTAACCAATTTAGATAAGGCTGCCGCACAGCTACACACAGACTTCACTTTGATTATTTGGATGTCCGCTAACCCCCAAATGGATAATTACAATGCATTCTTATCTGGCTACTACTCCTGAAAGCGGGATTTTTTGCCTCTTTGCACCAGTCATATGCAAAGTCATATGAGGTGCCTTGGGATAGCAACGCTGAAAGGAAGCACACTCTGGCCTCTGCCATTGGCCAGGAGCCCAAGGTCCCCTGGGAGGATGCACCCCCTGCCTCCCAGGAGGAGCACCAGGGCAAGGAGACAGCCAGCCTGGCCCATCCATCTGCCAGAGATGGAGCAGAGATGCAGGGGACTTGTTTCCCACCCCCTTCCAACCGCCACTTGCTTTTGGACCAGCAGTGCAAAAGGTAAGCATGCTCTGGCCCCATCAATCTGCCCAAAGAAGAGGAAGGAAGGAAAGACCTGTCAGTTTCAGTCCTTTCCCTCCCTGTGTGCATAAGAATGAAAACATGAGTGAAATTAACTACAAAAATGCAAGATACGATGAGAAGTGGCTTGCAAAAATGAGTGTTAGTCAAAACTGTGTACAAAATAATGTGTTTATTAGGAGAAATTTGCACTAAAATGCTAGAGAATTTTCATGAGTTTTTTTTAATGCACATTGCTGCAGAAAGGTGGAGAACTGAAGACTGGAAAAATGAGAATCTGAGAGAACTGAAATTGACAGAACTTTCCATCCCTACTTCTGACAGTCAGCATGACAAAAAAGAATCCAGAATGGAATGTTTGCTTCCAGTTGAGCTAACAGGGGAGCAGCTAGGAGGCATGATCCCCCTCGCTCCTGCCTCCTCACACCCTGCTTATGGGCTCCCTGCATGTTTCTGCTGGGATGCTGTGGGGGAAAGGATGCTAGACAAGACAGATTTTAGTCTGATTCAACGGGGTCTCTGTAGAATATTCGCCTGAGCCTACTCATGCACATGTTTGCTCTGAAATACGTCCCAAAATTATTTTAGAGTAATGTGACTTTTAAAAAACTGAATGTTTATTTATTTAAGAATATTTTTAGCTCACCCTTCAACATGATAGCCATCCCTGGATGGGGTACAATAAAACAGAATTAAAGCCACAAATATAAACAACAAATCATAAAAATAGGAGCAGATTAAAAAACAACAGCAGAAACTGGTGCAAAACCTCAACTCAGTCAACCAACAGTATCCAATAAAGGAATCCTTGGGGAAAAACCCGGGTCTTCAGCTAGTGCTGAAATGATCCCTGGTCTCCTTTCTTCTCTTAATTATATACACAAAAATAAGTCAGTTTGTACATGCCCATGTTGCCTAAATATGCTCTTCTGTAGCCACTCCAAACCTCAAGAGAGGCCTTCCTTGTTACTCCCCACCCTCTCTAATGTCTTTGCCAGAGATATTCTGGCATAAACCAAGAGACTTCTCAAGGATATACTTGTGCTTTGTCTTCACTGGGGCAAATGAATCTGTACATTTTCATTTTTCTGTTTCTCATTTTTCCAGCCTTCAGTTCATCCTGTTTCTGCATCAATTTGCATTTTTCTTTAAAAGTCTGCGTGAAAGCCAGTATGCATTTTATTGTGCATTTATCCTAATGTGTGCATTTTGGCATTTAATTTTGCCAAATTTAATGTAGCTTTGCACATTATTTTCACTAACATGTGCATCTTGTGCTCACTTTTTGGCTGGAGAATTTCATCACACAATTGATCAAAGCATGAATTCCAGAAATGTGAAAGGAATGAATTCCTCCCTTATCCTTAATCTTCACTGTGCCTTATGAAGTCCCAACAGTAAATAAATAAACTAAATAAATAAAGTGTGTGTGTTGGGGGGTGCGTTTCCTCCCTACAGGTGGTGCAGGTGAAAAAACCCTCTGGGGGGATCCCCTTTGGGACCTGGACATCCCCACTCAGCCAGCCCTCCCCCTCCACCAGCCTCTCCTCCCTCCTCCCTACCATTCAGATGCAATGCCAGGAGGAGAGACAGGCGCTGAAAGCCCAGGACAGTTGCGCCCGCTTTCCCTTCGCAAGTGTTATTTTTTCCTACAGCTTGCTAATTAAATCATTAAAATTTCATCTTTGCTTAACCGTGGATAAAAACATTGGAAACCTTTCATTAGTATGCGCTGCCTCCGTAGGTGCAAGAGAGCAAGGGGGTGGGTGGGAACGGAGCTGGGGGGAGAGGACGCCTCGCACAGCATCTGGCTTTTTCTTCGATGGGTGGGTGCTCTTGTGGCCGTGGATGCCGCCCAGGCAAGCTACTAATTTAAGTGGAGGAAAGGCCAGCAGAGAGAGGTTGCTTGACCCTTTCCCTTGGTTGTTGCCCTGTTCAAATCCTCCCCGAGCTACTTTTTCACCTACTGGGTGGTAGGGGGTTGTTCTCTCTTTCCTTCCCCTTCCCTCCCCTCCTGTGGTTGGAACAGCAGCTTGGGAGAGAGGGCAAGTTTGAGCTGGGAAACCAAAATCAGAGGAGAAAACAATCCTCTTTCCTCTTAGCTGCAATCTGACCAGGTTGTTTGGGTAAGAAAAGAAAAGAATAATCATGGAACTTGAGCCTGTTTCCTGCAGCAACCACCCTTTTATGAAACAGGGTGAATCACCAGGGTGAAAAAATACCTCCTCTGACCTCTTTCTGGAAGTCACTCTAGGGCAGGGGTGGAGAACCGGTAGCCCTCCAGATGTCATTAGACCCCCAACTGCCATCAGCCCCAGACAACCTGGCCAATGCTCAAGGGTGATGGGCACTGTAGTCTAGCAACATCTGGATTCCCCATCCCTGCTCTAGGGCATTTTTCAGTCCAAGAGCCAGATGTGTATCTGGCCAATCTTCTGAG
Source organism: Rhineura floridana (assembly GCF_030035675.1). Taxonomy (NCBI): domain Eukaryota; kingdom Metazoa; phylum Chordata; class Lepidosauria; order Squamata; family Rhineuridae; genus Rhineura; species Rhineura floridana. The sequence goes on along the minus strand of NC_084496.1, from coordinate 28,928,412 downwards.
GGTCAATAGGGACAGGCCTAAAATAAAAGTTCTTCCCTTTGATACAACTAACAGAAATGGTCTCTTTGTGTGGCCTCCCCTTCCAGCCACTCCATCCTCCTGTCATATTCTCCTTCTAGTGGGATGGTTGTGTTGGGTGTGTTTGTTTTTCTCATTTGTGAGCCTTGTCAAGTCTTTCTGAATTTTCATCTGTCACTCTGGGATGAAGATGAAGATGGTTCTTGAGTCAGTTTGAAAGCAATGCTTCACAGCAGTAGGTTGTCCCAAACAGAGGTCTAATCTTAGTCCATGCCTCAGACATGGCACATTTTGTAGAATTCCAGTCTAGTTCTTCTGGTGTGCTTTCCTTCCAGTTCAACGTCACTTTGCAGTTTGAGCAGCTCAAAGCTGAATTTCAGGCAGTGCATCTTCTGCTTAAAAAGGCTCAAAGGCACAAAGCCTATTTATTTGCTGATTTAAACCAGGGATAGCCAACATGGCGCCTTCAAGGTGTTGTTGGACTCCAACTCCCATCAGCTCCAGCAAGCATGGCTAATGGTCAAGATGATGGAGTTGGAGTCCAGCAACATCCGGAGAGCACCGCCTTGGCAACCCCCATGTGAAATGTTTAAACCCCGCCTTTCGAAAAAGATCAAAGCGGTTAAAAAAGAGAAACCAGTATAGTACATATATGGAGATTTTCTAAAAATGCACAGTCCAAAACACCATTACTTATCAAGACAGAAAGGGGGCTCGCATCCTTTTGGGGAATAGGGGAGCAGCTGATCCTCTCCCCCTCTCATCTTGAGGGTGTGTTTGCCTTGTTCTGTTTGGTCGATCCACACACTTCTGTTCCTGCCATAAATAAATTGCTTATTGGCTCCTCAGCTTCCCCCTCTGGGCACTTCATCAGCTGTTGGAAAAGCTGTAAGGAAGAAAGAAAAAAGATTGTGTCTCACAACCCTTCCCCCCTTTTCCCTTTCCTTCCTCCTCCTCATCCCACCCAAATCTTAAATGTCATGAATTATGCTAAAATCTTGTAAAGACTACAACAGAAAGGAAAAGGGGGGGTAAGAGGGAAGGAACCTCCGCCCAAATCAAAGCATCATGCAAAACAGAACAGCTGTTATTTTGTCAAGAGAGATGCTGGGGTTGGGAGGGGGGGTTGAGCTTGTCATAGTTAACAACGCTTAATGATAGAGTGCTGTTTCAAAACGGCAGCAACAGCTATTAACCTGATCTGTTTGTTATAGCATAATGATGGAGGGCAATTCCTTGATTTGGGTGAAATATTCTGAGAGTTTAAGGGCTGCCTCAGGAAGGCAATGCCAGGGAGGCTAATTGCGGCTCACTTTGGATACGTCCTTTTGTTTCTCAAGTGTTGTGTTTGATTGGCCTTAAAGCTTGACTAGACAAAGAGTATGAAGATCAAGGATAAGATTCTGCAATGCAGGCACATGGCTGTTGTAGTGAGTGCCTCTCCAGACTCCCAGGTCCCATCAGCACCACCCAGCATGTGCATTAAAAAAAAAAAGATTCCTGGGGATAAAGGAAAGAGATTCCTTTCACCTTCAGTCATTCAGTGGGGCAAGGCAACTTTTAGGAACATTAGAGGTGCCTTACAGCATCACACCAAGGTCCATCTAACATTGGGCTGGGACGCCTGTGGCCTTTCTACTGCAGAGGGTCTACAGCTCCCTAGCCATTGGCATGCTGGCTGGAGCTTATGGGAGTTGGAGTCCAACAACATCAGGAGGGCACCGGTTTCCCTATCCCTGAGAAAACCCAACAGTGCTTCACTTGTTTCAGCTTCCCAGATGCCACAGCCTCTGTCAGGTCATTTCAGGTGATGCACTGTGGCCACCTGTGCCGATGGCCCCCTGCCTGAACTTTCTCTTGATTTAAAGAAAGGCTGGATAGCCACCTATCAGGGATGCTGTAGTAGTAGATTTCCTACGTCAGCAGAAGGTTGAACTAAGTTGTCTTTGAAAAATGGACTGCCTTCAAGTCGATTCCAACTTACGGCGACCCTACGAATAGGGTTTTCATGGTAAGCGGTATTCAGAGGGGGTTTCCCATTGCCTTCCTCTGAGGCTGAGAAGCAGTGACTGGCCCAAGGTCACCCAGTGAGCTTCATGGCTGTGTGGGGATTCGAACCCTGGTCTCCCAGGTCATAGCCGAACACTCTAACCACTACACCACACTGGTTGTCTTTGAAGGCCCTTCTAAAATCTATGATCCCATCCATTGTTATATGAACCTGTGGCCCTCCCAAAGTTGTTGGGCTCTAACTCTTATCAGCTCCAACAACCATGGCCAAATAGTCAAGGATTATGGGAGTCATAGTCCAACTACATTGGGAGGGCTGCAGGTTTCCATTCCTAGGATACACAGCCCATCATCACAAGCACAGGACAACAGCTGCCATCCTCACACAGCCGTAATGGTGAGGGTTTTTTTTAAAAAAGATAAATGTGCAGTGTTGTCCAGGGTTTCACACACACCCTGCCCCCAGCTCTGCCTGGGAATGCTGGAATTGAACGCGAAGATCTTCTGCATGCAAAGGACGTGGTCTATCACTCAGCTACATCCCTTCCCTGACAAAAAAAATTCATATGTGCCAGCACGATCTTCAAAACGTCACTCAAGTATACAAGCAGCAGAATCTTTCTTCTGCCTCTCTTGGCAGAGTTGAGAAACTGCTCTTGTGGTATCAAATAGCCGCCCCAACCTCCTGCAAAAAGACCAGTTTTGCAGCTCAGAAGCCAGCTGTTTCGAGAGCTTCAGCCACCAAGAGCACTGTAAGGTTAGATTTTTGCTGGGAATGTTGGAGACCAAAGTGGACGGTGAATCTAAGACGGGGGCTGTGCTGACAGAGCCAGTTGTCAGGTGGCTGTAGTTGCACCATGCCATGGAAGAGGATCCAGCCCTGAACAGATGGTGGGATTCCATCCTGAATGAGTCAGATGCACACCTGGCACATCCCTTGAGGAGAATGAGAGCTTTACTTATGTTTTGGACAACACTTGCCATAGCTTGTCATTCCAGGAAAATTTCCCCCACAGTGAAACTAGAGAGAGCCTAAATGAATGGCCAATCAACTTTGTTCTACGTGGGCAACTTGAAACCATCTTAGAAGCCAGGTCCAACATTGCGTAGGTGGAGTAGATGACCTTTATCGTTTTTTCACAGGCAGAATAGTTCATAAGAACATAGGAAGCTGCTGTGTATCGAGTCGGACCAATGATCCATGGAACTCAGTATTGTCTGCACTGACTGGCAGAATCTCTCCGGGGTTTCAGATGGGGTCTACCCCAACCCTACCTGGAGATGCTGGAGACTGAACCTGGGACCTTCTGCATGCAAACAGGTGCTCTTCTTACACCACTGAGGTACAACCCTTAGATAGGGAACTGCCTTTTGGATATGGGGCATATCTACCTTAATCTTAGACTTCTTGCTTGGGAATAAAACCCTGTCCAGACAGGATCATAGGGTGTGCTGAGGAGTGTCTGGCAGGGATTCTGTGGCCCCACCCAGCTCTAGCCAAAGGAGGGAAATACAGAAAGATCAGCCAAAAGGCTATCTCCTTACACTACAATGTTGGGCTCTCCAACACTGGAGGCATTCGAGAGGCAGCTGGACAGCCACCTGTTGGGTCTGCTTTAACCTGGATTCCTACAGTGAGCAGGGGGTTGGACTTGATGGCCTTAAAGGCCCCTTCCAGCTCTACTATTCTATGATTCTACCATTCTATAACAGGCCACAGCAGGTGATGTGATGTTCCCTTACTGTTACCTGGCTTAGACAGAGCTTGGAAAAGTTATTTTTTTGAACTACAACTCCCATCAGCCCAACCCAGTGGCCATGCTGGCTGGGGCTGATGGGAGTTGTAGTTGAAAAAGGTAAGTCTTCCAAGCTCTGACCTTAGAGCCCCCTCCCTTTGCAGGCTTCTCAGAGGCATCTGGTTGGCCACTGTGGGGGACAGGACAGTAAACCAGATGGACCTTTGATCTAATACAGAAAGGCCCTTTTTAAGCACTACCATGGAAGTGTGACTCCGCCAGCAGCCACAATTTTTGTGCAGCCAACTGGACTTGCTGTTGTCTTCTTCTGTTTGAGAAAACAAGAGTTCTGGAAACTGCATAGGTGGGGGGGTTTCCTCCACAAAAGGAGCTTTTCTACCATTTAGCATATTATTCAGGTTAAGTCCCAGGGATGCGTGTAATTGCTTCAGGAACTGCCGCTTCAGTGGGTTGGCACGCTGAAACATCACTTTGCCTATGCCATTGGATTTTCTCTGCCGGAAGCGATTTCTGAGCTCAGGCACAGGGCCGGCAAGGAGTGGCACGCTAACGCCAGCCCGAGGGGTAGTTTAGCAGAGCACCGTGTTCCAGGAAGAAGCTGAACCAAGACAGGGTGATTAAACCAGGAACCAGATATGGCAGTTTTATATCATAGCATCATAGAGTAGTAGAGTTGGAAGGGGCCTATAAGGCCATCAAGTTCAATCCCCTGCGCAATGCAGGAATCCAAATCAAAGCATTCCCGACAGATGGCTGTCCAGCTGCCTCTTGAATGCCTCCAGTGTCGGAGAGCCCACTACCTCTCTAGGTAAGTGGTTCTGTTGTTGTATGGCTCTAACAGTTGAGGTTTTTCCTGATGTTCAGTCAAAATCTGGCTTCCTGTAACTTGAGCCCATTATTCCGTGTCCTGCACTCTGGGATGATTGAGAAGAGATTCTGGCCCTCCTCTGTGTAGCAACCTTTCATGTACTTGAAGAGTGCTATCATATCTCCCCTCAGTCTTCTCTTCTCCTGGCTGAACATGCCCAGTTCTTTCAGACTCTCCTCATAGGGCTTTGTTTCCAGTCCCCTGAGCATCCTTGTTGTCCTCCTCTGAACCTGTTCCAGTTTGTCTGCATCCTTCTTGAAGTGTGGAGACCAGAACTGGAAGCAGTACTCAAGATGAGGCCTAATCAGTGCTGAATAAAGGGAAACTAATACTTCACGCAATTTGGAAACTATACTTCTGTTAAAGCAGCCTAAAATAGCATTTGCCTTTTTTGCAGCTATATTGCACTGTTGGCTCATATTCAGCTTGTGATCAACGATAATTCCAAGATCCTTCTCACATGTCGTATTGCTGAGCCAAGTATCCCCCATCTTATAACTGCATTTCATTTCTTTTACCTAGGAGTAGAACTTTGCATTTATCCCTGTTGAATTTCATTCTGTTGTTTTCAGCCCAATGCTCCAGCCTATCAAGGTCTCTTTGAATTTTGTTTCTGTCTTCCAGGGTATTAGTTGTGCCCCCCAGTATGGGGATCTTTGGTGTATGAAATGGCTATAAAAAGGTGAGTCTAACTAATGGTTAGGACATTGCATGCACACCACTTTCTGCTGCTTGAAAGAGCCTCCTTCATGCTGCTCCATAGGGCTGGACCTGTACCATTTATTAGACAAATTGCTGTAAACCACGCAGAGAGCTTTGGCTATGGGGTGGTATATAAATGTAATAATAAATAAATAAATAAAGTCATGGAGGATAAGCCTGTCAATGGCTACTAGCCACAATAGCTATGCTTCTGAATACCATTTGCTGGAAACTGCAAGAGGGGAGAATGCTCTGGTGCTCAGGTCCTGCTTGCAGGCTTCCCATAGGCACCTGGCTGGCCGCGTTGCTGGATTAGATGGGCCACTGGCCTGTTCCAGCAGGCTCTTCTTATGTTCTTAATCAAACTGCCCCTGGATGATGATGATGATGATTTCTATTTGTTGCTTGCTTTTCTCACCAAGATGACTCAAAGCAGCTTACATTAACAAGTTCAAAACAGAGTAAATAAAACCTAAAAACACTTCTGACAATTAAAAACCAGTTAAAGCAAACACAATAAATACAAAAAAAAAAAAAAACACCCAAGGGCAAGTATGCAGGTCCCACCCCAATAGAAGAGTTCATCAATAGCCAAAACCCATCAAGGGTCAATGGCCCGGGAAAAGAGAGAGATCTTTGATGGTGCCTAAAGACAGGTAAACGTGGTGCCAGGAGTGCCTCCCTGGGGAGAGCATTCCACAGCTGGGGGGGGGGGACACCACTGGTAACAAAGCAGATTTATGTAGATCAGGGATGGGGAACTTGTGGCTGTCCAAAAGTTGTTGGGCTCCAACTTCCTCCCCAGCCATCAGGGCCAACAATTGGGGATTGTTGTAGGCATACCCATGCCAGCATCTTATTTTTGCTGTGAACTGAGAGTTCTCATGACGGATCTCGGTACCTTCCACCTATCCTTAAAATATGGGAGTTCAGTTGCTCCAGTCTGCTTTGCATTGGCAAACTTACTGAAACTGATAAGGAAATTGAATCAGAGCACTGTGCTATCTTGTCTCTTGAGCACTGTGCTATCTCTAAGCACCTTGCCAGGTTTCCTTCTCCCTCCATAGCATATGGAGCTAGCCAACAAGTGAACACCTAGTCTAAGCAGTTCTGAAAATGCCATTTGCAAAGTCAAGAGATATCGTTAAGCTCTCTTTCCCTTTCCCCTTCTTTATTCAGCTTCTGTTCAGGATGGGGATATTGCTGGTGAATTATTTATCTGATGATAGGAAATGGGAGTGTTTGGAGAGGAAACAGGCAGAAAAATTCTATGCCCTTTCTCATCCAGTTTTCCACAGATTTCACTATAAAAGTTGTATGTGTGTGTGTGTTCATGTGTTTCCTTTTGAATTTTCAGTAATGTTCTTCTGTCCCCAAAGAAAACCTTTTTTGATCTGATTTCAAATATTTATGTGGAATGATGGTGCTGCTGAGGTACATATCAGCAAAAGCTGACAGTTGTGCATATTCATATACACGTTTATGCCTAAATAAGTTGGAAAGGTTACATCTGCAAACATCAAACTGACTCATTCACTGTTAATTACCAACACCTGCAATGGAAATCACTTTTTGCTAAAATGAAGCATTTCCGAACAGGGTTTTTTCCCCAACTACTGTAGTTAAGAGATGTAAGGCATGCATTTCCCAACTGTCAAAGACACAACGTCTTTTTCGCACAACACACGGCAGAAGAAGAGGTGCTGAGAGCACGGGGGAATGATGCTTTCCCATTCATACAGCAAGGAAGGGTGGAATAACTTGCCATGCTGCCGTTGTTTTTTACAGGACGAGGATGCTTGCTCTGCCTGGTAATGAGGCAGCAACAGCAAAGACACAAGCCACCGTTTGCAATACTCTGCCTCTCCCACCTGGCCAGGGCCAGAATATTTCAGTCCCTGCTAGAGATTTGCTTGCCAATTTTACATGATTTTAAAAATAATAACAGGCTTGGGCTTTAATTCAGAGGCTGCAAACTGCCTTAGAGGCTCCTAGTGGCAACAGCAGAGATCTGGGAAGCCTGAAAACAGTTGGATCTCTCGACTCCAATTGCTGAAGCAAAAAGAAAATAAATAGGTGTGCAGTGGAGTTCAGGCGCATGGGAAGGACCGCCGCTAGATCATCAGACCAAACCCTAGTCCAGCGTCTGACTTCCCGCAATGGCTAATCAGATGTCTCCAGGAAACCCACAAGCAGAGCTCAAAGGCAATTGCTCTCTCCCACTCTCTCCCCTTTGAACTAATATTTATGTGTGTATGTATGTATTTTGTTTGCTGCTTTTCAGCTGAACATCAAGGTAGTGGTGTGCAATGATTTTACCAAAATAAGTGTGTGTGTGTGTGTGTGTGTGTGTGTGTGTGTGTGTGTGTGTGTGTGTGTGTGTGTGTGTGTGTGTGTGTGAGAGAGAGAGAGAGAGAGAGAGAGAGAGAGAGAGCACATGCCCTTTCACAGCTACCAAACACAAACAATCATACAAGGGTACAATAATTACAGGATGGTCTTTAGCAACCTATGAAATGCCAAGAAGGAAGACTCTAGGCTGGTCTCTCACGGGAATGAGTTCTAATTAACAGAGGAGGGCCAGGATCTGTTCTCAATCGTCCCAGAGTGCAGGACACAGAATAATGGGCTCAAGTTGCAGGAAGCCCCATTTCGGCTGAACATCAGGAAGAACTTCCTAACTGTTAGAGCAGTACGAAAGTGGGACCAATGACCTACGGAGGTGGTGGGCTTTCCAACCCTGGAAGCATTCAAGAGGCGGCTGGTGTGCTTTAAGTTGGAGTCCTGCATTGAGCAGGGGGTTGGGTTTGATGGCCTTTTAGACCCCTTTCTGTGAATGGTCACTACAGTCCTGTCTGGCATGCCCCATGGGTGTAGTTCAGACAGAGGAGGGGCACAGAGCAACTTCCCAAGGTGGAGCAGCTGCCACTGAAGCTTCCATTCCTCTTTGGATTTCTTTGATTTGGATTCCTGAATTGCGCAGGGGGTTGGACTTGATGGCCTTATAGGCCCCTTCCAACTCTTCTATTCTATGATTCTTTCAAACTCAGCAAATCCTTTTGCTTGGATATAATTGTGCGTGCAGGAAAGTACTGGCAAAACCATCTGGAACCAATGCTGCCCTGTAGCTGGGTTGGCGCAAATGCAAATGTCTTTATTGTTATACTGTCACAGACCCATTAAAATAAATAAAACACATAATCAATATGACAACAAAAGAGTTAAAACAAAAAAATAGAGATATAAAAGAGATTACAATTAAGAAAAAAGAATCCTCTTACAGCTACCTTGGGCAAGGAAGAGGAACCTGGCCACTGACTCAGTTGTAAGCTTATTGGTATCAGCCAGAAAATAATTTAAATACCAGTCCAATGTCCTACCAGGAAAATTCCTCATGATAGGGCCAAGTAGTCTGTTATGTTCCTCCCTATAAAAATGACATGTAAAAAAAATGATCCAGTGATTCAACAAATGTATGCTCCCATGCCGTCCCCCAGATTTATTTATTTATTTTTGAAAATTGTCTTTTCAATTTGTGACATGACGCACAATGATCCCCTCCATTTAAATAAAGACAACTTGTTTAAGAACAGGAGCAATTACTTTAAGAATAGGGCCCTCTGAAAAAATCAACAAATAAGGCAGAATGAATGCACACCAAAAGCCTCATCTGGAAGAGGCCCCCAAAAGTCTGGTCTCTTAAAGTGTTCCTTCCCTGAGGGTGGCCTTTTCATGATCACAGTAACCCTATAATTATTTCAGTGATCCTGAAAAAATAGCCTGTATAGTATCATGACCTTTGTAGAGTTAAATATTAGAACTTGGTATTATGGGCTAGAGTTAGACTCCACCCCTTGGACTTTCCTTTGCTCTACTTTTCAGTTTCAGTTTTAATTGTGTTCTCTACCCAGCCAGCAACGAGGAAGCATGTATTGTTTGCCTGCAGTAAGAAGTAAGAGTTTGCTTATTCTGCATTTATTATGATGAGCAGAGCAGGATTGGGAGCTTACTGCTAAAGGGTGAAATAAATAGATAAAGTGATAGGAAAAAAATATCTACCCTAAGTTATCCTGTGCTCTTTTAAAGCACTCACTATACTCACAATCATAGTGGCAAGTTTTTCTTCTTTTTCTTGAGTATTTGATGGCAAAGGATGAAAACAGCCCTGGAGGAACAAAGCACTGCTGTGCGTACTACAGGTAGTTGGCTGGTGGCCACCTAGGCTGTAGTTCAGGCATAATTTCTGATTTTCCCAAAGTGTGCAGCTTAGCATGAGGCCTTTTTAGGGTTTCTGGGCATAAAAATCAACCAACAACCAGTAAACAAAAATCCAATTCCTTTCCACTGTTAATTTCCAATTGGTTAATTAGTCATTTATATAGCAACCAGTTAAAAAGTTTTCCCTTGATTATCCAACAAGAAGGAAAATCTAAAGGTCAGGAACAAGGCTAGAAGGAGGGACCCTCAAGGAAGAGTTAACACCTTTTGGTATACCTACCTGTTTGTTGGGAATTAGCCACCTGTGTTCTAATGTGTGAGGCAAATGCATGGGGACATAAACTGTGTGCACAACCCTCTCTCTGCAAAACACTGTCCCCTCAATTTCTGACATTTGTGCATGAAGTTCTCAAGGAGATTCTAAGTGTGTTCAGCTGACTGCCCAAACTGGGAATCAAGATAACTGTGGGTTCCCAGTCACAGGCAGGCTTCTAAGCACATAAGAACACAGCCCATGGTAGCCAAGTTCTTTTCCGAACCTTTCATTGAATCTGCCCCTCTTTCTTCTGGCCCTCCCATTTGTAGCTCTCTCCACCAGCACCCAACTTGTTGTGATCTCAACTTACTCTGATTTGTTGCATATCTGAAGATAACCTTCCCAGTGCATGTGTGTCTTACTTTTGGAAATGGTTATAAAGCTACCTACAATTTCCAATATGAAATATGTTACCCAATATAAATGATTATCTGTATTTCTATATGTAGTTCTTTGCAGTGCTTTGGAGTCCTCCATCATTGTAAAGAACCTCTTTGTTTGACAGCTATGTGCATTAGTGTACACTTTTCTGAGGATTGGGATTTTTTTTTCTTTTGAAGGTAATTATTATTTTTCTCTGGTGCCTCCTATGAATTATATCATGGTTGCTAATGTTATTCCATAGTTCCAGCGTGTATATATTTTCATCATGCCTTTTAGGACACAAGCCTATCCTGAGGATGGAACAGCTCAGCAGATGATACTGGCTAAATTGAGTTGCCTCTATGCAAATAGCTGCTTAATAAATATGGAGGAAATAATTGTGGTGAAACAGAGTAGAACAGGGCATTCTGTTGCCACTCAGGGTAAAAAGGTTCCTCAGATTATAGCTATTTGGCAATCTAGCTGAGACTTAAAAGCAAATCAACTTGACTATCAAAGTTTTTGCGCAGCTTGTTAACATCTCTAATTATAATGTAAATCTTTATGGCTCTAACCTAATTATAACTTTCAGCATGCTTGTGTATGAAACATTTTAAGTAATCATGGAGGAATGGTTCCACCTCAGACCCTCGGAATGACTACTGAAACACCAAACATTTGGATAAATCTACTGCAGCAACAGACCCAACCCACACACACATATACCACAAACACTCATATAGCTAGCCTGGTTGATATGCACATCTCCTCAATTGACCTAGAACCCATTAGATGGCACTCTTGGGCAGCTAGTATTGAGGCTATGTCATTGAAGCAATTACTGAAACAAAAGGAGGATCACAGAGTTTCCTGGCTATAGGGAACAAACCAGAGACACTGTTAAATAAACAGTGACAACAAAAATGTTGGAACATCAGCTCTGGGAATATTTTGCAGCATGCAAACCAGCAACTGCAGTTTCCTAATGGCCCTTGTGGAACCATTCACAGTTACACGCCTATAGTAATTCTGTAGCTTTCTTCCTTGATAATGGACTCCTCCACAATGGTGCTCCAGCAGCAATTCTTGCTTCTGTTTACATGCAATCAAACCCATGCAGTGTGACGCTCAAATGTCAGAGTCCTGATTCCTGATTCATTATGTGAATACTTCGACACCATGTATTTAAAGCACACAGTTTTCCCCAAAGAATCTTGGGGACTGTAGTTTGTTAAGGATGCGGGGAATTGTAAGGGGTAAACTACAGTTCCCAGGATTCTTTGGGGATGCCATATGCTTTAAATGTATGGTGTGGATGTGACCACTGACTGGTAAACTAAATGTATAAAGTTACTCTAGCAAAAAGCATTGTGTTTGAGGCTATATGAAAGTCCTGTCCACAGTGTTTGGCTCTATGATGGTCCATCCACACATGCAAACCATCCAATGCTGAGCATGCATGTATGAATCAGCCCTCAGCCCCAAATTTCCAGGTTGGGTTCTGACACTGGCTGCTTCCTTTGCAATTTCAGCAAATCACAGCTCATCCCCAGTTCCACTTTGCTTCTGTCGGGCCATTGGTTGCTTCTTGTTTTTTTTAAATTAATAATTTTTATTGAATTTAAAAAATAAAAATGAACAAATACCACACACAGAAAAAGCAAAACAGTCTCTTAAGATTACAATGCAGTTGGCCACAAAGGTTAAGGTAAGTATATGTTATACATCACACTTTAAATTACAAAATTAGACTCATATACGAATGAGAGAGACATTCAATTCAGTTTGCATTTAAAGCTGAATCTATCAAATTCACACTTTCTAAAAAAAATGAGAACATTCTTCAAAATTCATATTTATCTGAATTTTCTGATGCACTTCTTCAAACACACAATGTTTATAAAAATGCATATATTAATGGAAAGTGTGCATAAAACAAATATATTAGTAAAAACAACACAAAAATGCACTATGTTAGGAGAAATTGCTTCCAAGAATGTGTATATTATTCAAGACCGCATACAGAAATGTGTTTATTAGGAGTTTATTATTATTCACACTAAAATGCTGGAGAATTTTCATGCGGATTTTTTGTTAAAGAAAAAAGCCAATTGCTGCAGAAAAGTGGAGAACTGAATTCAAGATGGTCAGTTCTTTGTTTCTCTGTTTTTAAATAGGCGCGGAGTATATCCGTGCCACTTCATCTAGAGTGGATGCAGTAATTAGCATAGTGAGCTGGTGGAGTGGTCCAGCCTCTTGGTGGACAACCCTCAGCAGCCAAAAAAAGACATTTTTCCAGCTGCACCCCCCTCCATTAAATCACTAGAGAGCAACATTATGGCCAAATTTCAATGGAATTGTTCCTCTATTTATGGTGCAACATGTTTGGTGCAACATGGCAACATGTAATCATCGAAACCCTGCTCTATGTACTTCCTTGCTCTCTCCCAGTGCAAATCAGTTCCAACATTTATTTTTTATTTTATTTAGTTGCATTTCTAAACCGCCCTATAGCTAGCAGCTCCCAGGGCGGTGTACAACATAATTTGTCAACATCATATGCTCACTGGATGACTTCTGAATGTCATTCTGTGGGCACCAAATGTTTCCTTAGTAGAGATCCTGAGTTTTACATTCAGTCCTTGGTAAGATGAGGCTGTTGAAAATCAAACCAAAGTGAACTGAACCCTCAATGGCAGAATTGCCAGGATGCCCCAAAACATGAATCACAGAACATGAACTGACTTTGAACTACACTTTGAGCCCTATCTGAAGCAAAACAGAAGAAAACAAAATCTAGACCAACAAGTATTCTGCTATGGATTTTTTTTGTCTGAAATGTTTTTCCCTTCGGAAATCCATTTTTAGATGTACACATACTCTATGCTGATGTGAGAATTAGGTGTTCCACTTGTTTGGACACTGGCATATTTATTGATATTCATTGTTTCATCTTCCCTGGATAGGTGCTCGTGTGTGAGAACAAAATAACCAGCATCCTGCAAGTGTATTGGAAGATTATTTAGCAAGAATGCCACTTTCTGTATTTTGGATTCAATTGGAGATGGGTATCACAGCCTCCAGAGAATATCTCAGTGGAGAAATGGAAATGAATTATAAACATACAAATAACTTTGCCCGGCTCCTCATTGGTAGGAGCTGATTGTTATTTATTATCTGGTTACTGCTTCTAATTTAAAGGTCTTGCAACATTTAGGAGAGACTCTGAGATGTTAAAATGCCTTTTACAAAAATCAGTTTAGGAGGGAGCCATTTTCAGATGCCCTGCTTGTAGCCTTGATGATGATTCTCTTGGAAGAGCCATACAGTGTTCCCCACCCCCCACTTATCAGCAGGTGGGCGAAGATAGGAAAGGAACTTCCAGCTGAACTGGGGTAAGACAAACTGGTAGGGAGATCAGTAAGCACCAAGGAGCTGTCACGGGGTGTCAGAGGCTTTCTATCTACTTGCTTCTCTCTCTGCTTTCCTTACTGCTGAGAGCCTCTGTGGCTGAAAGGGGAGACAGTGTCAGTGATATGAGACAGGGAAAAAACCACTTAGAAACTCCATCAGGAAATGGTCAGGATCATTCAGGCCTGTAACAAGCTACTCCATATGGGTCTTCTGAGGTGAGAGGCAACGCTTTGGAAGGACCTTGGCCTGAGATGGCCGGGCTCCTTCAATTTCGTCTCTCAGTGCCTGACAGAAGTTAGTGGGGTGTATTAGAAAAGTGAAAATTCAGGTATAACGGCAGAGCTCGAGAAAGGCAGGCTAAAATTAGAGCTGGAACGAAGGGTGGGTTTTTTTGAGGTAGGCGGGAGATACTCAAATAAAACCTTCTTAGCTTCAGGGTGTGCAGGTAAAATTACATGTATCCGTTTCTAATTTTGACTTACTCCACCACTGTTGATTACAGTTATTGCTAGACAAGAATCTCTGTAGGTCAGATTTTTCTACCTGTGGACCATAAAAATAGCATGGCCTATCAGGAGAGGAATGAGGAGCTTTAGTTGGATTTCTGTGATGATGGGACAAGCTTTTCCTAGAACCAGCTTGACAAGTGAGTTCAATATAGCCTAATAATTGTGCATGGTGGTCTGTCAGAGATGACAAGCCATGTGTTGTTGCAATCTGAGGGAGCCAGCAGAAACTGGAAGCTTATTCATTGCAGCCCCAGCTAGTCTGATATACATATGTATGGCTCATGGCCTGCATTTGGCTTTGTGAGTGTCAGGCCTTGATTCAGCACAAGTCAGGGCCTAAGCAGTTGAGTTCCAGGACTCCACAAAACTAGCATCTAGTCCAAGTGGATGAGAAGCAGTTGCGCAATCTCAAACAGGAAAGGATGAAATCCCAGAGCACCAAGTAGGAAAGCCAAAAGCAGGTGCATAGTCAAAACTAGGGAGTGGTTAGGATCCAAGGCAGTAACCAGGAAAAGGACGGAAACACACAGTCATGGGGTCTGACCTGGTGATGACTGATGATGAATGAGGTCTTGGTGTCTTGGTGAATACCTCAATGAAGATGTCAACCCAGCATGTGGCAGCTGTGAAAAGGGCAAATTCCATGCTAGGGATCATTAGGAAAGATACTGAAAACAAAACTGCTGATATCATAATGCCCCCATACAAATCTAGAGTGCGGCCGTGCTTGGAAAACTGGGTACAGTTCTGATCGCCTTGTCTCAAAAAGAACATTGCACAATTGGAAAGGGTTCAGAAAAGGTCAACCAAAATGATCATGGGGTTGGAGCAATTCCCCTGGGAGGAAAGGTTGCAGCATTTGAGGCTTTTTAGTTTAGAGTAACATGAGTAATGATAGAAATGTCTAAAACTATGTATTGTGTGGGGAATGCAGGCAGAGAAAAGGTGTCCTCCGTATCTCTTAAAACTAGAACTCGTGGACATCCAATGAAGCTAAATATTGGAGGATTCAGGACAGACAAAAGAAAGGAATTCTTCACGCAGCGCATAGTTAAACGATGGAATTCACTCCCATAAGAGGTGGTGATGGCCACCAACTTGGAGGCTCTAAAAGAGGATTAGACAAATTCATGGAGGTTAATTCTATCAGTGGCTACTAGTAATGATGACTATGCTCAGTGTCCATGGTTGGAGGCAGCATGTTTCTGAATACCAGTGCTGGAAACCACAGGAGGTTTCTGCTCAGGTCCTGCTTGTGGGCTTCCCATTGGGACATCTGGTTGGCCACTGTGAGAACAGGATGCTGAACTAGATGGGACACTGGCCTGATCCAGCCAGCTCTTCTTACATTCTTACAAGATATAACTTTGGTCCGACTGAGGAGCAAACTCTGAGACTAGGAATTTGGTGCATAGGGATTGGCCCTTGGGGATCAGCTGATGTGGAATGTCTGGGAGTCTGGTCCTGGAGCCTAGATGGTGCCATGGAAGCACACAGCCATGTCTGCTAGGCTTGCAGTGAGAGCTAGTGGTATCCAGGTGTAAGGCACACACACAGAGAGAGAGCTCCTTACCATTTCCTTGCATTGTCTTATTAAAAACTGAAGCAGCTGCTGTGTGGGGCAGGGCCAGTCATGTCGCCAAGGTGGAGCAAATAGATGCACACACCCCTGAGCTATGCTCCACCACCCCTCTCCCAGGTTTTCTTTTGGGAAAATTATCTTTTTAATTTGTGATATGACAGACAATGACAACCTCCATTTAAAGAATGATAGTTTGTTTTAAGAGCAGGAACAATTTTAACAACAGGACCCTCTGAAAAATTCAGTGAATAAGACTGGGTGAGTGCACAACAAAAGTCCCAAGAGGTTGCTCACTCAAGACTTACCCTGACTGAGGGTGTATTTTTCATCATCACAAACATCCTATAATTACTTAAGTGATCCTGGGGGGGAAACAACATGTATAGTAAGTAACAGGAGCCTTGAAGCGTTACTTGTTAGAACTTGTATTATGTCCTAGAGTTAGACCCCACTCCTTGGACTTTCCTTTGCTCTGGTTTTCAATTTCAGTTCAGTTGTGTTCTCTGCTTAGCCAGCAATTAAGAAACATGTTTGTTTGCCTGCAGTAAGAAATGAGTTTGTTTATTCTGCAGGTATTATGATGAGTAGAGCAGGATTGGGTGCTTATTGCTAAGTTACCCTTTACTCTTTTAAAGCACTCACTATACTCAACAATCATTGTGGCTATGTTTCCTTTTTTTCCCCTTGAGTATGTGATAACAAAGGATGGCCCTAGAAGAATAGAAACACAGCTGTGCACACTACAGTTAGCTGGCTGGCCGGCCATCGAGGCTGTAACTCAGGCTTAATTTGTGATTTTCCCAAAGTGTGCATGAAGCCTTTTTAGGGTTTATAGGCAGAAAAATCTACCCAGTAACCAGTAAAAAAAAAAGAGCCTGATTTCTTTCCACAATTAGTTTCCAATCAGTTAGTTCTTTCTATAGCAACCGGTTAAAAAAAAACCCTTGATTGTCCAGCAGGAAGGAAAATCTAAAGGTCGGAAAACAAGGTATCCTCAAGGAGGACTTAATAGCTTTTGGTATCCCCTTGTTTACTGTATCCTTATCACCTTTTTCTTCTTATGAAACAAAAAATATTCCAGTTATTTAATTCCTGGAGTTCATACTAAATGTTCAGTTAACTTAGATAGTAGGCTATCTAGAGGTCAAGTTAACTCATTCTCTGCACAGAGGATGAGTGATTGGGAAGCTCACAGCCTTTCCCTTCCCCTGGCCTGGCCCTCACATCCTTTCCACCAGTTGGGGGGGGGACTGGCTCATGCTATGAACCTCCCATTATTATTATTCTTCATTTATATCCTGTCTTTTCCACAGAACTGGGACTCAAGGTAGCTTATAAAAATCAAATACAGATGAAACATATAAGTGAAAACATACAGAAAGTTATTAAAATGTAATTAAACTATTTATAGAACTCAAAACATTTAAAACATATTGATTAAAAAAATAAAAGTCAATAAAACAGCAAACTATTAAAGTCCCTGTAGTCATTTCCCAAAAGCCTGTTGGAACAGAAAAATGTTCCCCTGCGGACAGCAGAACAGCAGGGAGGGATTCAGGCTAACCTCCCTAGGAAGGGAGTTCCAGAGTCTGGGGGCAGCCATGGCAGAGAGTCTTCCCTAACTATCTCAGAGCTCGGACAGCTCATACGGGAAAATACCTAGAAATATGAGTGCCCCACCTAACAAGGGAGGCTAGTGACAGGGATGGGCAAAGCAGGTTGATCTGAGCCATGTGCAATTGCAGTGTGTGTGTGTATGGAGAGAGAGAGGGATCTGTTTCTAACAGGCCCCTCCCCAAGCTGAAGTTCAGACCATCTTGAGGGAATAAAATGCTGCTGCTGTTATTGTTTGTTTCTAAACAGCTTGATTGCATGGAGGGGGGCAAGGATGACAACATGGTCATGTGTGACTAAAAATAGCAGATCTCCAAGGTGATAACTTTCTCAAAGCCAAACCTCCGCAAAACAAGGCTCAGGGTTCACTGGACTATGTTATTTAAATGAGTATGAGTGGCTTGGAAAGGCACTTTCGTTGCAGGGAGCAGAGAAGGTCAGGGAGTACTTACAGTATTTTAGAACAATGTCAGCAGTGTGTGTCTGTGTGCATGCATGCGAGAATTCAATCCATTTTGTTCCTGATTCTGGCTTGGTGACTTCTTCACTGCCTTGCCTTTTTGTGAGTTTGTCAGTGAATTCCCAAAATGAAACGTTTTGGATCTAAGCCTGGCTGAATATCACAGTGACTTGACTCCCCATCCTTTCCCAAACCTGGAAGATCGCTGGCACAGCTATCTGCCTGTCCCCTCCCACCACCACCGCTGCCACCACTCCTTGTGCTCCAGTCACTGTGCATGGCCGGGCTGCAGATGCAGTGATAGCCCTGCTGCCCTAAAGCATCACCAGGCTGGAGGTGGGAGTTAGAACTGCTTTCTAATTTGGGTAGATTCCATTAAAGAAGGCATGAGAAGCATACTCTTGGGGTTCTCTAGCCTGTGTGAAGACCATATGATGCCAATAGACTCCGTACAATACAACCCCTGTACAGTATGTACAATTACATTGTTTTTGCAATCATATATAGGTGTTAAAATGCATTTGCAATTATAGTTATTGCTTGAAGTGTT
Source organism: Rhineura floridana (assembly GCF_030035675.1). NCBI lineage: Eukaryota > Metazoa > Chordata > Lepidosauria > Squamata > Rhineuridae > Rhineura > Rhineura floridana. Next base: position 28,910,031 of record NC_084496.1, on the reverse strand, counting down.
GGTGCATAGGGACCCTGACCATTATTTTTTAACAATATTTTATGCCACTTTGAAAGTGGAAGACCCCTCCCAAGCCATTACACAATGAAAATGCAATACAGTAAAGCAATAATATCTTAATTTTACCTAAAAGATCTTTCAAAAAATTTGAACACCTGCCTATTAACATGACTCAACAGTTGACCATATGGCAGTAATTTATATTAAGATTCATTTGGAACAATAAAAAACCAAGATTAAAGCTAGAATTTTTTACAATGACAAGAAAAGTGGTGGTCTTTGAGTCCGAAACGTGAGCTTGCTGTATACTGCAAATTGCATAAACTGCTGTATAATCTGGATAGCAGATTGGACAGTGAACCCAAATTCTTCCATTATTAAAGTTTCATCAAAACATGTTTAAAGTACCTTTGCATAAAACATTATGGGGAAATAGAACTGCTAGGACCTCAATTAGTCAAGGATGGTTATCAAATCTGTTAAAGGTTTGTGATTGTTACAAGTGAGTGTTGAGCTCAAGACCTCACCTTCAGAATCAATACTTGATAGAACAGGATGGCAAATCCAGTCTTTGAAATGTGGAAAACAATACACTTTTTAGGATTAGAGACTTGGTATATCAAAGGACTATGACCACCTACTTAGAGATTAAGAAAAGATTGCAGGGAAGGAACCTCCCCACCACCACCACCGGTTTCAATGTACAGTATTCCAGTTTGATTTTGTATGCAGGAATATCTTAGAGTAGGCAAACAAGTAAGAGAGAACACAGAATTTGAGAACTAATAATGAAGATTAATAGGCACATATAAGCAAAAAAAAAAAACCTAAACCAATTGTTAAATGTGACACAGAGCCAGAACAAGTGAAGGAATTCATGGTTAAACGGGCTCAAGATATCCGGGAGAATAGTCCAATGGATATGAGAAAATATTTGGAAAAACACACAGGTTTTCTCTGATTATGGCAATAAGGGAGCACTTGCAGATACTAGTGTGCACCTGAAAAAGGTCTCAGTCAATTCTCCCTCAAAAATCCACAATGCATATGAGACAGTTTGCTTTTCCTACTCATTTCCTGTTTGGCTTGGCTTGGCCTCTCTGACATCGAACACACACTCTTCAAAATGCCCACATATCATGGTATACCAGGACTGAATGCCCACCTTCTCTTCTGTCTTGAACAGAGGGGATGTACAAAGAGCTTCTGTGAGCTAGTGTTGTGGTGGTTGACGTAGGTGCCTTTTGGCCATTGATGGGAGGGCTGATGGGGAGAGCATGCCTGTACCATTAGCGATTGTCTCTCTTTCTGCTCTTTTAGATGTGGCAGCCATTTTGTATTTTGACAGCCATCACATGGCAGCCATTTTGTGGCTGGTGCCCATGGCACTTTCTTAAAATTCTAAATGTGCCCACAGGCCCACAAAAGTTGGTAAACTGCCTCGATTAAGATGAATGGATAGTATATTATACAAGCAACGACAGACAAAATCAATACAATACAAACTACTTGGCCATATGCTGGAATTGTAAGAAAAAACGGGTGATTTTTTTCCACCTGTGGTGGGAATGTGAAATTTTGGAGAGAAAAAATAATAATTCAATTAAAAAGGATATTAGAATATGACATTCTGCTAAATCCTGTCTCGCCCCCCTATTTATTTATTTTTATATATCCCACCCTTCCTCCCAGAAGGAGTTCAGGGCGGCAAACAAAAACACTAAAAACACTCTAAAACATTTTTTAAGAATCTTAAAAAACTTATTACAACAAACCATCTTAAAGCCAACTTAAAAAGCAATTCCAACACAGAAACAGACTAGGATGAGGTCTATCAAATTACATGCAGGGTTGAGTGAAGTGGACGCATAAAAGACATAGGACGGGGCCTTGTACCGAGTCATTGTGTAATCTGCGTGGCTTGTCTCTGAGACATACATGGTCTTGAGGAGAATTCTGGCCACCATTCCTTCTGAGCAGGGGAGTCATGTAGACAACAGTGAATAGAACTGCTGTAGCAGACTGAACATGTGCCAAGGATCCTGATATCGCAAGAATGCATAGAGGAGGGCGGCTGCTACAGGAGGCAGAGCATCCCTGTAGCACAGAATAATTGGATGAGACCATTACTATGGCCATGACAAATGTAGGGGTATATATATGTGTACCCAACCGCCATTTTTAGTTGAGTTATGTACTTTGCTCCAGTAAAGCACTTTGCTGAATAAATAACCTTAAACCAGGTTTTGGCTTCATTATTAAATCTCCTCCAAAAAGAAAAGAGCTTGGAAAAGTTACTTTTTTGAACTACAACTGCCATCAGCCCCAGCCAGCATGGCCACTGGATTGGGCTGATGGGAGTTGTAGTTCAAAAAAGTAACTTTTCTAAGCTCTGAAAAGAACCTAGTCGTAAATTCCACGACAGTCTGTAACAGGAAACCCCCCTCTCCTCTCTGGAGTGGTTCCCTCTATGGTTCAGTGGGAACTAGTTGGAACCTTACTCTTACCTACGTAGAAAGTCTCAGCTGCTACGCTGATCTGTTGTCCACAAATAAACATGGCTATTGTATCTGTCTGCTTCCTGGTCTTAGGCAGACTCGTTGCAAGTTTTCCTCACACAGTGAGTACTCTTCCCAAACCCCATGGAACACTCCCCATTGGTCCATATAGCTTGGTATTGACTATGCTGCCTAGGGATAGGGTAGAATTCCATCCAGTTTGGACTTGGTACCAAATTTTGCATGAATTCACTTGTTCGCTATCATTGTAGATCAGATTGTTACGAAGTGATTTTGGAAACAGGCTTTTAAAAAAAATTATCCGTGTCTAAACTATTGATATTAATACTGATATTTTTATTGACATTTCCTTCCATTTACCAATATTTCCTTTATTGCTATTTCCTTTAAAAACATCAATTGTAATATGATTATTTTTATCCAAGGGGGAAAAAATTGGATCGGTAAAAGTAGCAACTTGTGGACAAAAAATGAACTCAAATCGGTACCAGCCTGTTAAGTCAACGGAATGCTTTTGAACTGGCATAGGTCAACGGATCCCATCCTTAATACTGACTGGCATAGGGTTTCAGGCAAGTGACAAGCCCAGCTCTTCCTGGAAATGCAAAGGACTTCCTGCGTGCAAAGCAGATTCTTTGCCAATAAGCTGCAGCCCTTCCCCAAGAACAGGTTTTCAACATGCCGGCAGCAGCGAGAATTCTGCATGTGCAGAAGTGGAGATCGCTGACTGCGCCATCTATAAAAAAAAGGAGGGGAGTTTGCCTTAATGGCTAAACCAACATACTTTATTCAAAGAACAAAAACAAAGTAAAAAAAAATTATGGCAAAGTGGATTAACTTTAGTTACTTGTAGTTAAAAATATGCAGGTTATTGCTTAATTTAAGTTATGGCTTTGCAAAGTTGTGATGGCACAAATAATCATGTATAAGATACAACTGAGTTGGTTGCCATAGATACACAGGAAGACAGCATTATTATTTATAAGTGTGATATTAATTAGGGTAATCGGTATGAATAACCATCGACCTTTTCTATTTCCCGTGTGGCAAGGTTTTGTTAAACTAGATATAAACTGTTTTGTCATATGAGTGGTATTGTCTAATGTGTATGATTGTGTGCATATATTGCGATTTGTATCAAAACCAGTTTAAAATAATAATAATAATAACAAAATAGTTAAAAGCCAGTAAAAATAAACCACAAAGCTCAAGCCCCCCCAACATCAAAATACAGTATATAACCACGACATTAACCATCAGCAGAACAAAAGTTTTACAAAGTGGACAAGACCAAGCAAGGCTTCAGGGCTTTCCTGAACACCCAGAGCAGCCTTTGCCCTCCCATCAGATCCAGTCAGCTTCAGGCTTTATGGGAGTAGTAGCCCAAAACAACTGGTGGGCACTAGATTGGAGAAGGGTGATCTAAAGTGATGGGGCTTGTCAGAACGTAGCTGGTAAAACATTCCAGAGATGTAGGGCCACTGCAGAAAAGGCCCTTTACCTCATCATGGCCTGATTGCTGTTAGAGACAGACACATAAGGAGGTCCTCTCCTTCCAATCTCAGACAGGACTATAGCTCAGGGTCATAGCTAAATGCAAGGTTCAGTTACCAGCATCTCCAGGGAGAGCTGGGGACTCCCGCCGAAAACCTTGGATTTTTGCTGTAAGACAGTGTATCACTTGGTCTGACTTGATGTAAAGTAGCTGCCTATCCTTCTAAGTATGAACCGGCTACTATGGTGGAAGTGGTTCTTCAGCTACCTTGGACCAGAAGCAGCTTCTTAGGTGGGGAGGAGTCACTCGCTGCTGGTTACCAGAAGAGGGCCAGACAAGGCAGTGAGGCGGATCACGCAGTGGAAATGCACCAGTGGAACCAATCTAGCGCTCCTACCAGTGCATTTTCACCACACTTTGGCCCAAACTATTTAAGGATGGCTAACTACAGCTTTATCAATTCACTGTGTGACTAGGCCCCAAACCCTCACACACTGAACGTCTGTCCTCGTTCCACAGTGATAATCCATTACGTTTCAGAAGTTAAGGTCATTGTACTTAGCACCAGCTACTTGAAAGGTATTTTCTTCAGGTCATCAGACATATCTGGATTGATTCTGAACTCTTCAAGATGAGCCCATAGAATTCACAAGAACTGACACCCTTACCTAGGACAGGGTTGGGAAATCTGTGGACCTCTAAACGTTGTTGGACTACAACTCTTGTGATCCTTGATTGTCAGCAGTGCTGGCTGGGGCTGATGCGACTTGGACTGCAGTGGGCCACAGATTTCCTGCCCCAGAACTAGGATGGCAACTGAATCAAACTGAGAAGGCTTTGGAAAGTACATCCAACTGAGAGATGCTTCCTCTTTTCTTTCTTTCTTTCTTTCTTTCTTTCTTTCTTTCTTTCTTTCTTTCTTTCTTTCTTTCACAGACAGGGAAACATGACCTAATTTGAATGCAAATAGGAATTGATCTTGACCTCCTTCTTATCAGCTGTAACGAGTTGTTCTCTTACACAATAGACCCTTTTATCCCAGATCACATAGCTAATATTTATCCAGCCTAGGATGGCGGCAGGAGAGAAGCTTTTGTTAGGAATTGCCTCTTGTTAGAACAAGGCATCCCATTCTGTAAGCACTTCTGCAACTTGCAGTATTTACGCTTCAGCACATCCCATTTCATCCAAACGTTCCTAAGGAATCAAACAATAAAGAGCCTTGTGGAAGATTAAAGACTAACAAATTCCTTATGACATGAGCTTTCATGGATTAGAGTCCAGGGATGGGACAAATCTGTCAGTTTCTCGTTTTTCCAATCTTAAATTCAGTTTGCCATATTTCAGCATTTTTAACAAAAGATTGTCAGCACATTATAATGTGTGTTTCTCCTAATATACATATTTTGTATGCAGTTTTATCCAATATTCCCATTTTTGCAATCAATGATACCTAACAATCCATTTCTGTAGGTTGTCGTCACTAATATATGCATTCTTAGGCACACTTCCCTGATATATGCATTTTTGCAAACATTGGTTGGAGAATTGCATTGCAAAATTCAGATATAGGTGAAAATTTCAACAGATAGAGGCAGTTTGATTTATGTATTGTTTCTAGAAGCACAAATTAGATGTGAACCAAACCAAATTTTTCCCTCATCCTACTAGAGTCTGCTTCATCAGATGCAAGTCCAGAAAAGCTTAGACCATACTAAATTTCACGGATGTCCACAGGGCAAAGGGGGGCACTTGCCCTGCTGAATCCAAAATGTATTTATTTATTTTAATCTACACAGACACCCACACATCCAGCTAGTGAACAAAAGATTTAGAGTGCTCTCTGACACCGCTTCTATTGCAAATAGATGCCAGACTCAGACCCTCTGCACTTTTCTGGAGGAAAGACTTCCTGGGCTAGCCAGCAGCTCAGATGAATGGCGTTTGTTATGATCTGATTAATGATGCTGCTTCTGCAAATGTTGCAAGATTTGGAAACCGTAGAAATACAATGCTAATATAAACAAAGGCGTTGTGACCCCTTTTTGTGATCAGGTGAGAAGCTGTACCCTGCCCTGCTTTTTGAGGGGCAGGTTTGGGGGTGGGTGGGTGGCGAAGAACAGAAACTAAAAGTAATTCATCAGAATAGAAACTAAATGTGCTGACAAGGTTCTCAGGAAATGAGTAGCAAAACTGCTTTCCTTGAGAAACAGAAACTTAGTGCTGCTGATTGGTTGAAGGATGAAAGAAAACAAGAGTTTTCTATATAAGGTTGCTAGGCCGAGAAAGCAAAGAAGCTGAGCTGTTTCTGTTTGTTTAGCTATGGATATCCGCTTTGTTGTTATGGGTCTTCAAGTCGACTATGACTGACGGCGACCCTATGAATCAGTGACCTCCAACAGCATCTGTTGTGAACCACTCTGTTCAGATCTTGTATAATCAATCCATCTCTTGTTTGGCCTTCCTCTTTTTCTACTCCCTTCTGTTTTTCCCAGAATTATTGTCTTTTCTAGTGAGTCATGTCTTCTCAGTATGTGTCCAAAGTATGATAACCTCAGTTTCATTGTTTTAGCTCCTAGTGACAGTTCCGGTTTAATTTGTTCTAACACCCAATTATTTGTCTTTTTCGCAGTCCATGGTATCTGCAAAGCTGTCCTCCACCACCACATTTCAAATGAGTTTATTTTTTTCTTCTTTTTTCACTGTCCAACTTTCACATCCACACATAGAGATTGGGAATACCAGGGTCTGAATGATCCTGACTTTAGTGTTCAGTGATACATCTTTGCATTTGAGGATCTTTTCTAATCGTATAAAGACTGCAAATAGCCAAGTCAACAACTTGTAGTTACAAGTCATAGACCTTGCCAATCACTTCTGCAGACACCCATGCTAAATGTGTTAGTCTTTAAGCTGCTATGAGATTCTCTGTGGTTTTGCTGCAACAGACTAAAACAGCCTACCCCTTTGGAAGATATTCTGAGGGAAGACACTGGGGGGGGGGACTTGTTTGTATGTAGTCAGACAGGAGTCATATCAAGTAGGGAAAAATGCTGAAAGTGAAGTTGATTACCTATTCAAGGTCCAGTGTAGAACAGTGGTTCACAGAATAAGTTGGAAGTCCTCAGTTCAAATCCCTCCCCATCCTCGGTAATTACTACTACTACTACTACCACATATTGCTTTTCATCTCAAGAACAAATACCAAAGTGGGTGGTTCAAACACATAAAAGCCTACAGCAAATAGCCCGTTATCTGCAATATTCATACTGGCCTATGACTGATAATGTAGGCAAAGCACTGTGAGCGCTAATGACAAAATACTATCTAGTGACAAATTATTTTTATTTCTGCTGACTATCCCTCCCTTGAGGCTGGGGCATGATGAGACAGATCTTTTGGGTGGATTGTATCTTTCTCTGATTTCTTTGCTATGGCAGCTCCAGCAGCTCCTGCCGGTTTCTCTCAGAAGCCACCCCTGTTAAGGGGCTGCCTCCTTGTGAGCTTTCTGGAGGCATCTTCTTGGTCACTGTGGGAAACAGGACACTGGGCTAGGTGGCCCTTGGACCTGACCCAGTAGAACTCTCCTTACGTTCATGGACACCCGCAGAACCTCATGGCAGACAAAGGATGCAATTCCAAGCTTCCCTTGACCCATTCTAACTACTGCAGGGATAGTTAACATGGGGCCCTCCAGACATTGTCGGACTCCAACTCCCATCATCCCTGACCAGTAACAACAGTCAGCAGGGAGGGGCAGCAGAATGCGCCTGAACTCCCTGCAGCAGAGCCACTGCCATTCACCAGGAGGGGTGCTGTGCAGGGGCAATGGAGTCAGCTGGGCACTCCCACAGTGCATCTGCACAGCTCCAACTTTCCTTCCACCATGCCCCTCCTCCTCTCTCTCCCCCAGTAAGGAGCAGTGACTCTGGTGCTGGGAGGTCAGGTGTGCACCATCAACCCTCCACACAGACCACTATTGTCCCTGATCATTGCCCATACTCGCTAGGACTGATGGGAGAGGTAGTTCAGCAACATCCGTGGGGTGGCAACACATTGGCTACCCTTCCATTAGCTTCTCGTGTAGATGCCAGTCATGCCATCTCTGATGCACCGTCCCTGCCAACTTACAACAGAGTTTAATGCTGCCAGCAGGCTTTTTCTCCCTCTCCCCCTTGGAGTGCTTCCCTTGGCGAACACAGATAGATTTCTGGCCTCAGCCACCAAGGGGACTTAAATATGCATTGCAGCATGAAAATTACAGCAGTCTAATCATATATGCACCGCACAAGTGTCAGGAGTATGTGGATCTCATTCCCCACAACTACTAGTTATGGAGAAAACGTACATGTCATTGGGCATGAGATATTACATTGGAGACTTGAAGAGTCACACTGTTTCGATATTGAAACAGAGAAGCTATTACATGCCAGCCGCTTCTTACCTACCATATGCCGCAAGCTGTGTACAGTGGAGAGGGACCAGCTATAAGAGGAGATGGCAAGGCTTCCTTTCATGAGTGGGCAATGAAGCCATCCACAATATAAAGAGCCAAAGGCCCTAAGTAGCCCAAAGCGCAGGGCCGGCCCTTGCTTTAGGCAGAGTGAGGCGGCTGCCTCAGGTGGCAGATCGTGGCTGCCGTGAAAATGCAGCAACTTGTAAGTTGTTTAATAAATTAGTCCTTTTGCCTCTAGAGAAGAGGATAGATGGTTGTGGGATTTCTTGCCTTGCATCCCAAAATAATGCGGCTAGTCTTGAGCACTAAACATCTTGACTTTTTTGGGCAGGGAGAGCATAATTTGCTATTCCACCTTAGGCAGCAAAATGCTTTGGACTAGTCCTGCCTGCGGTTCACAAAACAGATCAGAGTAATTTCATGGGTAAATCGTAAGTAAGAACATTAGAAGAGCCTGTTGGATCAGGTCCATGGCCATCTCGTCCTGCGTCCTGTTCTCACACTGGTCACCCAGATGCCTGAGTGGGAAGCCCAAATGCAGGAGCTGAGCGCAACAGCACTCTCCCCTCCTGCAGTTTCCAGCAACCAGGATTCAGAGGCATGCCGCCTCTGTCAGTGGAGGCAGGACATAGCCACTGTGGCTAGTAGCCACTGATACCTTTATCCTCCAAGAAATTCCCTTAATTCTTTTTCAAAAGCCACTTAAGTTGGTGGCCATCACTGCCTCTTGTGGAAGTGAATCCTATAGTTTAACTGCGCACTCTCTGGAAAACTACTTGCATGCTTTCTATCTTGAATCTCCCAACATTCAGCATTGTTGGATGTCCCCAAATTCTAGAGTTTTGGGTGAGGAAGAAGAATCGGGACTGCCTTACACTGACTTGGAGCAACAGTTCCTCTCGCTCAGTGTTGTCTACACTGACTGGCAGCAGCTCTCCAAGGAATCGGACAGGGGACATTCCCAGCCCTACCTGGACATGCCGGAGGCTGATCCTGGGATGTTCTGTGAGCAAAGCAGATGCTCTGACACTGATCTATGGCTCTTCCCCAAAAATTCGCTTTCTCCTCATCATGCATAATTTTATACACATCTGTCATGTCTCCTGCTGGGAAAAACAGAAGGGAGTAGAAAAAGAGGATGGCCAAACAAGAGATGGATTGATTCCATAAAGGAAGCCACAGACCTGAACTCACAAGATCTGAACAGGGTGGTCCATAACAGATGCTCTTGGAGGTTGCTGATTCATAGGGTCGCCATAAGTCGTAGTCGACTTGAAGGCACATAACAACAACAACATCATGTATCCTCTTATTTGCCTTCTCTCTAAACTAAAAATGCCCCAACACTGTAACTTTTCCTCACAGGGGAGTCGCTCCATCCCCTTGATAATTCTGGTTGCCGTTTTCTGAAGCTTTTCCAACTCTACAATATTCGTTCTGAGGTGAGGTGATCAGAACTGGTCACAGTATTCCAAATGCAGTTGCACTATAGATTTGCAGCATTATGATATTTGCAAATTTAACAGAAAAACGGGAACTAAAAATCAAAGGGAAAGGATTATAAACAAATTAAAAAGAAAAAATAATATATAATACTAAAACCACCATCAGCTCACATGAAAGATACAATAACGGTAACAGTAACGGTGTCCCCGCACTTACAGTGCGAGTCGTTTCCGACTCTTAGGGTGACGTCTTGCGACGTTTACTAGGCAGACCGTATATATGGGGTGGGATTGCCAGTTCCTTCCCGGCCTTTCTTTACCCCCCAGCATATGCCGGGTACTCATTTTACCGACCACGGATGGATGGAAGGCTGAGTGGACCTCGACCCCTTTTACCAGAGATTCGACTTCCTCCTTCCATTGGAATCGAACTCCGGCCGTGAGCAGAGATTTGGCTGCGTTACCGCCGCTTACCACTCTGCGCCACAGAAGGTCATTGAAAGATACAATAGCCATCAGTATATCTGTCTTAAGTGAAACATAAAAATTAATATGAATATCTACATGAAATTTGCATCTATATGAAATATATTCCAATGAAGCTGGGGCAGTAGAGTCCTCAGACCATTGTGTGATAAACAGTGGGTATTTATCCTTCCAGGCTCGCAGTATAAATCTCTTAGCAACCACAAGGGCTCACAAAACCCATGCTACAGGAATATCATTTAAAAATATATGAAAAAGTCATTTATTTATTTTTGCCCCAATGTGCATCACTTTATGCTTGTTTACAAATGAGTTGCACTTGCTGCCCATTCATTCAGTTTGGAGAGATCCTTTTGGAGTCTTTTTGTTTTAATCGCTCTGATCAACAAACATGGCTACCTCACTTCTCACCCCTGGCTCTAGATTGTTTGCAGACAAGTTCAAAAGCACAGGCCCCAATACAGATCCTTGAGGGACTCCACTTTCGACATTCCTCCATTGAGAGAACTGTCCGTTTATTACTCTCTTCTTCCTGTTTCTTAACCAGTTACTGATGCACAAGAGGATCTCTCCTCTTATTCCATGACTGCTCAGCTTACTCAGGAGTCTTACGTTATTCAGGCATTCCCTCACACAAGTCAAAGAGTGACATCAATTACCCCAAACCCCCAACGTGGGATTCCCTCCCCAAATCCTTGTCTTGCTGTGTTGCTCTGTTTCAGTTATTTTCTCTGCTTTTCACAAAGCAATAAAGTTCTAGGTGCTCGCTCTCTCTCTCTCTCAGAGTGTGTATATATACATATACGCGCGCACACTCTAAGTCTTTGCAAGAAGTGAGATTGTTCAAAACATGCCTGTTGGAACAATGAAGAGCACTAGATTCTTCTTTGTTAAAGCACAGCAGTAAAGGATTTTTTTTAAAAAAAAGTTAAAATCTTCATTTAAGTTTTTAAAAATTCTGTGCTGCTCCAGTTTAACAACAGCCAGCACAACTCTTCAAAACTCCACTAACAGCATTCTAGACAGCCTCACATTGTAAGGCCTATCAGGAACTCTGTATCAGAGGATACAAACTACTACCAGAAAGAAAGGCTGGAGTGAAGTTGCTTTTTTATATATATATAATGTGCAAGCAGGAATACACACCCTTGGCCACCTCTTAATTATTTGAAGGTAAGAAAGAGACAAACCTCCATTCCTCTGTAAGGGATCATGGAGGAAAGTGACTGCCTCTTACTTCCCCTACACAGAGCTCTGTACCTGTAAATTTTGTCCACTTTGGTCAAAAGGGGGAAAACATATAGCCATTTTAAGGTTCCTCATTATAGTGAATGGGGAAATGCAGAGCTTTGCTTTATACAGAGCAGCTCAGGAGCTAAATTACAGATCAAAGAGGAGAGTGCACAGAGTGACTCAGAAACAGATCAAAATTTGGGGGCCTGTGCACACCCCTACTATATACAATACCCCACTCTCTATTTCCTAGAGGAAGAGGGAGACACAATAGTCTCCATTTCCAAATTAGGTGGTGGTGGTAGAAGAACCTAAAATGTCTGCTGCTCCTATGGATTTAGGGTGTGTATGCAGATATAACTGAGGGTTATAACAGTGTCAGGAACTCCAGTCCACTTAATCTTGGAATTATAGCCTAAAACTGCTTGACTGTCTGAACTTTCCTTGACTCTGGTCTCCAAGCAGTCCCTGGAAAAATGAAGCAGGAAAAGGTTACCAGGATGTTGGTCAACAGTGCCTTTTTAAGAGTTGCTCAGCTGAGCCTCAAACCTGCTCATTCATTCTTCTGATGTCTTAGCGTTGCTCTGACCTGACTTTTCCTCCCAAATTCAGCAAGGTCTCTTTCCCCCCTCCCCTTTTTATTTTCTGTGGTCCAACTCTACTCACTGAGTCAAAAAAATGGTTTGGGACGTTACTCACGTGTTTGGGATGTTACTCAGATGTTTGGGCATATTTAAGGAAACTGCAGGAAGAAACTACACAAACTGTAGTCTGCCTGTATGTTATACCATAAATCATGTCATGCTTTGGAATCTAAACTATAGTTAGTGCTAGTCATGGTTTGGTGTTATTCTGACTCATAGACAGTGGAAGGGGAATGGAGGGGATTATCCTTGTTCTGGCAGTTGGAAGAGGTGATAATGAAGTTTTCAAGGTTATTGCAGAATAGCATAGAGGGAGTCAGAGAATGAGAAAAAAAATCAAGCAGAGAATGGATACCTCTTTCATTTGATGGGGTTCATTCTAGCAGTTTAAATGGTACTTGCAAGATTACATTTCTAATTAATAACTGAACCTATGCAGTCAGAAATAAGCACTACTAACTTCAATGTTAGTAACTAGTAACTATTAGTTACTAATAGTAGTAGTTAGTTAGTAGTTAGTAACTACTGCCTATGATGCTGACTTTATTAAATTGGATACTGCTGCTCTTGGTGTATGTGTGTAATAAAAGATTAATGCTTGCATTTCTTGGACTCATCTTGGGGGTGTGGCTATGGGGGCTATCATGATGAACTCCTGAACTTCAAAATTTACCACTGTGCCACTGATTAGGTATACCAGAGCATGGATAACTGAGGCAAGGCCATCTCTGTTCAATTCAATAAGGATGCATCTGGGACACCAGCCTTAGCTGGTATCATCTAGCCCAGAACTGTTTGCTTTGATTGACAGCAGCTCTCCAAGGCCTCAGGTGGAGGCCTTCTCAGCCCTCCTATCTTTGGGCCAAGGATAGAATCTGGGGCCTTATGCATGCAAAGAAAGTGCTCTTTCACTGAGCTATGCCTCCTCTGCAAATTATAAAGAACTGTCCTCTCTGTCATTATCATTAGTCATTATCTGAGAACCTTTGCAGTGGAGGTGCTTGGGTGGGGAGTTGAACTTGGGTCATTTTGCAAGCAAAGCATGTTCTTATGGGCTCCCACTAGCAACAAAATGTGTCTCCTTAAACAAGTATGTTCCAGACATTAAGAACATTGGTGATGGATCAATTTCCGATGGTAAATAGTAGAGATAAATACCCAACCAATCAGTGTGTCTTGCAGGAGAGGGCATCCTGCAGATACCATCTCATCAGGAGGTCCGTTCTGCACAGTGACAGAATCTGGCCTTTAGTGTGGTGGAATCCTTTGGATCTCCCTCCTGTTACATGTCAGACACATTTATTGTCTTTTAGGTCCTTTTTCAACAAGCCTTCCAAGTGGAGATTGTTATCCCAGTTGGTGCCTGTATTGGATTTGAAATTTATTTTATATATTGTATGTAATTGTTGTTGTCTCTTTATTGTTGTGAGAATTCCCACCTTACTGCCTTGTGTGTCTATCTTATGTTCAGAGCCATGTGGTGAGACCCTCTCCCTTTTGAGGGCAGGGCTCTTCTCATCAGCAGGCACTCTCTTAGGGTTGCTTATCTATACTCCTGCCAGTAGAAAATGCTGCCCCAGACTTGATGAACCTCCTTCTCTCTTATCTGTTCCCTCCCTCTTTGGTAATGCTTGCCACCCACTTTTACTCAGCTGTAATCTCTCCTCTCTTAATTCCCCACAGGTAATGCTCTTTTCCCTTATTCCTGCTTTAGTCAATATTTTACCCTGTCTCTTGTTTACTCCCTGGCTCTTTGCTTGTTCCTTCTCCTCCTCCATTTCATGCTCATTCACGCTCCCTCTCCATCCTATATTCCATTCTCCCCACCCCACTCGATTGCTCTCATCTTCACTCTCTTCTTCATGCCAGGCTCCTGTCCTACGTTCGCTCACACACTCTTTCTTTCTTCTCCTCTCTCATCCTCACTCTCTCTGCTGCCACCTCTTTCACTCCCACTTCCTGTATGTCAACTTGTCAAGCAGCAAACAACCACAACCATATGTTACCTTGATAAAAAAAGTCTTTCTGTTACTAACTGCCTGAATCCTGTGTTTCCATGATACTACAGAGGCCAAAGCCAAAACCATGTCTAAACCCAGACTGAAGTAGATCCAGATAGTCAGTGCCATCTATAAACACCTGCAGTTGCTTCACCACCACCATCTTCCCAAAAAATGTGGTATTAGAGACTGGCCAGTAGTTATTACACACTATTGGAACCAGGGTGGGCTTTTTAAGGAGTGGTCATGCCACCATCTCTTTAGAAGTGGCTGGCATCTCTCCATCATGCAAGGACACATTCACAGCACCCTGGACCCACCCTGTCCCTCCCAGCTAGCTTTGGTCAGCCAGGAAGGGCAAGGATTCAGGGGGGGGATGTGGCAAGTTTACATCATCAGGGTCACGTCAGCTGAACATGGTCTCATCACACTGGGCTAGATGGTGCATTGGACACCTTGATTGGATGGTAAAAGGCATCTAAGTCACTATGAAGTTGGGAGACTTTGTCCTCAAAGTGTCTTGCAAATTGATTGCAGGTAGTCACAGTGTGTTTCAGGGGCCTGTCTCCCATATCTGGGATAATCAGTCTCCAGACCACACAGAACAACTCTGGTAGCCAGCTTCTTGAGGACACAATCGATGCAGCAAAGTATGACTTCCTTGTTGCCTTCACCACCATGTGATAGGCACAACTAAGTGTCCTAGCATGTGTTCAGTCTGCTTCAGAGCACGATTTCTGCCATTTGCATTCCAGTCTTCCTCCAGCCTGCTTCATCAACCGCACCTCCGTGGAATGCCAGGAAGTGAAGCAAACTCCACCATGCCAGAGCCAACCCTTGGGACTGATCGTGTTGATGGCCCTAGTCATCTTGCTGTTCTACAGTAAAATAAAAGCCGCAACAGGATCACTTGCTCTCTCCACTGGAAAGTCCCCCAGAACCATCAGAAATCCAACAGGATCCATCAGCTTCTGAGGGTGGACCATCCAAACTGGTCTCCCACCCTACAGGCAGGAAGAGTAGATGAAATACCAAATTTTTTAAAAAGTCCAAAAATATATCTTGTTTTTATTGCTAAATTGCTTCATGATACTTGATAGAAAAGCAATTCATAGGTGAAGCGACTAATAAAACTCAGTCCTCAAAGTAGTGAATAATAGTATTTTGGTGGCTAGGAAAGTTGACAAGGAGTCATATCAGATGATATTTGCTGACCATCCTGGTGCAGAGGTTTAGCAGAAGTACAACAGCCTCCTCATACCTTCACCCCCATATTCGATGTATGTGTAATATACAGTTGTTAAACTGACCATGAACTGGGCATTCTCCACTGACTCTTTTATTCCCTTTCAAAATCCATATGTTCTGAGACGGACACTGTGTGCCTGGAGGAAGCAAGACCTGCTTGAGCCTTGTGTTTGTGGATTATTTGTACATGTGCACACACACAAATATATATGAAAGCGAAGACCAATCTTGAGTTAATTGGCTATAATTTTTGCTGTGGGGGGCCGTTGCATGAAGCATCTCTTATGTGCTTTATGATGTCATCAGAACTCATCTCTCTCCTAAAATCACAGCCCTATAATTGACACAGCTGTTTATTGTTTGTTAGGTAAACACACTTATACTCCCCATTTTTTTTAATAATACGCCTCACCCAGGTGGATTGCTGTTTTGGTCTCTTCTGTTCTTCTAGCAAGGCTCTCTCTTGACAGAGATTTCTATAAAGCACAAGGCTGAGATAATATCCAACCATGCTTGGATTTATTCTTCAATCAGCTGTATATTGTTGCTAACAAAACATAAAATGCCTTTGCCGTGGTTTAGCATGTGATTTACAAAAACATTACCAAATGAAAAGCAATTCAAGGATGCAGGGCTAATAATGATTTAAAATGGGTTAAAAGCTGGTGAGAACAGATCAAGCAAGCCCCCAATTTAAAAACAAAAGGAAATATTCAGTGCCATTGTGAAACTAAGTAGCTACTACTGTTGGCCTTTCGCCATGAACAGTTTGCTGTAAGTCAAAAGCCACAGGATTTTGGCCTGTCGTACACATCTTAATTTTGACACAGTCTTCAAGCTATACCCTAAATCAAGTTATACCTTCAAACATCTCTCTCTCTCTCTCACTGAAATAATAACCTTCCCCTTTCTTTATTCTCTCCCTGTGTCTGCTTTCAAACTGTAAGGCCTTTGGGGCAGAGTTCTATCCTCTCATTCTCCATAAAGTACCACATTGACCTGCCCTGATCACAAACAGAAGTTCATAGGACATGATGGATGCCTGAGAGTGGTTTAGTAAGGAAGGTAACAGGCCCTCAGCTAGTGCTAAGCAGGCAACTTGCTCCAACAAAGGAACAAGCTAGACAAGTAGCCATCCACGCAGCTTCTGTGAATGGTTTTATGAAAGTAAACAACAGGTGTCGGGGGCAAATCTGGTGTGTGTGGAGTGTGGGACTTTAACTCTGTCTGCCTGTCGATCCCAGGTTCCCAACTTTCCATCACACTTTAGTCTGGGTAGGGATGGGTGAGAATTTCAATTCAGTTCACATTTCAAGCCAAATCTATCGAATTTGCACTTTCCGACAAAATATGAGAACCGAAACACAGCCAGCCTTCGAAATCTGCACTTATTCAAATTTTTGTGATACTGTTCACCAACTGAACAATGTTCACAAAAATGCGTACGTTAGGGGAAAGTGTGCATAAAAATGAATATATGAGTGAAAAATAACAGAGAAAAATGCACTATATGATGAGATATTGTTTGCAAGAATGTGTATATGAGTCAAAATCGCCTACAAAAATGTGTTTATTAGGAGAAATTCACAATAAGATGCTGGAGAATTTTCATGAGGATTTTTTTTAAAATTGCAAATTGCTGCAGGAATGTGGAGAACTGAATTTAAGATTGGAAATCTGAGAAACTGAGACAACCGAAATTGACAGATCTCTCAACCCCTAAGTGTCAGCTATGCAGATAGGATGGGACATGCTTGATCCTTAGTGGCTTGGGTCATCAAGGAGGTGGGAATAGGTTTAGGTGTCACCAAGAACTTCGTTTTGATTTCTTTTACAGAAATTAACAGCTGGCAGTCACTTTGGGACACTGTTGGAAGAGCAAAACAAACCATATATGACGCCTAAACAAAAAGTGTTAGCACAAACAAGTCTCTTCTGTTGGTATTTTCACACATACACTGCAGATGCATCTCTTGATTGCTTGGAATTTGGCAATGTGTGAATGGTCTCCACTGAAAAGCATTGAGCACAAGTCAAGTGCAACATGCTCAAGGCTGGCAAAGTTATTTTGGCACAGGAAGCAGAAATTTCCACAAGGTGTTCTCCTTGGAGGAAACATACCGTATTAATATATTAACAGAGCAATCTAACTTGTCGGAGTGAAGCCAGCAGAGGCGGAGCTGCCAGTAGGGGCCGCCACATCCAACTGCCACTCAGAGACCTGTCAGAGGTGAGGACGCTGACTGCCTCGGGAGGGTGTGGCGGAAGGAAAGAAAACACATGTTTCCTTCGCCACCCCTTTTCCTGCGTACCTGCTGCCACAGCGAAGGGCCACAGGAGGAGCAGAATGGGACCTGGACATCGCGTAAGTCCCTCCCCCAGTCCCTCCTCCAACACCCCCCAGAACACCCCTTTGCAAGCCTTCCTCTGGCTTCCACTGGTTCCCCTTACTCTGGGCTAAACTGGCAGAAGCTCCTCATCCCAGCTCAGCCACAGTGGAACCGGGATCTATCCGGCTCTGCCAGGAGTTGGGCTGATGTAGCCCAGTTGAGCTGGGACCCAACCGGCTCCACCTGGGCCCTCCATATCCAGTTCCCTTCAGCCCAGCAGTTAAATTGTGCTCTAAAACACTAACAGCATACTGCCCTTGCATGACATCCAAAATCTGCTGGCAGAGATGGCCACCTCACTCTACCGTATGGCAGGGTCGAATGGTAGGACCCACTGCCCCATCAGACAGGGATGGCACTCTTGGGGGAAGGAGCGCTTAATGTGGATGATACATCCCTTTGTCTTTTCCCCCTGTGAGGGAGCTTTAGAAAGAGGACCATTTTCACCGCCGTCTCAGTCTGACACACACACACCCTCGTGTGGGTGCTATTAGCTGTTTTAAAATGCTGGAAATACTGTTCTTGAATCACATCTAGTGTGGGCTCTTCTATAACAAGACATGTAGACGAGGAAGAGCAACTGTCATCCATTTGGCTGAGGGCTTTGAGCCTCAGCAAGAGCTTGAAGACTGAGTTTTGTCATGATAGCTGTCGCTGATGGCTCCTCCAGGCGTAGAACCTCCCATCCGTGCACAAAAAGGAAGAAACTGCTCTTGTTTCTACAACAGTTAATGTTTGCCACAACTTGACAAAAGGCAGGCAAAGCTGTTTTATTGCCGACACATTGCTCTTAACTTCTCTGCTTTTCCCTGGGGGGAGGGCAGCCCATTGCCCATTCCCCAGTTGCAATAAGCCTCACTAAAGAGGCTGTCACTCTCAGCTTTGAATCATCTGACTTGTCAGTTTAAGTGAGACCTTTAATGCTCTTTAAACACAGATTTCTGAAAGTAATAGAATCATGCAGGAGAAATGATGCCATATGTCACATAAACCTGGATGTTAAAAGGTACGATAAATGTAGTAATGTGGTTCCCAGCCTGCCAGGATCCCAACGCTAAATGAGAATTGATTCCCACCCCACTCTCCCTTCCTCTCCTCGGTGATCCTTCACTGAGCAAAATACATTAAATCTACATTTTAGTTTTATCTGTTTTAAAGCCTTTTGGTCCAAAGGGGGATGGAGATACGGAGAGACTTGCTAATAAATTAAAAGAAGATCGATTATACCCAACAGGTTGCTGAATGCTGCCAGTTATGAAATGCTTGATATCTGCAGTAGCAGAACCAACGCAGAAGTCCCTCAGGAGGGGTGCCTACAGATGCTAGAGGAGAACACGTTGATTAATTGGCATTTCTTACAACTCTGATTGCGAGGCTGGCTGGGTCTGGCTCTCTTCCCCTCTCCTTCGCTTCCTTATTTATTTAATCTTTTTTGTTTCTGCTTTTGAAGTGAAGTCGGTGCCTCTGACATTTTCAAAGCATTCTTTGAGCCAAAGGGATGTATTCAAGTTGGTTAGACCCTGCGGTTGACCTTCCAAAATCAGTGTTGCTTTATTTAAAATGTCTTATTACTCCAGGGGAAGAAAAAGAGAGGACAGGCAGTGTGAGTCCTGGGTTCAAATGCCGATTTGGCCATGAGATTATTGGGTGGCCTTTACCCAGGCATTAACTCTTGTCCTGAGGGCCATCCTATATATTAATAGCAAACTCATTCTCCAGGCAGGTCAAAGGCACATGAGGAAGGTTTGGTTCCAGGAAACCTCAAGGGTTGCAGACATACACTTTAGGGGGGGGGGACATCACCTTTCATAGCTGGATAGAAGGAAAAAATCTTGAGGTTGTTCAGCTTTTCCATTATGTTGAAGAGAAGAGCCAAAAACCATGTTCCAGTACTTTAAAATCAAGTCATTCTGTTGACTCATTATAAACAAAAGTTCACATGGTCAGCAGTTTTAGTAGGATTTTAAATTCTTGTAGCAGTTTAAATTCTATAAACTGTTCTTTTCATTTTTTCCTGATATTTTATTGTTTCATTTTTATGTTGATTACTAAGGGCAGAGCCCCTGCTGACTTCCACTCACCAACCGCCCACCACTCCCTCCATGTTAACTCCCTAGAGCAGGGGGGGTAACCTGCGGGGACCCCAGGGGTTCCCATTTGACCCTCAGGCCATTTTCCCTAAACCACACCCACCCACTGATGTCACTGTAGTAAAGGTGTGCATTTGAAGGTGCACTCCCATTCGCCCTTCAGCTAATGAGCTGATTGGACCACATCTCCAATCCCCTCCGTACTTCTCTTTATGGAGGCGGGGCATTTGAAGGCATGCTCCCATCGTGGGCAGATCATAGTGCACCTTCAGGTTTGCTTTGAAGTCCAAAAATTTGGGGCTTCAAAGGGAAGCATCACCTGATGTCACTATGACATCAGGTGATTGACAGGTGGGTGACTCTGCCCACCTGTCAACTTTGTCCTGCCAGTGTCCTGCCCAGAATGAGACTCACGAGATGGAGACGAGGCTGGAATTAACTCCTGTTTTATTAAAGTAACATCAAAGGCAATGCGTTTCATAGGCAAACTATGCTAACTCACTACAGTCCCTAACTAAGCTACCTAAGTATACTCTGCCGCGTGTGAAGAAAGTTGACTCAGCACCCAGGTCAGGGGGGCTCATCCTTAAGTAGGAAAGGTCTTTGCCCGTAATCTCTGACTCCTTCAAAGACCTTTCCTCTGACCGAAGCACTTCTCCCGGTGTCTCGCGCGGGGCGAAAGGGGGCATGCCTCCGCTGGCTCATCTGACAATACAGTCTCGATAGGTGCTGGCTCAGCTTCAGGAGGAGGGAAGCGCTTGAAGTGCCAGGAGGGGAGCTCGGGGGCATGGAGTTGGCGAGTGCACCAAGACATCCTCCAATGGCTCTGTTGGGGCAACTGGAAGTTGAGCGTGGTCTTCTTCGGCGGGAGAACTGTCCGTGGGAACTGGCACAGTGTCAACCACACCCCCTCCCTCCTTGCCCTTGAAAGTCTCAACACCCTCTGATTCTTCCCCTTGGCCTAGCGGAAGGAACTGAAGCTCATCCAGCCCCCCTCCTTGATCCTCCTGAGGGATCTGGGGCTCGACAGCCAGGGGTTGGGGAGATGAGGATCTGGCCTTCCAACCAGAAAATATTCCCCACCCCTGCCCTAGACCTTCCCCCTCCCAACCCTTTGCTCTATCATCCAGTTACAACCACCACCTCCTCCTGTCCTGCAGCCCCTTGTATCCCTGGTGTCACCTTCACCCCATGTACTCCCATGCCGCTGCCTCTGTCCTGTCCTGCAGCCCCCTGTTTGCAATTCTGATGAACTCCATGTTTCCATGAATTATTTAACAGATTGTTATTTTTTATGTGATGTCTTACAAAGTTATATTCTAACAATCGAGATGTTGCAGACTGTTTTTGTTTTGTACTGTAGTTTTTGTCAGTTGGAAACAAACCACCTTGAGCATATGTAGGAAGGTGGTGTGTAAATAAGAACATCAGAAGAGGCTGCTGGATCAGGCCAAAGGAGGCCCATCTGGTCCAGCATCCTGTTCTCACAGTGGCCAGCCAGGTGCCCATGTGAAGCCTTCAAGCAGGACCTGAGTGCAAGAACATGCAGCAAATTGTTAGTTGTTTAATAAATTATTGAATTTTTACTCCTAGGGAAGGGGATAGGTGGCTGTGGTATTTCTTGCCTTGCATCCCAAAATAATGTGGCTAGCCTTGAGCACTAAACATCTTGACTTTCTTGGGCAGGGAGAGCATAATTTGCTATTCCACCTTAGGCAGCAAAATGCTTTGGACTAGTCCTGCCTGCGGTTCACAAAACAGATCAGAGTAATTTCATGGGTAAATCATAGGTAAGAACATTAGAAGAACCTGCTGGATCAGGTCCATGGCCCATCTAGTCCTGCATGCTGTTCTCATAGTGGCCAACCAGATAACCGTGCGAAGCCTGCAAGCAGTACCTGACCACACGAGCACTCTCCTCACTTGCAGTTTCCTGCAACTGGCATTCAGAAGCATGCTGCCTGGCTCTGACCATAAGATGTACATGGGAGGAAACTGGGTTGACAGCAGTCACAAACAGCAGATTAGGATAACCCCTTGTGCATTCCATACAATGCCCTCACCCACCTCTGTAGCCCCAGGGAATTCTCTTATGTGGCGACCGACTGCAAAACCCAGTCACCTGCAGCCCAGCTTCAAGTACAGTTGCAGCACCCGCCCCCTCTACTTATCCTCGCCTTTCCACCACTTCCCCCAGCCCTGGGAAATATGCCCAGAGAGCAGTCTTCTATGCAGTCCCTTCCCCATGCAGGGAAACCATCATCACCATGGCTTCCTCCCTAGTGGGAGACCCCAAACCCCAATAGCTCAGAGCCGGCTACACTCATCCAGGGAGCAAGAGAGGCAGCAACTCCTAGTTGGAGGAGGGGTAGGAGGCCTTGGCGGCAGCACCTGCTTAACGAAGGAGCCTGAAATAGGAGACAACTTTAAGTTTTGCTTGGCTCAGAAGAAGAGGAGGGACTGTCTTGAGCCCCATGGAGCATTCCTGGAGGGATCAAGAAATGCAGAAAGACCAGAGAGAGGGGCTCAGTGGCTTGCAACAAGGAGGTGTGAAAGGAGAAGGCTTCAGCACTTTTGACAGTGACAGCTGCTTCCCCTTTGCTCTGGCTACAACAGAGGGAACGCAGGCTGACCAGGAGCCAGCCCCTTCTCCTCCCCTCCAGGCCACCTCTTTGCCCAAGCTGCCATGCTGTGCATATCTCCTCTAGAGGAGGAGGATCTCAATGAGGTGTCGCTGCCGCCATTGCCCCAGGCACGCAGACAGCTACGTTGGCAGGCTCAGCTGCCCCCCATGTTTCCAACTAGGAGGAGGACCCACTTACTCGCGCATTCCTGTTCTTGACACCTTCCTCATGCAAGCAGAAAGAGCCCACACCAAACTTACTTAGGGGTGTGTGCCTAATTGCTGGTTTAAAAATAATGAACCCTGAGAAGGAGAGGGGGGCTTTGAAGCTGCCCACCAATAACAGTTAGCACATGGACAGCACAGTGAGCAGGTGCACAGTTCACCTGGTCACAGTCTTCCTCGCTACGGTGAGATGTTTTGTATTTCTCTTTCAGTCATAGCATTTATTTATAAATTTGAGCTGTACCTGTAAATTAGCATACCCAAATTACATGAAAATCCGTGTCCTCTTGTCTCTTTTTCTGAAGATACGTAAGTTGTCACCTTACCTACTTGTGAGCACCCCAAAGGTATGTTTGGCCACTGTGAGACTAGAACACTGGACTAGGTAGATGGTCTGGTCCAGTAGCCAGGCTCTCCTTATGTTGTTGTGAGCCTTAGACCTCTCATACCCTTAATCTGAGCGTACCTACACACATATATGGGGTGTGTGTGTTTGCCTGGTTCATTGGGGGCATTTTTTTAGTCAGTCAAAAGGTTTTCAATTAATTAATATAGCCAACTAATCAGCTAAATATTGCAGCTCTTTTTTAATGTGGAATTTTATTACCAGGACATGATTCCTTCCAGAAATGAAGTGACATGATTGTCAGCACTTGAATTGCTTGGCAAGTCATTTTGAAAAATACATCAGAGTTGTGGGGAAGTGAAAAAGCTTTGATTTGCTAGAGGTTGTATTAAAGCTCTGTGTCTTAATGAGCTCGCTCAGTTTAAAACCATTGTATATGTGTGTTTACAGCTGTGTCTTAGTTAAATGTTTGGCTTGCATTATTTATAAAGGCTTAAAACTCAATAAGGAGATTTTGAAAAAACAAGCTAGCGAGTGATGAAACCAAGGACTTAGAAAATATATGTTTTCAGAAAAATAATATAACAGCTTTGGTGCTCAGTTGCATACCAAATAGGGCTAGCTACCCAGCAAGTAAATTGTCATAACCTGATATTGCACAAATTTACAAGTATGCCAGTCATACTTGGAGCTGAAGGAGCAGAGTGAAACCAGGCCGCACTGCTACAGAGTCCTGCTCCTCTCAGTGGGACTCTGATTTTAATTTCCAGAGGACATTCAGAGCTCTTCTGAGGTGATGAAGTGCGAATGCACACTTTCCCAAGAGTAGGCCCAGCAGAATTTGCTTCCATGTGTATTGGGCTGTGATTTATGTAGAGGAGATGCATAGCTTGTCACCCACCAAGCTGAGCAGAGCTCACCAAGAGTGGAGGCCCCTTATGCATCCCCAAGAGAGAGGAAAAGCATCACCAAAAAAGAGGACAAATTAGGATTCAGTTTTGCATAAAATTTGCACATGCTCATTTATATGTATAGATGAAAACTTAGAAAGAAATACTTCTGAATGGCGACTGACCAGGTGGCCCCTGTACCTGGTGCTCTCTCTATGCTTGCGTTCTTAAGACTCGTCCATCTTTAAACCGAACTTGACCCTTCAGTCACATAGAGCACTTGTTCACATTACCCAATACCTAACTTATTTTTAACTACAGATACCCGTGACTGGGCATGGACTCTTTGTAACAAAAATTATGTCTTAATCAGTGCGAGGCCTGGGAAGAAGCCAAGAGAGAAATTGCATTCTGCCAGTTCTCAAAGCTAATCAGGGATTATGGGAGGTGGAGTCTAGCCATGTTAAGGCAGACACAGGCTCCATGCCCCTGCTCTAGGTAGAGTAGATTAGCTCGCTTTTGGTTCATCACACCACAAGATCTAGCAATGGGCTTTATTTTGAAAGATTTTTTTAAAATATAAAATTACAGCGTTGCCCTTCACAATTGGGGTCAACAGTTTATCTTCCAAATAAAGTTAACAAGAGTACAATTAACAGGATGGTTTGGCTTCAGGATTGTATAGTGGAATCCAAGTGCAATGTCTCCTTCACACACACACACATACACACAATATCAAAGAGAAACAGTATTTTTCTCTTCTCTGACAACATGTTTCAATGTCTCTGACAATATCACCAGAGGAATATGCATATTTATATTCTCACAGGGCTTGGCACAGCTGCCTTGCAAAATGTAGATGTGAAGCACATGACAATCGTGGCCACAAAGCATAAACACATGAAAATAAAACTTGCAGACCAGAAGTTTTAAAAGAAATTTGTATTATTACAAAGTTTGCATAAGGAAAAGAAGGCAGAGGAAGTTGCTCTTGCCCATCTTGCTCAGTACTGTCTTCACTGACTGGCAGCAGCTCTGCAAGTGCTGTAAAGATCTCTCCTCCCCCCCTCACCCCTTCACCTTTCTGATCAAAAGGGAGGGGCAGCGGAGTCACTAGCGGGAGTGCTGGGGGGTGCGGACCTCCGGCGCACGCCCTCCAGGCTGGCGGTGGAAGGCCCGCCCCGGCTTCACTGCCAGCGAGCGCGCCTGCTTTCCATCTCGCCCGCCCGCCTCCGAGCAGGAGTTGGCTGCGCCGACCCGGAGCGCTTTTCGGCTCCTTTGCTGGGCAACGGCACGGGGCGGGGCGGCTCTGGGTGTCACCCCCCTCAGGGTGTCACCCGGGTGCAGTCCGCACCCTCCGCACCCCAGTAGTGATGCCCCTGGGGAGGGGCAGACAAAGAGTACCCCAAGGGCCCCAGTCCTACCTCTTAACTGCAGAGGAGGCTTCGTGAGTCCCTTATTCCTGTTTTAGGAGGGCCAAGACTTACTTATCCTTGGGTTCCCCATCCTGCACCCCCCCTCACCTGCCAGTGCTCCCTTCCCTTCTCCCCACCACCTGAAGTTCCAGCTATGGTTGCTGCTTTCTGACCCACTACTGAGTTATTTGATGCAGAAAAAAAATCCTACTGGTATGCCCTGTGTTATTCCTACCTGACCTTTCCCACTATGACTCGGGTTTGCTGCCACTGTGGCTACTCTCCCTCGCTCTCCCTCTCCCTCCTCAACCACCTTTTCCCTTTATGTGTTGGCGCAAGAGCATCCTGCACAGCCAGCTATGATCATACAATGTCACTGCCAGCTAGAAATTCAGTGGGTGAGAAATTCAGTTCTGTTCGCATTTCAAGCCAAACCTATCAAATTTACACTTTCTGAAAGAGCACAAGAACTGACACACAGCCATCTTTCAAAATTCGCACTTATTTGAATTTTGCCATGCAGTCCGACAACCAAACAATGGTTACAAAAATGCATATAGTAGGGGAAAGTGTGCATAAAAATGAATATGTGAGTAAAAATAACATAAGAAATGCAGTAGATGAGGACAAATTGCTTGCAAGAATGTGTACGTTAGTCTGTGTTAGAATTGCTTTTTAATATGTTTTTTAATAATATGTTTTTAATCCTTTTTTAAATACGTTTTTAAAGCTTTTTTAAAAATGTTTTTGTTTTGTTTTAATGTATTTTAAGGTCTGTTTTTATGACGTTTTAAAGTGTTTTTAGCATTTTTGTTTGCTGCCCTGGGCTCCTGCTGGGAGGAAGGGCAGGATATAAATCCAATAATAAATAAATAAAATAAATAGAACTTCCTGCAGAAATGTACTGATCAGGAGAAATTAGCACTTTAATGCTGGAGAATGTTCATGGGGATTTAAAAGAAAAGATTGCTGTGGAAATACAGAGAACTGAATTTAAGATTGGGAAAATGAGAAGCAGAGAGAACCGCCACTGACAGATCTTTCCATCCCTACTGCCAGCCCACCCATGTTTACATCTGGCGAGGCTGACGGTGCCGGTGCGTGGAGGGTGGCCGACTCTCTGCATTAGTTATCGCCATCAAAGCACCTTGGAGAAGGGCCAGGGCTACTGCCAGAGAGCCTGCTTTGCATGCCAAAGGCCTCAGTTGAATTCCTGATGGCACATCTAGAGGCAAGGCGTGACTCTCTGCCTGAAATCCCAGAGAGCTGCTGCCAGACAGTGTTGACAGTACTGAGCTAACTGAATGGACGGTCTGTCTCAGCGTATGACAGCTTCCTCTGTCCCTAACATTAGGTGAGATCATCAATAGGTGGTTCTAATATGTGCTGTTATTTGCTTTAATGCCAGAGCCACAATACCAGACAGCAAATAGATCCGAGATAGTCCTGGAGTGATGTAAACTTAATATTTACCCCCCAAGCAATTAACTCAGCTGGCAATTTTACATTTTTGAGCTGTATTTCTGGAGATGCATCTCTGCCAGCGCGTTTCCTCCCTTTTGCTTTGTTGTTGAGCTACTTCTCTCTGACCTACTGCAAAGTCATAATGGTGGATGGTAGAACTTCACCCGTTTGCATTAAATGACTCAAAGGCTGATGCCGGATGGCTGAATGCTGTGAATTAGCAAGTACTCTAAGTGAACACGATAAAAAATAAATCAAGGATGCCGCATTACTAAAATGGGCTTTGTTCATTTGTTTCTGACAAGTTCGAGTTTAGCGTTAATTATTCATCAGGCTTTGCAGTGAACTCGCAAACGGTGCCGCAGCGTACTTTGTAAAAGTAATGAAGTCCGTGTAGCAGGAGCTTGTGTGGTGCCTCTTGCTTGTGGCAGCTTTGCAAGAAAAAACTGAGAAGACTCACCAGCCGGACATAGGAAGCTACCTTATACTAAGACAGGCCACCGGTCCACTACCTCATCTTCTCTGATGGGCAGCAGCTCTGGCATAGGTTCTTCTCATCACCTTTCCATCCCGGCATCTGGAGATTTCAGGAACTGAATTGGAGACCTTCTGCATGCAAACCATGTGTCTGGAAACCACTGAGCTTTGGGCTGTTCCCAAAGTGTTTTTTGCAAAAAAAAAAAAAAGTTGAGTCTTTACTGTAGGGAAATGTGGAACTTTGCAATTCCCCTAGATGCACTGTGAGATGGAGAAGCATGCTTTATTAAAAAAGTTAAAAAGTAATGTAAAACCGCATGTTGTTTTTGAAGCTCCGTTTGGTACAGAATGCAACCGACCAGATGATTGTGGTGGCTACGTATGGACAGCCAAAGTCAGTCCAAGGCATTTTGCTGCCTGAAAAGACAAGGTGGTGCCCCCATCGTTCTGTGAGTTGAATCTCATTTCAGCACTGGCAATGGGACAGGGCAACAGGCTAGCTTAGGGAGCGGACACAGCTCTGTCTAAGTAGCACACACAGCTCTGTCCCCCAGGTGTAAGTCTGTCTTGCTCTGTGGGGAACCTGTGGCCCTGCGCCTGATGGGAGCTGAGATCCAGCAACATCTAGGGAACTCCATTTTGACTATCCCTCAACTCCAGTTGCTATGAGGAATAGAGGCCCTAGTCTTCCACACTTATCTCTTCATGATAGAATCAGAGAGTGGCTTGAAGACCCTGGGAAAAGGGAACCCTTTTGCTTTGACAGTAACTGGATGTAACGGCATGAGTTCATGCGCACATTTGCAAAATGAATTATTGTGTGTTTAAATGGATATTGCTCTGTCTCTTTCTACTAGAAACCCTCCTTTCAGCCTTGGTGCCTTTAGCTTTTATGACGGGTTTAAATCAGCATTTTTTATAACTCTTTTCTAATCCAGAGGTGTGATTTTCGTGGCTGTGCATTTTTAACATTTTCAAAATTGTTAACAAGTGGAATAAAGACAGCCGACATGTCATTACGTTCTCCCCTGCGGTTGCAGAAGACGTGTCTTTCATCAGCTTTCTTTCTTTACATCGCCTCCAACACTTGCAGATGGAAATCATAGCCTGAGCCTTGTCCCGTCACACATTGCTGAAAATTGTTCTCTGCCTACTGAACACAAGCTGGACCAGCGCAATGTCTAACAGGCTTTGAGTTACAAATCAGAGGTCCCTGGTTCAGTTGCTGCATTGGTCAGGAACTCTTTACTTGGCCTTAGCCAGCCCAGTATCTCTCCGCCTCAGCCCCCTTCTCCATCCGCAACAGAGATAGTGATATTTGCTTACCTGAGAGCAGGATTGGAACCTGTGTCCCTCCAGATGTTGTTACACCATCCCTGCCAATTGGTGGCTGGGGCTTATGGGAGATGGAGTCCAACAACATCTGGAGGGCCACAGATTCCCCATCCCTGCCCTCCTGTTGCTAAGGCCACATATGTTGAATGGAATAATGGCATATATTACCCCCCGTCTATTTCCTTTCTTTTCCTCTGTTGTCTCCTCTACATCAAATCGTAGAGTGTAGGTTCCTTGGGGCAGGGATTTGTCCTCTTCTCCTTTGTAAGGCCCCATGCACATTAATGACATGATAATGAAGGAAAGGAAGCATCGCGTTGGCATTTTGTGACCACTTATATTTACTTGTGCGGTGGATTCAAGATGCATCTACTGCCCATTTCAACTGTTATCTTCTTGAGACTGGAGGCTGAAAACCCCGGCCAACATTTTATTATTTTTTCTTAATGTCATTTGCTATTTAATTTAATTTTTTGTATAATGTATTGCTTTATTGATGTATTGCCTTGTTGATGCATTTTTATATTTGTGTTTACTTTTTCTGTAAGCCGCCTTGAGGGCCATTTGGCCGAAAGGCGAGGTATAAATAGACATTAACATAACATAACATTATTCTTTATTATTTTTTATTTAAGCTATTTCTATACCGCTTAATATATAGAAAAATCTCTAAGCAGTGTACAGAAGATAAAACAACAGCAAATATAAAAATATACAATAAATATACAATAAAGCCACAATACAAATGCATGCATAATACAAATCGGCAAATAAATATCAAGACAATTGCTTTGCACTTATCCACTCAACATCTCTCACCCTCCTGGCATTCACCCAGGATCCAACACAAATTGCCCCCAAAGTGTCACAAGCTTCCCAGGGGATCCCAAAGATGGCGAACAGAAGGATGTGGGGGCAGCTGGAGGGCCAGGCCGCCCCTGCGCTGGAAGGCGCCGTTGACGAAGGGGCCATTCTTGCTGAGGAAGTGTAGGTAGAAGGATGTTTCTGCCTCACTCTTTCCAAAACATTAACACTCATCACAAGAGGCTATCACAGAAAGTGTATGTACGAAGACAACAGTTCCAAAGCACAGGTCTGATGTCTTTCACACCTCAAAATAGGAATGCTGTAAAAAAAAAGCTGGAAATTGCATGTTCCTCACATAACAATACCATGTTGCTCTTCTGGTGGGACACAATTTACATTTTGCCTAACGGAACATATTCTTCCCCCAAATCCTACACCTTCTTTTGCCAGCAATTGTGCAATACTGTGTGTGTGTGTTTATTATTTAATTTATATCCCACCCTTCTTCCCAGCAGGAGCCCAGGGCAGCAATATGGTCTACAGGAAGCACCTTTCACACTTTATCGAAGCAGGGGGAGGAGGCGAAGAGAGACAAACAGCACTTGAATTGCATTTTAATTGCAGATCATTGTTAAATATGCAGCAGTGGGGAAGCCTTGCTGGACAACCTCCATTAGACTTGCATTGTCATACATCTCATTGTTCCTGGTATTGTCTTCATGACAGCTATATCTTCCATGGATCTTTGCAGGTGGGACACTGTTGTGAGCATGCACATCAACATCCCAGGCACAAATGTCTCGAGGAGGGGATTCCATAAATTGTGATGCCACCACAGAAAAGGCTCTGTCCTCTGCTTTTACAACCTCACACTCCCTTCACAGATGGCCCTCAGAGGACTGTACCTGCAGTGACATAGCCAAGGTCAATATATGCAGTCACACCTCAAAAAGGATATTGTAGAATAGGAAAAGGTGCAAAAAAGGGCATCCAAAATGGTCAACTCCCCTATGAGGAAAGGTTAAAACTTTGGGGGCTTTTTAGTCTAGAAAAAAAACAAGTAAGGGGGGGGATATGATAGAGGTGTACAAAATTATACCTGGTGCGGAGAAAGGGGAAAGGACTTAAGGTGCCTGGACAGTTTGAGCCGGTCTTCCTGTTGGGCATTTCAGAACATGTCCTGGCATTGTGCTTCCATAGCAGAACTCTCTCCTCCCATACCAAGTATGGTTTACACAAACCAAACAGGAGATGCCCTTGGCAGGCACTGATTCATCCAGCTTGCACCGAGCCGAAGTGTTAAACAGCAGAGCCTGCAGCCTTCCTTTTGTTTCCAAGTACGGCACCGTGTAATGGACCAATAAAGCATACAGTTATTGCCTTTTCAGATGCCAACTGCTTCTTGAGTGGCATTAGCAAGCCAATACAGGGCAAGTTATAATAGTCTCTGGCAACTATAAAAGCAAAGTGAGACATGACACTTTTCAACTCAGCAAAAATCTGAAACGGAAAGGGGGACACACATCCTCGCCGAGAAAAGCAGGATCCCAGGTTGCCACCCCTTCAGACCTTTGTCTCTCTGCTTCCAGGCACAGCTGTCATGTCTGAGGAGGCTCGGGAAGGAGAAAGCTACAGCTGCCTCCGGCCTGGTCTCTCCCTCTCTTTTCCTTGTTCACATGTTGTTAGCAAATCCCTTCCCTTTTCCCTCCTGGGGTTTCCACCCTTTGGTCCTCCTTTCATCTCAGGTTGCTGTAATGTGGCCTCCCGTTGAATGAAATGGAAAGCACAATCATATAATAATAAAAATCACACCACAATAGCAACAGGACAATGTGTTGTTTTTGTCCCATTGTGGCTGCTGTTGGGCCGCTCAACATGATGACATGTCAGTGTCTTTCTGGGTCAAGCACAGCTGACTTGTGGTCTCGGGAGGGGGAAAAATAGCAGCCCTTGCCTCGTCACTTTTCAAGATGCCAGATCAGCATGAAACATAGCTAAAGATTGTCCTCTGTGTTGTAAATGTAACCTCGGTGCTTGGATCAGTAGCCCAGGGAACTGGTCAGTTGACTTTTTGCCTTGCTGCTTCCTGAAATCTTTACAGCCACCAGTAATATGTTGGCTCCTGCATTGTGTTCACACACAAGCCCTGTTCAGGTTGAACATCTCAACAAACAACACCAACACAGTGTGAAAAGAAGCAGCAAGGCCACTGGTGGGTGTCTCTGGCTGGCCTCCTATCACACCCGTCTTGAAAGATCATTCCTTGTTGCCAATTCACTTCTGAGCCCAAATTAAGGCATCAACATGGAGATATAAAGCTCTAAATGACTTGAGCCTCAAATATCTGAAGGAAGGCCTTCCACATCAACCTGCTCAGTGTTGAAGTTCAGTATGGGAGGCCCTGTTAACAGTGCTGCCACCGTCTGTGGTCTGAGGGGCAGTGGCACATGAGAGGGCCTTTTCTGTGGAGGGCCCCCTTCTGCAGGGTGGCTAGCACCATCACTGTGCTGCATTTCTGTGTATTACTGTCTTGTTACCCTGTTATTGGTTGTTCTGTGGTTTTATTTACGCTTGTTTCAACTGTGACATTTTTGTAACCTGCCTTGGGACCATTTGGTGAGGGGAAGGATGTAAGCACAAAAAAATAAATAAATGCCTGTAGAAGGCACTGGGCTGTGTGTACAGACCCTCCCCTGTCTCCCCCATTCCAGCCTTCTTGTGATGAGCCGGAAGGTCTAAGCACATTGTCACCCTTCCTGGTTGAAGGGAGGCTTCTAAGTGCATCCATCTGCTTGGGAGCCACCTTCAGACCTTCCAAGCTCAATGCAGGAAGGTCAAGAGTAAAGTGGGTGGGGTGGCAGATGTGCCCCCTACTCACATTGCATAATGCCTGAATGAGGCTTTAACATTATTGCATAGAATGGTAAGGGCTTAGCTGCAGCTGAACCCAGATCTAGGCAGTAGTGTAAATTCAGAAGTGCAGGGTACCTTCATGATTGTCACAACCATGCCACCTCTCCCCTTTATTTTGCTGCTGGGTTGATAATGAAATCCTTGTTATGCCTTCTCCCACAACAGCAGACCTCCTTAGGAGACAATAAGCATGAAAGGGGAAAGTGTTATCTACTGAGAAGAGTCTTCTCAGTAGCTGACTCACCTCCTTTCACTCTGATTGGCTCCAGTCAGCAGGAAAGGACAAGGAAGCATGTTAGAACATTCTTCTCAGTGGCTAACACTTTCCCCTTTCATATTGATTTGCTCATAGGATGCTGGAGATATAGGGACCCTGCTCCCAAAAAAGTAAGGTGTCTAAGACCCCCCCAAGATCCTGGATGACTACAAAGCAAAGAGCATATGCAGAAACTAGAAACTGGAGCCTGAAGTGTACTAGGTACCATAAAATGGCCGTAGCTTATAGACCACATGCTTTGCATGCAGAATGTCTCCATTTCAAGGCAGATTGGAAAACACTTCTGAGATTCTGCAGAGCCGTTGCCAGTCTGGTCCCCTCCATTCTAGACTATTTTTGGCCAAGCTGGCTGAGGCTGATGGGAGTTTGTAGTCCAACAACATTGAGAAGATACCGATTTGGAGAAGGGTGGTGAAGCAGACAACACTTAGCTAGATGGGCCTGTGGCCTGACTAAGTATAAGGCAATTTCCTTTGAGAGCGAGAGAAGTTTTCAAAGATATAATTATTTATTTTTATATATTTATTTAGCCCCATCAGTGTGCATGGTGCTTTAGAGAGTGCAAGAAAACAGGTCTCTGCTGTGGTTTGGTCTTGCTGTGTTCTGAAACCATAGCTGAAACAAACCACAGTTCTTCAGTTTCAGACGTCCCAGGGAACTGTGGCTAGTCACTTTAAAACAGGAAGCTTTTGTTCTTTGCAGGCATGGAAAAGGAGAGGGTGCTAGCAAGCTGCAGCAGTTCATTCTCATGGCTTCCCCATCATCAGAATCAGCCCTGCAGATCTGGTTTCTGGCTTCAGCTGGAAGGAGCTGTCCCAGGTCCTAAATATTTGCTGCTTAATCTGTTCCTTTGCCACACCCAGACAAAACACCTCCGTGGGTCCTAGTCTAGACTAGGAATCCAAGTTCCTCTAAGGTAATAGAGCCTTATCTATTCCTCCATCTTTCTGCTTGTACCTTGGGGAGCTCCTAAGGCATTTGTAGCCAAGATCAGTAGGAACTGGCCTGTAATTTTGTAAAAAAAGTAGCTAAAATTAATGGAATCTGGCAGAATGACGGCGCTATTCATACAAAAGATCATTTAATTTCATGGCAACATACCGGTATGCATGGATTTCCCACCCTCTTTACTTTTGTTCCAAAGAGGGCTATTTTTAAAAATTCAGTACTTGGTTTGACATTTATGGGTTAATAAATACCAGCCATATAATTCTGCATCCAGGTTGAATCTCACATAACTATAATTATCAGTGAAATATGAGCACTATTTATAAGCAATCTGAGACACTCCAAAAGAGTGCTTATTTTGGTTCCCACAAAAGAATGTGAACATCAGAGTGTAGAAAGAACAAACAGAGCCAATGAAACTCAAATCATTTATTGTAAAAAAAAACCTCACCAGGCAATCAAATATACTAACCTTATAACTGTGATCTCCAAACACAACTTTCCTCCTTGCTCACTTAAAATAGAACTTATTTGAATACGTTTGAAAAGTTGGTGGATGGGGGAGGGCAGGGAGCCCATGTTCCTGCATTTTGGGGACAAGCCTACAGATCCTGGTGCTCTTCCAGAGCCCTTCAATTTATAAAGGTAAAGGTCCCCCCGTACTTGTAGTGTGAGTCGTTTCCGACTCTCAGGGTGACGTCTTGCGATGTTTACTAGGCAGACCGTATATATGGGGTGAGATTGCCAGTTCCTTCCCCGGCCTTTCTTTACCCCCCAGCATATGCCAGGTATTCATTTTACTGACCACGGATGGATGGAAGGCTGAGTGGACCTCGACCCCTTTTACCGGAGATTCGACTTCCTCCTTCCATTGGAATCGAACTCCGGCCGTGAGCAGAGCTTCGGCTGCGTTACTTCCGCTTACCACTCTGCACCACGGAGGATCTCTCCTTCAATTTATACAGCAAGTTTAATTTCAGGAACATATTGAAAAATGAAATGAACTGCCTTCAAGTCGATTCTGACTTAAGGCGACCCTACGAATAGGGTTTTCATGGTAAGCGCTATTCAGAGGGGGTTTACCATTGCCTCCCTCTGAGGCTGAGAGGCAGTGACTGGCCCAAGGTCACCCAGTGAGCTTCATGGCTGTGTGGGGATTCAAACCCTGGTCTCCCAGGTCGTAGTCCAGCACCTTAACCACTACACCACACTGGCTCTCCAGGAATATATTATATGAAATTTATTGCACTCATCTTCACAACTCTGTGTGAGATTGGTCACACATCCACTATGGATTTAAAAGCCATTCCCTTTCTCTTGGAACTCTGTAATATTTAGCAGAATATTTTAGCCAAATTTTCAGCTGAAACAAAAATGTAGGGTTGTGCAACCACTTTGGATGAATCCTGAACAGAATTGGTTCAGGGGACTGCTGTGGAGTCTACTTTGCCCACTTTGCCCAAGACTGTCTTTATTGCCTGCTGCTGCTCCACCTGCCTTCTTGGCGACCTTGCTGCCTTTCAAGGTAGGAATTCAACTCTGCACTTAGAAGCTGCTCTTAGTGCCTGTCTGGCTAGGGAGGAGGCATGTGATCCACTCGCCAGTGCCAATTTGAAAGCATTCCATTGCTTTATCTGGCTGGTATCGATTGGAGTTCATTCTTTGTCTGCTAGCCGCTGCTCTTACTGATCTGTTTCTTCTCCCTCAGAAAAAATATTGATATTAATATCAATATTTTAAAAGGAAATGTTGATAAATTAAAGGAAATATCAATACATTGAAAGAAATAGCAATAAAACTATAGATATTAATATCACTAATTTAGATGCAGGCTGTCAGGCCCAGGATGCGACTCAGGAACCAGACCAGAGGTTGTAGTTAATTCGTGTTTTATTAGAGTAATGTCCAACAAAGACTGCGCTTTCTCATGAAGCAATACAGGGATACAGGTCCTGCGACATTGGGAGAAAGTTGACAGAGCAAGGGGCTGCTTCCCGCCTGTTCTTTAAGAAGGGGCTAAACGGGCGCGCAATCTTTCGCTCCTCCTTAACTGCCCCTCAGGTACTGCCCGCCTTCCCCCCCTTCTCTCCTGTCTTTTCAGCTGTCTGCGTGTGCGCGGTGAGGGGGGAGGCATCACCTCCTCCTCTTCTGAAGCGTCCAATTCCCCTATGGGTGATAAAGGAGGAGCTGAGGGTAAACCATCTCTCCGCCTTTCTGCTGTGATCAGCCCTCCCTCTTGCTCTGAGCTGCGGAGAAGGGAGGGCCTGGGAATGTCTGGGGGGGATTCTAAAACTTCAAGGCTCTCAGGCTCCCCGTTGCTAGGCGACCCTATCTCTGGCATGTCCTCTGTTTCGGCTTCGCTCCACAGAGGGTAAGTTCCTCCCTCCTCCCTCTGCCAGCCATTTGAATCCTCTTCTGACAACCCCCCAGGAGCCCAGCTCATCCTCCCGACACCATCCCCCTTCTCAAGCTGTGCCCCCCTCCCCCTGTCTGGCTTGGGGCGGTGAGGAAAACGTTGATGGAAAAGTTTTACTAACTCTGG
Source organism: Rhineura floridana (assembly GCF_030035675.1). Classification (NCBI taxonomy): domain Eukaryota; kingdom Metazoa; phylum Chordata; class Lepidosauria; order Squamata; family Rhineuridae; genus Rhineura; species Rhineura floridana. The sequence continues at coordinate 28,873,763 of NC_084496.1, read as the reverse complement.
AGCATGCACATCATCTGCATTTTCCCATGATCTGTCAGCCACTCCATAGCCCTTCCAGTGAATCAAATACTGCAGCTTGTGGCGTCTGATCCTGGAATCCAAGATTTCCTCAACTTCAAACTCAAGCTGCTCATTTATCAGGAGTGGGGACCCAGGAGGCTCCTCCAGCCGCAGCTCACTGGGAGGGGCAACTTTCGTCAAGAGGGATCGATGAAACACAGGATGTATTTTAAACGTGTCAGGTAGCTTCAGCCGGTACGCCACGGGATTAATTTGAGTTTCTATTTCAAAAGGACCCACCCTTTTGTCTTGTAATTTTCTACATTTGCCCGGCATCTGGAGGAAACGGGTGGACAGCCATACCTGGTCTCCTGGTTGAAGGGGGGGGGGCTCCTTCCTGTGCAGGTCATCAACTCGCTTGTACTCTGTTTTGGCTTCGTTTAACTGCTGTTTCAGTGTTTGTTGCGCCGCTTGCAATTATTTTAGGAAGTCCTCAGCTGCCGGTACCAGCATTCCTTCTGAGCTGCTTGGAAAGACTTTAGGATGGAATCCATAATTCGTGAAGAATGGGGTTTGTTGAGTGCTGGAGTGTAGAGAATTGTTGTAGGCGAACTCTGCAAAATGCAAATATGATACCCAGTCAGTCTGTTGATAGGACACATAACTTCTTAAATATCTTTCCAAAACGGCGTTCAAGCATTCCGTTTGCCCATCTGTCTGGGGGTGATGGGCGGAGGAGAGTTTTAATTCCGTCTGCAACTGTTTCCACATTGCTCTCCAAAATTTGGCTGTGAACTGAGTTCCTCGGTCTGAGACTACACTGTTTGGCAACCCATGCAGTCGGTAGACTTCTTTGATGAATAACTTGGCCGTTTCCTTAGCCTCTAAGGCCCCTGCACAAGGGAGGAAATGCGCCATTTTGGTGAGTAGATCTACCACGACTAAAACGGCTGTCATTCCTTGGGATTTGGGTAGATCAGTTATAAAATCCATGGAGAGATCCTTCCAGGGTTCATGTGGGACAGGTAGTGGTTGTAACAGTCCTGCTGGTTTTCCTGTTTGTGTTTCTGTCCGCAGACAAACAGAACAGGACTTTACATAGCTTTCAATATCCCTACGCATTTTAGGCCACCAGAAGTCCTTGGCCACGTTCTGAATGGTCTTGTAAATCCCAAAGTGTCCCGCTGTGATGGAATCATGGCACTGGCGTAGGATTCTGAGCCTTAATTCTCCTTCTGGCACATATCTGGCTGTTTTGAACCATAATAGTCCAACAACTCTGAGATCAGGGGCAGCGGGTAGCTGTTGGGGATGGTGATCTGGTTCAATGCGCGATAGTCGTTACAGGGTCTGAGTTCCCCCCCCCTTCTTTTTCACAAACAATAGTGGCGCTCCAGCAGGGGATTGTGAGGGGCGTATGAATCCTCGTCTCAGGTTTTTATCCAGGAATTCCTTCAGGGCCTCCCTCTCAATCTCTGTGAGAGAGTAGATTCTCCCTGATGGAATGCTGGCTCCTGGCACTAGATCAATCGCACAGTCGTAAGGGCGGTGGGGGGGTAAAGTCTCTGCCTCCTTTTCATCAAACACATCTTTGAATTCTTCATACTTTGGCAGCAGGGTCACTTGCTCGATCTCTTGCACTGCCCCCGCTAAGGTGTTCTTGATTCCTTCAGGTTGACAGTTCTCCTGGCAATACTGTGAGGTGAACCACACCACCGCCTCCTTCCAACTTATTGTGGGTTCATGCTTTGCTAGCCAGGGCATTCCCAGAATCACCTCAAAGTTCGAGAGATCTGACACGTATAGCGAAATGAACTCTTCGTGCCCAGGGATTTGAAGTTTCACTTCCTCCGTGGCTTGTGTCACCCCTCCTGACTTCAGGGGTCTCCCATCGATAGTCTCCACAGCTAGGGGAGCGTTCAGTTTCCACCGGGAAATTCCATGACGCTTGACTAACTTTACATCAATAAAATTTGTGGAGGCTCCACTGTCAATTAAGGCAGTGGAATTAAACACCACTCCTCTGGAAGTTGTAATCCGAATAGGCAAGACCAACACCCCCTTTGAGGGAGGTTGGATCGTTGGGGGGCCTTTATACAACGCTGCCCCCAGTCCACCGGCCTGCACGTGGACTGGGTGTTCTAGTTTCCCGACGGCTCAGCTTTCCCCCCTTTTAGTCCACAGTCTCTGGCCACGTGGCCCGGCTTTGAACAATAAAAGCATAAACGTTCTCGGTGGCGTCTTTCCTTTTCTTCTTCCGACAGTCTTGGCCTAGCCCCTCCCTGTCCCTCAGCTGCATTACCTGCCATTCCTGCAGAGGGAAGGGTCTTGCTGCGAGGTGCCGAGGCTGAGTATCTCAGGACCTCCTGCTTCCTTTCCAGGCGCCTTCCTTCCATCCGGTGATCTATCTGTAGGCATAGCCAGATGAGCCCTGGTAGGTCAGCGGGGGGGGGGAGGTCCTGGCCAACTCATCCAGGATTTCAGCATTTAATCCACTCCGGTACATAAACATCAGGGCGGCGTCATTGTAACCAGTTTCCTGGGACAGAATTTTAAAAGCATTAGTGTACTCGGAAACAGTCCCTTTAGCTTGCTTCAGAGCGCCTAGTTGCCGCGCTACTGTTTCAGCTCTTTGCGGGTCTTGGAACATCTCGGTCATCTCCTGTATAAATCCTCTGTACCTTCTAAAGACAATATCTTTTCTCACAAGATACGGAGTCACCCATTTTGCAGCTTCTCCCTCCAGGAGGCTAATCACGAAGGCCACTTTAGCCCCATCGTCTGGAAACTCCATGTGCCTGACATCCAGATATAACTCACATTGAGCCACGAAAGTTGCCAACTGATCACTTTGTCCCGCATATTTTGGGGGCAATCCAATGGGAACCTTTACTGCGGCAGCTGGAGGGGCTGTTTGCATCTGGTCTATCGTGGCCTTCAAGGTTTGATTATCCGTCTTCAGCGCCTTGACTGCTGCTAGCAGGGCTTGGACATCCGTCTGCAATTCAGCTACCTTAGTCCTCAAGAGTTTCACTTCTTCCGTCTCAGAAGTGGGGTTCGTCCCCCCCGCTGCTCCCTTTGACATCTTGTCCCAGTCAAGTGAAGAGAGCATTGTGGGTGATTTAGGTGGCTCTGTCAAGCTGTCAGGCCCAGGATGCGACTCAGGAACCAGACCAGAGGTTGTAGTTAATTCGTGTTTTATTAGAGTAATGTCCAACAAAGACTGCGCTTTCTCATGAAGCAATACAGGGATACAGGTCCTGCGACATTGGGAGAAAGTTGACAGAGCAAGGGGCTGCTTCCCGCCTGTTCTTTAAGAAGGGGCTAAACGGGTGCGCAACCTTTCGCTCCTCCTTAACTGCCCCTCAGGTACTGCCCGCCTTCCCCCCCTTCTCTCCTGTCTTTTCAACCGTCTGCGTGTGCGTGGTGAGGGGGGAGGCATCACCTCCTCCTCTTCTGAAGCGTCCAATTCCCCTATGGGTGATAAAGGAGGAGCTGAGGGTAAACCATCTCTCCGCCTTTCTGCTGTGATCAGCCCTCCCTCTTGCTCTGAGCTGCGGAGAAGGGAGGGCCTGGGAATGTCTGGGGGGGATTCTAAAACTTCAAGGCTCTCAGGCTCCCCGTTGCTAGGCGACCCTATCTCTGGCATGTCCTCTGTTTCGGCTTCGCTACACAGAGGGTAAGTTCCTCCCTCCTCCCTCTTCTGACAACCCCCCAGGAGCCCAGCTCATCCTCCCGACACAGATTATATGTTTTTACAAAAAATCCATTGTAAAAACAGCTGTGGAAAATCACTACAAATAAGCAAATTAATGGGAAATTTGGTATGAAATCCGAATTGGGCCAAATTCTAGCACATCCCTACTAGGGAATGTCTTCCTTTGACTTTAACTACCTGGAAGACTGAATTGCACCCTTCTGTCAATTTGTTTTTTACATTTTCATGGAACAGGCCCAACAGGAGGGTGAGAACTGGGCATGAGTGAACACTCAACTGACTATACCATCCTTTTTTTAAAGCACACACATGCACACAAAACCCATGGACCTATCTTCCTACAATTTGGTAGGATTAATCCCCTCTGGAAGGGGCTACTTTATCTCCAATTTGTGTGCACTTATGTGAAAAGTCAGGAAAGTTATGACCATTTTCCTTTGACAAAATTTATTTTTATTTTTCACTTCATTTGACTTAAACTGGAATTGAATTGATGCAGGTCTGAAATAGAGATATACAGTATGCTGTTGAGGAGAGTGAGATACAAAAGAGAATAGGGGGGCTCCTGCACCCTAAATAGTTGTATGGAATACTTGCTTGCATGACAAGCACAGGATCCCTGTTCTCTTCTACATCTGGCCACCCTAATCCTATTACTCCCATTTTACAGATGGCAAGCTACGGATGAAAGGTAGCAACTTGTCCAATGGCACAATGTTCTAAAGAAATCATGAATCCGGACTTCCGGGAAGGGTGACTTAGCCTGTGCCTGCTTTTGAGACGGGCTCCTGCCTCAAAAGAAGCTTATTCAGATATATCAGTCAGTTTTTTCTTTTTTTTTTGACTGATTAAACTTCTCCCGGGTAGGGAGAAACGAAGAGATTAACCTCAAAGCCTATTTTTGTTGGGACGACCAGATCTCATTAATTTATGGGACGAGGTCCAGCCGACGAAGGTGGGACGGATTTTCAACAGCAAGCTCTATCTGTTAAAGCGAACGTTCATCTTATCTTCTAAGAGAGAACGCACTAACAGGCAAGCACCCTTCTTTCTATATTTTTCTTTTACTTGACTTAAATTGTTGCTGTTTAAAAGAGATTTGCCAGATTGATCGGTTTTTGACATCTCACTGGGGAGCCGTAACTTCTCTCTGCTACGCACTAATTAATAGCTTATCTCTGTTTTTGTTGCAAAAAGCTGTCCTGGATTTGCATTCTAAAGATATACACAGAAGAGGGATTTCTATTCCAGATTTTTATTTTGAAAAATATTATACTGTTTTGAGACTACTCTCTTTTTGGTCTATTTTATTTTGACGAATCTGTTTCTTGACGATTGCCATTAATTGTTTCGATCCTGGGAACTGCATTTTGTTTACTTAACTATTGGAGAGATAAGGCTGTCTGCTCTGTTTATACTGTGATGTCACCAAGTTTGGAGTATTAACCCAATTGTTGCTGAAATAAGAAGTGGTTTTCCTATATTTTTCTTTTAAAATGGCAATTAAGAAAGTGGCTGAGAATCTGGAAATAACTATGTTTCAGAAAATAATGGATGAGATTGAGATAATGAAAATTGAATTGAGTAAAATGAAGCAGGAGATTAAAGATATAAGGGTCCCTGTGAGAGAGGTGACCCTGGAAGGGGTCCCTGTGAGAGAGGAGACCCCGGAGATTGGAACAGGGGTCCCTGTGAGAGAGGAGACCCTGGAGACTGGAATAGGGGTCCCTGTGAGAGAGGAGATCCCGGAGATTGGAACAAACGTGGAACAGGAACAAGATTTGGAGTCTATGGACTTTAGAAATAAAATCTATTGTTTGGAACTCAATGTTATCTCTGAAGAAATTAATGAAGATTCTAGAGATAAAGTTATCAATGGCATGGACTATCTTCTGGACTGGAATGATGTGATGGAGCCCAATATAGAGAAAATCTATGGACTTAACTGCAGCCATGTGACAATGGAAAAACTTTTAAGAGATGACCCAGTGTATTTTGAAAAAAAGAACAGAGATATGATTTTACAGCAGTATTTCAGCAACCTATTCAGAATGGATGGCAAGAAAATATTTGGGATAGAGGTAATTCCCATCAGACTCTTACTATATGACTATGGCTTTGACAGCAAGATTATTATGGAATACTGATAATGGAAGATTGGATATTGAAATTACTGGACTTAACAAGACTACTGAAGATGGAAGATGGAAAATGGAATTACTAGAGATAATAGAACAATGGCTACTGAAATTACTGAACCTAACAGATTCTGATGTGATGGATTAATTGAAATGTTTATTTTGACTATGGTTATGACAATAAGATTATCATAATTAGTAATGAGATGGATTAATCGATATGCTTATCTGGAAAAAAAAATTGATAGATATATTTCTTAAAGAATTGAAACCTCTCTTTGACTTTTTGTGGAAAGAATAAAGTAATGTTTATGAGATTTGATGATTAAGTAAGATAACTACTGGAGGAAAGTGATTTTATAATATGACTTAAGAGACAGGATTGTTATATATTATAGACTTATAACTGATTTGATCTTTGACAAATGGGAAGTCAATATTTTACTCTTTATTTTTTATTTTTGTTTTTTTTTTCCTTTTTTTCTTTTTGTTTAACTATTTTTGATTTTGTTTTTTGTCTTTGAATGTTTTATGATTTTGTCTTGTATGTTTTATGAAAATCTGAATAAAAATTATTGAAAAAAAAAAAAAGAAATCATGAATCCATAGCGGAGGTAGTCTACAGCCCTACTACTTTGAACATGTCGGATCCCGTCTGATCTCAGAAGCTAAGCAGGGTCACGCCTGGTTAGTACTTTGGATGGGAGACCGCCGGGAAATACCAGGTTCCGTACGGTTAGAGGAAGGCAATGATAAACCACCACTGAATACCTCTTAGCATGAAACCCCTATGAATACGTCCAAAAAAGATTCACAGGGTCGCCATAAGTCGTAATCGACTTAAAGACCTATAATAACAACAACAGCAGAGGTAAGAACCAAAATGACATCTCAAAGTCCCCATCAGATTTATCAGACTTCAGATGAAGCCCATCTATTCTGTTATATCTGCTTCTAAGCTCAGCATATTTTTGCTTTCACAGCTCCTGAAAAGTTTTGGTTTTGTTACTGCGCGTTGCTAGTGATGGCGTCTGCAGAAAAATTAAAAACTCACACATTTTCTGGTATAGAAAGCTGTCTCCAAATCACATCCAAATCAAATCCCCTCCAAGAGAGTTTCACCCAGCTGCAGTTCCCAGAGCTTTAAGAAATTTGTGCTGAAGAAAAGCACAGCTGGTGCTCCTTGCTCAGAGGCTGTATGCGTCAGAATGCCAGTTGCTGGAATCCACAGGAAGAGAGAGTGCTCTTGCACTCAAGTCCTGCTTGTGGGCATCCCGTTGGGGCATCTGACTGGCCGCTGTGAGAACAGGGTGCTGGATAGATGGGCCACTGGCCTGATCCAGCAGGCTCTTCTTACGTTCTTAAATCAATCCAAACCCCGCAATTTGGTTGTCTTTCCTCCTACCTACCAGTAGATGGCAACATTGGGCAGAAATGAACAGGTAGTCAGCCTTTGCCAACCACATACCCTCCAGATGTCTTGAGCTACAACTCCCATCAGCCCCAGACAGCACAACTAATAAAATATCATAAAATAAACAACTGTACTGGCTGGGGCAAATGGGAGTTGTAGTCCAAAATAACTGGAGATGACCAGTTTGACAACGGATGCACTATTATCAACAAAACGTTCAATCACCATCTTTAAAGTTTAATTACGATATATTTATCAACCTGCCCACCTTCTTGAAAACAGGGCACATCTACAAATTAAAACACTGTGAAGATAAAAAAAAAAAGCGTATGTGTAAAGCCATAGAGAAAAGAGCATGCTCCACCAAGTGGTGGATGCAGGAAGTGCAGAGAAAACAGCGTCCAAATCCAACATGCCATATTCAGTTGCATGTTGGATAGGGTTGTACTCAGAGCTTGGAAAAAGTTACTTTTGTGAACTACAACTCCCATCAGCCCATTCCAGTGGCTATGCTGGCTGGGGCTAATGGGAGTTGTAGTTTTAAAAAGTAACTTTTCCAAGTTCTGGTTGTACTTTATGTTTTACTGTGACTGTTGAATAAGTTAACAGGCAGGCGGGTGCTTAGTCCACTTGTGCCTTCTTGTCAGCCAGCAGTGCAGCTGGATACTGGTTCTTCCTGAACAGCAGTGACCTCTGGAGAGCAGGGGTCAAGGAGCTGGTCAAGGAGGGCAGAAGGGAATGACTTTTTCTTTGTGAAGAGGTAAGAATATTGAAGAGCTGAACCTGGGAACTGCTACGTTTCGCTGGCAGAATCACTACATTGGTGAAATCACACATAGGAGGAGAAGCTGGACAGGCACCTGTCGGATATGCTTTAATTTGGATTCCTGCATTGAGCAGGGGGTTGGACTCGATCCTATGATCCTATGATTCTAAGCTTAGAGCTGCCCTAATACCTGGGATCCAGGCGTAGCAAATTCCTATTGGCTTGAAGCTGAAGTGCTACAGACGCCTCTCCGCTGCCCCCTGCTGGAACAAGATATTGCAGTGCTCTCAGGTTCTGCATCCAAAGAGCCCTGTTTGCTGGCTGCATCCCTGAAATGACTAGGAGTGAGGCCTGAGGGCGCAGACTTCCTTTGGCATAGCCAGACCTTGGGGAGAAGGTGGGACATGGTGAACTGAAATATATTTTTGTACTGTTCCCTGTATTGCTAATCTTTTGTTGGTTCACTGTTTTAGGAGTGTGCTATGTTGAGAGAAGACTGCTACTCAGAAATCCAACTTGGAGTCCCAGGTTTCCTGGGTGGGGTCTTGAGCCAGAACTTAGTATAAGAAAAATATCCCCTAGACACTGAACCCAGCCCTGGGTGCTGACCCAAGGATCACATAGGCATTATCTCAATTTGTGGACCCCTCTTTATCACTTCCAGTAGGGGTGGGGATCCTTCTTCAGCTCAAGGGCCATATTTCCTTGTGGTCAACATTCCAGGGGCCACACAGCAGTGGTTTATATCACCAAAGAGTGGGCGGAGCAAAGGATATGACACTTACAAGCCATCTAAGAGTCAGAAGTTTACACACACACACATCTCTATATCCCCCATTTGGGCAAGCAAGAGATGCTATCACAGCATCACACGTGCCAGCCAGGCAAAAGCACTCAAGGAGAATGCAAAGCTGGAGAGGGGGGGCTGTGGCCTGGGGGGAGGTGGAGATGCCTGATGAGGGGAGGTTCAAGACAGAGAGGTATGGAAGGCTGCAATCAGCCCTGGACCACAGCAGGTTCTTCACTCCAACTTATAGTTATCACGGGGCAGTTTCCAGAGCGTCATAAACTGAACAGTTACAAAGAAAAGCATTTTCATTTATTTAAGTTCTTATAAACCATCCTTTTGTAAAATCACAAGCAGGCATTAAAACTAATGAAACAAAACAGAGCAGCCTTATGTGTTTACTTGAATATGGATCTCTGGTATCCGCGCTTCTAGGAGTGAGGTGTTCTACAGTTGGGGAGCCACAACGGAGAAAGCAGAGTGGGCCAAGCCTCCAGGAAGACAAAGGAGACACCCCCCCTAACCTCAGGGCCCAGGAAGGATGATACGGAAGAAGACGTTTTGACAAATATGCTTAATATACATTTAAACGCTTAAGAGTTAGAGTGAATTCACCCGGAAATTCTCTTAGCAAGCCCCATTGAAATTGATGGGAATGGTGCAAAATCATAGCAAAGTGCCTTAACAACACAATCCTAGGCATATAAACACAAAAGTAAATCCCACTGAGTTCAATGGGTCACATACTCTCATAGGAATATAACATATAAGATGTATAAGATAGCATAATGCTGCCCTGGGCTCCTACTGGGAGGAAGGGTGGGATTTATTCGTATTGTTTTGTTGTTGTTGATGATGATGATGATAGCCCTGGTGGATCTGGTCAGAAAGGCCTAACTAGTCCAGCATCCTGTTCTCTCACTAGCCAACCAGATGCCCCAATGGGGAGCCAGAGCAACCAGGACACGAGCGCAATCACCATCTCCCACTCATGTCCCTCTGCAACTGAAGGCAGTACTCCTGTGAACCAAATACAAGGCCTAGAGCACATCCAAGGATCCTTTCCTCCCATGGTAGAGGCACCTGGTGTCTGCAGCAGGGAAAATGCCCCATTATTTGGCGCTAGCCACCATGCTAGACATAGCTGCTTCGTTCACTGAGCTTTTCTTTCTCTCTCAAAAATTATTGTTTTGATCTCACTATAAATACATTGCCATATGTTAATTACGATGGCGGTGATTATGATTATTCTTGCTGTTGCGTTGCTGATCGCACGGCATGCAGCTCTTAAAAAAAAAGAATTCCCTTCCTCCTGACCTTTTTTGCTTAATTTTTACTCAACTTGAATGAGAAGATATATGCCAAATCCGTTCTGAGGATGTCTTATCTGTGCAGATATGTTTTTCCCCTTAATTTGTTCCCATTAAAAATTAAGTTAATTGCTAATAAGGAAGAAGCAGCACTGACCTATAAAAAGACATAGCAAGATATTTGGCTTCAAACATTCTTTAAAAAAAAGAGAGCAGGGCGATACGGAAAAAGAAAAGACAACCACCCTGTTTTGCGCTTGTTGGTACTTCTGGGTTCTTTGGCAGAACAGCCGTTACACTTGAAGTGTGCTGGAACACTTTGCAGCTTCAGTCAATTGCTTTCAGCGCAGTGACTGGAGCAGGGGGCAGGTAGAGGAGGTGCCTTGGAACAGGGAGATCTCTTTCATTCTGTAAAACAGAAGTCTTGGGAGAGCCTGGAGAAGGAAGGCCCTTGGCTCTTGGTAACATCATTTCTACCCTCTGCAAAATGAGGTCATTGCAACATTGCAAAAGATTGCCAATTCTAAATGTTTTGCTTGGGAAAGTTTTGGGAAAGAGTGGATTTAAAATGCCTTTGAGAAGTCCATGTTGTAATGGAAAGTTATAGGGAAGGAAGGTATCTACTTAGGCAGAGTCTTTGCTCACCAGTGCTGATGACACTTTGGTCTCCATTTTGTGAATTATTTATTAATTATATTTATGAGAGACCACATAAAATGATAGTCTGCAGGCATACATTCTGCCTTTCTCCTGTTGTGGGACTCCAGGTGGCTTCAGCTACAGAATAAAACAGTTACTTCTTCCAGGATTCTTGGGTAGCAACAATCCAACAGACATGACCAGCCTGCAGCCAGAAGGTTGCCAGATGTCTGGAGCAAACACACAGGTGCCCATCACAGTATGCCGTCTAAAGAGATAAGCTGGTGGCGTCCCTCAGCAACAAGGGCGTGAAGCAGATTGGGGAGACTATGATGATGATGAATTTGCTTGTTTGCCAAAGGTCTCCAAGAGACTTACAACACGTTTATAAATCTAAAAACATTCTACTATAAAAATAGAACAAAACAAACCCCGTAACAGCCCCAGGAAGATTTGGCAGCACACTAGTAACAAAACAACATTGTGTCAGTCTATCAAAAGCCTGGGGGGAAACATAGATCTTTACCTGGTGTCCACAAAGGCGCCAAGCGGATCTTGCAAGGGAGAGCATGACACAGACTGAAAAGGCTCTCTCCTTTGTCACCAACCTCTGAGCCTCCCTTAGAGCAGGAATCCAGAGAAGGACTCAAAAGATCTAAGGGTCCGGGTAGTTCCATATCGGGAGAGGTGTTCCAGACGATAATTGGGTCCTGAGCCATAAAGAGCTTCATAGGTCAAAGCCAGCATTTGGAATGGGGCTCAGAAATGTACAGGCAGCCAGTGCAATGGGAACAGGATGGGACTTATATGCTGTGTTCGCCTTGAACCCATCAACAATAAGGCATTCTGCACTAACTGAAGCTTCCAAATAGTTTGCAAAGGCAGCCCCGCATAAAGCGTATTGCAATATTCCAAGCTTGTGTGCATAGATTACCAGAGCATAGACTGATATAGCCAGGTTGTCTCTGTCCAGATATGGTCATAGTTGGGCCACCAGCCTAAACTGATGGAAAGTGCTCCATGCTATCAAGGTCACCTGTGCCATAAATGACAGCAGTGGATCCAAGAGATCCCCCAAACTATGAACCAGCTCCTCCAGAAGGAGTGCAACCCCATTTAGAGCAGGCCACACAGTGATAAGCTGATCAGAGGATCCACCCATCAACAGCAGCTCAGTCTTCGCTGGATTAAGCTTCAGTTTATTGGCTCTCATCCAGTCCATGATCACAGGCGGTGCAGCAGATTCAGCTGCCCCCCCCTCCCGAAGCCTGAGCCAAATCGGGCCCATTTGGATGTTTTTGGGCCCCAGCCAAGTCGGGTTCTGAGAGCCACAGATTGCCAGAGAGGCCTGGGGCTGTCAGGAGGTGGGGCATCAAGCACAAGGCATCTGGGGTCTCCTTCCACCATGATGAGCACAGCCAGTGATCCTCCAGGGTTGTGAGGCTTATTTTGTAAGGGGCTTTCCTGCAGGAAAGCCCTTTGCAAAACCGCATTGCACAGGATTGCTCCCTCCGCTCACAAGCTGAGGGAGTGATCCTAGCGGATGCTGGTTTACAAGGGCTTTCCTACAGAAAAGCCCCTTACTAAATAACTTTTGCAAAACAGGACCTTGAAGGATAAAACTGACCACTCTGTTGGTTGGGGGGGGGGGGAGATGCAATGTCTTCTTCCCTTCCATGCCATATGTTTAATTAAGGGCTTTTAACCCTAATTAGACATGAGCCCTGCCCCCCCAATCTTAAATGGGAGTGACTCCAAGCAGAGGTGGGTGGTCCCTGGGCTGACCCATGGCAGGTTGGCCTGATCCCTCCCTCTGGATTGGAGCCACAAGGCAGATGAGGGGGGTCGGTGCACAGCCCTAACAACCAAGCAAGGATTCAGCGCATCCACTGCCTCACCTGCAGAAGATGAAAACGAAATAGAGCTGTGTGTCATCAGCATATGCAGATGGCAATGCACTCCAAATCTCCATATGACCGTACCCAGCGATTTCATGTAGATGTTAGACAACATGGGGGACAGTTCCCCATGTTGGAGAGCCCTCGGAGCCCAGAAATGCTCACCACTAACAACCTTCTGGAGCCATCCATCCAAGTAGGAATGGAACCAGCACAATGCAGTGCCCTGATACCCAACTCAGACAGTCACCTCAAAAGGATACCATGTTTGATGGTATTGAAAGCCGCTGAGAGATCAAGAAGGATCGACAGAGTCACACTCCACCTGACACAGGTCATCGTACAGGGCAACCAAGGCAGCTACCATACCAAAACCAGGCCTGAACCCAATTGAAATGGATCTAGAAAATCTGTTTCCTCCAAGAGTATCCGGATCTGGTTGGCAAACACCCTCTCAAGGACTTTGCCCAGAAAGGGGACATTTGCTGCTGGTCTGAAATGATTAAGGGTCCAGGGAAAGCTTATTGAGGAAAGGTTTTACTAGCACCTCCTTCAGATGGCCTGGGACCACTCCTTCCTGCAGTGAAGATCAACTACCTCCCTGGCCCATCCAGCTGTCTCCTCCCTGCCAGATTGTATAACCCAAGGGGGCAAGAGTCCAAGACAGAAGTGACTGCATGAACCAGGCCAAGTACCTTGTACTTCAGGCCACAGCAACTAAAACTCTTCCAATGACATTGGACAAGAAAGCACTCCAGACACCTCACCAGGATCATTAGCACCAATGATGAAGTCATTGGGAGTCCAAGCCCTAACACACTCCCACCCTGCAATATGGGCCATTGTTGGGTTGTGGCGCATGATTTGCTATCGCAACCCATGATCTGATGCTGGCATGAATTGCAGAGTGGGAGCTCCTCCCTCCCAGCCCCAGTCACAAGGGGTCTTCTCAGGCACAGGGGCACTCAGCCAGTGCCCGACCTGGCCCCCCACTGACACCAGACCTGCCATATCTTGTGCCTTGAATCCAATGAATCTAGTACACTGATATCATGGAAGACAGAAAGAAAGGTTTCGTATTGACAGCGTTCCCCGCAGAAACATGTACAAAGCTCTCAGAAATGCTCAGTGCTCTGGGCTGCTGGGAATGCTGCTTGAGTCTCTCTCAGAAATCCACAGCCAGGGATATATCCCTCCTGGATTTAAAACCTTTGCCCACAAAGATGTCACAAAAAGCCCTGTTGTGCCTCCCTGTTTGGCAGAAAAGGGCCTGCTCCAAAGAGGATACCTGAAGGTGGCAGCTGTTCTGGAAGCCACTTATCCACAGTTGGCGAGTTGAACAGGAAAATGGCCCTGAGTAGAGAAATCAGTCCTCAGAAGCGGGGATATAATAGAGTGTGGGCCACTGTAATAATTAACATTAATGATCTCTGGGAAGGCACAACATGTATAAAACATGAGGACAGAGTTTAGGGCTGTTGTTCATGCACTCTAAAATATGCCAAGCAGCGGAATTGTTTATGTTCAGCCTACAAAGAAGAGCCTGGAGCTGCAACATCCAGGAAGAATGCAAGTGATTCATCCTCAGATCAATAGTTTGTGAAATGCATTCCATGTCCCAAGGGACTCCCAGGACAGTTACACTGATAAAGAGCCGTAATCTCGGCATGGAGGGAGCTCCCTGCACAGGCTGCAGATTGCTCTCGAGGGAGGAGAGAGAAAAGTATAAAAGGCAACAGATTGGGAGCTGAAATGTGTGCCCTTATCAGAGCCTTCGGAGTGTCCAAAATGGGATGACTCAGAGACTGCTGTGACCCAGCCTCCTGGGTCTTGGGTGGCCACGGCAGTTCACTATAGAACTGGCAAGCTTTGTCCAGTGATCACACAAAGTCATCCTGGTCAAAAAGCCATCCCGTACTCTCCCACACCCCATTTAATCCAGATTTATCATTTCTGCAGGGATTGTTTTTACTTATTGGATTGCCCATGCTTAAATGCGAAGATAATGTGGGACACCGTTTTGATGAAAATGACATCACATGGACGCTGCGAAAAATTTGCATGCAGGAGCAACACTGAGTCCACAATAAACCATCATGTGGAAGCAACCCATGTGCCTTCTGCAGAAGGCAGCCCTGTATTTGAAGGACTGGCTGGTCTAAGATGAGTAAGAAGGGAGACCTGTAGGGTTCATGAAGCTGGCCATCAATAGCCAAAAGACTTAACAGACCCACAGGTCACTTGATCACAGTATTTCCCACTAGGGTGAGATTAATGTATTTCTGTTTTAAGATAATGTCCATCATCATAAAACCTCTCCTTGGATTGGGACTGGGAGGCCTGAATATGGTGCTGGGCCAAAGAGACAGGTTAGGGAAGCTGTTGGTGTACCACCCACTCTGCTGCCCAACCGTTTTCCTGAGTTAGCTGGCCAAGCAGGTCTCCAGCATGGCGCTGGAGGAGCCCAGGACAGCAATCCTGGGTGACTTCAGCATTCATGCTGAGAAGGCCACAAGTCCACCTCAGGATTTCATAGCCTCAGTGGGACTGTCTTAGATGGGACTATCTCAGTTGGGATCTTTGCAGCAACACAGGGAACATTTAAACACCACCCACCTGGAGCCTAAAGTGATACATACCATCCTCTGTGCCACCTCTTGAATCAATACACCAAACTACCCCTGGTCCTTAAGGTCCCTGCTGGAGAAGCCAAGAACCCCAGAATGTGTTGGGGGGGAATAGATGTGCTACAGCAAAAGCTAAGAGCAGCCTGTCTCCTGGCAATGGCAGGTGGGAAAGCGAGCAGCCCTCCTCTAATGCCCCATCGCATCCACACGAGGGCAGAGAGACTTTGCCAACCACTGTTTCCCCTGCCTTGCCCCACCACCGCCCCTAGGAGCCTTCCTAAGGGAGCTGCTTCCAGAAGACTGTCTTGCCTTTTGCCTTGAGGAAGAAGGTGCGGGGAGGCAGAAGAGGTTGTTGTATCAGCTTTGGGGGTGGCTTTTGGAGATGTTGGCTTGCGCTTTACTCGTTGTTGTTGTTATAGGTACTTGTTGTTATGTGCCTTCAAGTTGATTACAACTTATGGCGACCCTGTGAAGCTTTTTTGGATATATTCATAGGGCTTTCATGGTAAGAGGTATTCAGAGGTGGTTCAGCACTGCCTTCCTCTAAGCCTATGGCACCCGGTATTCACAGGTGGTCTCCCATGCAAGTGCTAACCAGGCCTGACCCTGCTTAGCTTCTGATATGGGGTGCGTTCAGGGTAGTATGGCCTTGTTGAGCTTTCCGCTGCTTTTCATTGTGATGGGTATTACATGATTCGTTTTAGTGCTGCAGTGATTGTTCTATTTGTCACGTATTGTTATGCTACAGTATTTGGGCTGTTTGCTTATGTAAACCGCTTTGAGCACCATTTGTGGGAAATGCAGTATATAAATAAATTGACCGTTGACATCAACAAATATAGATGAGATTAAAACTGCGATGAAAACAGAGAGGAAGGAGTGCCACAAACCGCTGCCAATATTTTAGAGGAGGGTAAAGGCTGGTCTAGCACAGTGGGGAGGAGAGCCTGGTTGGGAGTCCAGAGTCTGTGAGTTCAAATCCCCACTCATGTCTCCTGGGTGTCAAGGGCCAGCTAAAAATCACCCCACAGGGAGTGGCTCAGGGGTTACATGCCCTGCCACCTGTGCAGCCGTGGGTAAGCTGCATAGTCCCAAGGAGCCCAGTTGCCCCCAGCTGGCAGTTGCAGACAAGGAAGGGGCTGGCATGTGCAGCCGTGGCAACCTGAGCAGGCCCTAGCCAGCTGGGGAGGACTAGCCTCAGTGGGAGGCAATGGTAAACCCCCTCTAAACACCCCTTACCATGAAATCCCTATTCATAGGGTCGCCATAAGTCGGGATCGACTTGAAGGCAGTCCAAATGATGCTCTGGCAGCTGGAGAGATGAGCCTGGCAAGGCTCACCCAAGCAAGCCGCCTCTCCCTGCCATCTGCCCAGGAGAAGGAGACAAAAGGGGGGTGGCTCAGAGGTGCCCCTGGCCAGAGTGGGGAGGTTGGCGCTTCCTTTGCGCCTGGCGGCTACAGCACCTCTGGCGGGCTCTTTGTCAGGGCGTGTGTGTGTGTTTCTTTTGAGCTTTTGCAGCCGCCTGGCAGCCACCCCACCCCAGCCACCCCCTTCTTCCTTGCACCCGCCTCCCGGCCTCTGTGTGGTGCCTCATCCGCGTCCCTGGCCGCCAGCGCGGGTGACTTTGCTGGGCTTCCGGAGACGGCCTCGCGGCGGATCCCAGTAGCAGCAGCAGCAGCCGTCGCAGGCGCCTCGGGTGCCCTCCAGGATCGTCCTCGGAGCAGGGAGCCTGGCTGGAGACGCGGGACATTGACCAGGGAGCGGAAGGCTGCGCGTCAGTTTCAGCGCCGGTAAGATTACAAGCCGCCCGCCGCGCCCCGGGGTCCGCTCCGCTGGGCGCCTTTCCTCTGTCGAGACCTCGCCGAAGCCGGCGTGCTTGGAAGCTCCCTTCCGTGGGCGTCCGTGGGACCGATTGGCTGGTTTCCCTGGCCCCGCGTGCTTAGGGCTGGCTGGGGCAACCCTAGCCACGCTTGCTGGCCCGTTCAGGAGTAAATCCAGCGGCGAGGCGGCGGCGGCCAAGAGTTAGTTATTGCAAGAAGCAAGCCAGACTAATGCGCTTGAAGGGCACCTCCACTCTTGCACTACCTCCAAGAGCAGGTCTTGGAACCCTGCTGTCCCCTCCTCCCCCCCAAAAAATCTCCTTGCACCCAGCACCAGCATCTCCACCAGCTTGTCATCCAGGGTTCAAACGGGCACCTGGGTAAACATCTTCTGCCTGCTGCTGGAGAGGAGGGAAGTTGCCCCAGCCTTAGGCGGCAATCCCCTGGGAGGAAGCCCCATTGGATTTAAGAGGGTTTACTCCCAGGAGGCATGGTTAGACGTGCGCTGTGAGGCCCCAATCCCTGCTGTAGCTCAACTGAAATATATGGAGCTGAAACAAAATCAGGGACCTGCCCATTAGAAAAGGTCTGGTCCAGGCCGCCCAAAGCTCATTTATTTATCTGAAAATTATATCACTTAAAATAATAATATTTCTAAACTGCTGACATAAATGCAATGAAAATACAACAAAAAACATTCCATGTGGTCTGCTATCAACCAGATAAAACCAAGACGAACACAAAATAGAAGTATTATTTTTAATTTTAATTTATTTATGTCCTGCCCTCCCTTACAGAAGGAACCCACAGTGGCAAAACTAGATATTACAAATGCAACTACTTAGACTACACAATAGAGAATTAAAAATGAAGAATCAGCATGCAGCTTGGGTAAAGAGAGTTTTAAAGAGGCGTTTAAAGATCTCTCCTGTCTTCCCCTCAAAAAGGGCCAGGGAGAGGGCATTCCAGAAGGTGGGTGCTATGACCAAGAAGGCCCTGCTTCCACCTTGTTGTGACAATCTGCTGTGGAACAACCTGCAGGATCCCCTCGGACAATATTAAAGATCAGCTTGATCTGAACAGGGAGAGGCAGTCAGATAGGCACCTTGGTCCCAACTTGTTTAGGGTTTGAAATGCCAACCACAAAATCTTTACCTTGGCTCACAAACTAATAGGCAGCCAGTGTAGATCTTTCAACCTTGGTGGGATATGTGTGATGCTGGCCACCTTACCCTAGCCACTGGGTGCCACATCTTAGCAGCTCCATTTGGCAGTAGCTGCAGCTTCCAAACCAGGCTCAAGGGTAGCCCCAAATAAAGCACATCAGAGGAATTGAATCATGAGGGTACCAATGTGTGGACTACCCAGGAATGGTCATTGTTGGGGCACCCACTGAAGCTGGTATTGGGTGCTCCGAGCCACTGAGGTCACCTGGGCCTCTAGTGACAGCAATGGATCTAGGAGCACCCCCAAACCACTCACCTGCTCCCTCAGAGGGTGTGAAGCCCAATCCAGAGCTGGTATACAACCCAATTCCTGGAACTGGAAAATGCACGTCCATAAGATTCTCCATCCTGCTGCCATTTCCCTTCCTTTTTTCTGTTGTCTCCTCTGTGATTGCAAGGTCTTCTGGGCAGGGATCTGTCCTATTATACTTCATCAAGGGAACTGATTGATGGCACTACAGCCAGCCAGCCATCACCAATGTGACAATAAAAATGGAAATGGACTGCCTTCAAGTCGATTCCGACTTATGGCGACCCTATGAATAGGGTTTTCATGGTAAGCAGTATTCAGAGGGGGTTTACCATTGCCTTCCTCTGAGGCTGAGAGGCAGTGACTGGCCCAAGGTCACCCAGTGAGCTTCATGGCTGTGTGGGGATTCGAACCCTGGTCTCCCAGATCGTAGTCCAACATCTTAACCACTATGCCACACTGGCTGTCAATGTGACAATAACTCACTTCTTGAGTCAGGCCCAACGGGATTTGTTTCTGAGCAAGCGTGGATTCATCTGCATGGGTTATTGATTTACTTCTTTTATATAACATTTCTATCCCACCCCTCTAATATCCTTGCGCCGCTCAGGTGCCTCACAACCATTTAAAATCACAATAAAATATGAAAATGCATATGAACACAACATTAATGGCAGAGCTCACCAATAAAAATGACCTGCGCAGATAGTACGTAGGAGACAAAATGCCAGAATAAGCTTGTATTTACCAGCTGGAGAAATAAAGGCAGAGAAGGAGCCATTCACACTTCACTGGGCAAAGTATTCCACAGTATTGGTGCAGCCATGGAAAAGTGGGTCATTCCAGAAAGGCCACCATCTTATTTGGAACACTAATCCTTGATATAGTGGTGGCAGCAAAGATGCAGCTCAGAGGGTGACGACAATTTCCTACTGCATACACAAGTGCAGATCTAGATCTTCATTACTATACAGAGCAGGGTTCCTATCACTGATTTCAGTATCAGAACCAAGATCACAGCCCTTCCACACAAAACTCCACTCCTGTTTTTTTCCTTCGCAAACTTTCTTGAGGCATTGCCAGATGAGCTGTTTATTGAGCATTCAGCCTGACTTGTTTGCAGGGAGATTAAATGACATTGGCTATTTAGCAAGCATTCATTCTGGGGGTTAGAGAATGTTGCAAGCGGGTTCGTTGTGCAAGACCTCCCAACAAACAGAATCCTGCAACCTGAATTTACTGGTATATGATTGAATCCCACCCGAAAACAGTGACAGTCTGGATGTCCCCATAGTTTCAGCATCGTAATTTGGTGGCTGATGAGAAAAGAGTTTGGTTGCTATTGGTCAACAATTATGAGTCATAAACCAATGCAGATCTACCTTGTGGCTGACCCCAGATTTCAAACTCACAACTCCCCTGTAACTCTAATTATCCCCATATAGCAAACTAGGGGGCAAAATAGTTTGACTAAAGCCATCTCAGCATGCCTGAGGCCCACCTAGGCTGGATTAGTGTTGGTCCTCTTGGTTTTACTGATGCTTTGGAATATCCTTTTGAGATGTGTATGGTGTTTTATATGGTCTAAATTGTATTTTGGTGAAGGTGAAATATTGTTTTATGCCGTATGTACTCAGTCGATCACTGCACTCTTCAGGTGAGGGCCTCCTGTGGATACCACCTTATCAAGAGGTCCATTCTGCACAACATGCAGAAGCGGACCTTTAGTGTCGTGGCCCCGACAGTCTGGAATTCCCTCCCCTTAAATATTAAACAGGCGCCATCTCTGTTAACTTTTCGGCACCTACTGAAGACCTTCCTCTTTCAGCAAGCCTTTTAAGTGGAGACCTCATCCCAGTCTGCGGCTGCACTGGGCTTGTTTTTAATATGCTTGCCTTTAATGTTTTATCACTTGTTTGCTACTATCACTTCTTGTTGTTGTGAGCTACTTTTGAGAGGAAGGGGGATGATATAAATTTAATAAATAAATAAATAGTTTTGAAATGTGGCTTGTAAGCTGCTTTGAGGAGAAATCTTCTTGAGAAATGGTATACAAATTTATTAAATCAATATAAATAAATGAGATTGTGGCTGAGGCAAGATAAACTGAGGAAATGTCTTGCTAGCCAATATGCGTGTGAGCCTCCGCACACGATGGGGGATGGGCTTCCTTTTCCTACCCTTGTGTGCTTCCCTTTCAGGAAAGGATGTGTGACACAGCCCTTACTCTATAAATACTCCTCTTTTTTAAAAAACGTTACTCATTCACAATCTTTTCTTCTTCCTCTTCTTTGATTCTTTCTTCTAGCCTCCCACATGCTCTTCTTTCCTTCCCACGCTTTCGTGCTCTCTCCGGCTACAGGCCTGTTGCCTGCTTGTTGTGCAGCTGTGATGTTCCGTTCACAGCACTCTTGCTGCTGTTTCCTCCCGAACTGCGATTGCTTGTTGCAGGCCACATGTTTCCTCCTCCCCCCATGACAGTGCTGGCTGGCCTGAGGGGAAGAGGGTTTAATGTTTGTTAGTTAATATATAAAATCTCTTGACGTGTTTTTTGGGAGGAGTCACTGCACATGTTCAGAGGCACGCTCCTTTTTTGTACTGTGGTTGTAACCTGGCCTTGGAAACAGATTCCAGGATTGAGTCCTAATGAATATGGAGTTACCAAGTCACAAGCTGGCATACTGCTCTGTCGCTATAACTGCCCTGTAACCAGGGCTGGATGAATGTCCATTCTGGCTTCTCTTAGTTTCTCCAATCTTTTTCAATCTTAAGTTCAGTTCTTGACACTTCAGATCAGTCTCTGATTATTATTTAAAAAAAAAAAACAGGCCTCATGAAAATTCATCAGCATTTTAGTGCACTTTTCTCCTTATATATTCATTTTTGAAAGCAATCTCCTCTAACGAATGCATTTTTTTTCACGAATGCATGCATTTTTATGTACACTTTCCCCTAATATATGCATTTCTGTACGCACTTCCTGGCTGGAGAACTGCACTGGAAAATTTGGAGAAGTGTGAATTTCAAAGTGTGGCTGAGTTTCAGTTTGTGTACTGTTTCGGAAAGTATGAATGAGGTAGATCCACCTTTAAATGTGAACTGAACCCCTCCTCCGTGTCTGCACCCAGGTAAAACCATTTCAATGCACACTTATTGGTGGTGGTGGATCAGCAGGGGGATTCTTATGCTGACTGGGGCTGACAGGAGTTGCAGTCCAAAACATCTGGAGGGCACCAGGTTAGGGAAGGCCGCTCTTGGCTGATGTGCAGCCACCCAGGGGCAGTTCCAGACCAAGTCACCAATCGCTTCCCCTGCCACTCTTGTCTCCTGCTCTGTTTCACGGCCAGGCTCCCTCGCAGCCCCTTTGCCCGACTTCCTACTGTGTCAAAGCCCTTAATGGAACATTCCGTCAGGATAACGGATGGACAGCAACTCTGTATCCCTGAACCATGTAAACAAGTTGTATAGCTCCAGGCCTTGTGGTGTTTTATTAGTTAGGACGGCAAGGAAGTTTGGTGTTGTTGACCTCTCCTGGGCAGGCTCAGATTTATTAAAATGCCTTCTTTCTGCTGCTTTTTTATTATTTCTTAAGCTTGCTGCTTTGTTTTCAGTTCTACTGATGGAATGCTTACAGGTATGTGTGTGTATATATATATATGTGTGCCTAAAAGTGAATTTTCCAGTTCCTTGCCTGTGCAAATATCCCCCCTGCCTAGGCCGCTTACCCACCCCCTCCAGCTCGGGTCAATAGTTTTAATGGGGGTGAACATTTTTTGAGACTAGCCTTTCTGTTTTTCAATTTCTTTGTGGGATTTCAGAGTTATAAAGGGTTGCTTTCGGAGGTGTGTAATTGGTACCTGTGGCACAAAGCCAATGAGTTGTAAAAAGTCTTTCTTTCCACTGCAGGACCTGTGGCTTCCCCCGGCCCTTTGATGCCCTGTGTTTGATGGGGGGGGGGGGGTTGTTCCACTTTGCATGATAGCAGGTTGGGCATCTAGGGCTACCTGTGGCCCCTTGGCCTAATTTCAACAGCCTTCTGCGAATGCTCAGTACAGACCTCTGATGACAGCAGCCTCTTCCCCTCCTGGCAGCCTACTAAGGAGGGACGAAGGAAGAGGGGAAAGGAGTGGCTCCGCCCACTTTTGCCTCTGGCCCCTCCCACTGCTGGATTCGGCCCTGCCCATAGTTGGCATGCGGTTCCTGGGAGATGATCCCTGAAGGATTGCAGCCCTTGACAGAAACAAGGCTGGCCACCTCTGCATTACAGTATGGGAAAACAGTGGGGAGTTTTAGAGGTAAGCAGGTCAGTATCATTGGGGGCCTTCCCAGGCCCACACCCCCACAAGGGATCCACTCCTCACCCCTGGAGCCCCCTGCGACCTCCCACATGCTGCGGCTGCCTCCTCTCTGGGTCTGCAAGCAGTCACAAAAGTGCAGAGAGGGTGCTGCATCCTTCACTTTCCTTGTGCTGCCCTGCTCTGCCCAGGAGAAGAGGGCAAGCAGATGGAAAGTGATGGCAGCAATGAGGGCGGAGGTGCCCCCCCCAAAAAACCCCTAGAGCCAGCCCTGGAGGCAAGGGCAAGAAGTTTCCGCTGCATGCAGAATCCCACCTACACTGGGAAGCCAGCCCGGAGATCTACAAAGGGCCACCAGATGTCAGAGCAACAGCGAAGGTTTGGGCAGTTTGGGCGGCGGACTTTTGAATAGAAGTGAAGAGGCTGAAGTCTTACCAGTTGCACATCAGTCCAGTGAACCTGGTGGGCAATTCTGGCTAAAATGCCTCCCTCCTTAATTTGTAATGGTGGACCCAGGACATATTTTGGAATGAAGCAATTAGCCTTTTCATTGCCAGATGCAGAGCTTGGAAAAGTTACTTTTTTGAACTACAACTCCCATCAGCCCAATGCAGTGGCTATGCTGGCTGGGGCTGATGGGAGTTGTAGTTTAAAAAAAGTAACTTTTCCAGATGCCATTGCACGTAGGGAGGCCAATTGTTCCAACAGACTGCTCCAGCCCTGCCTTTCATAGCAGCTTGAAATTTAGGTAAGAACATAGCATACTTACCAGGAGCAAGGACATCAGAAGAGCCTGCTGGATCAGGCCAGTGGCCCATCTAGTCCAGCATCCTGTTCTCACAGTGACCAACCAGGTGCCCATGGAAAGCCTGCAAGCAGGGCCTGAGTGCAAGAGCACTCCTCCCTCCTGCAGTTTCCAATGAATGGTATTCAGAACCATACTGCCTCCAGCTATGGAGGCAGACCATAGCCATCAGAGCTAGTAGCCGTTGATCGCCTTCTCCTCCATGAATTTGTCCAATCCTCTTTTAAAGCCATCCATGTTGGTGGCCATCCCTGCCTCTTGTTGGAGTGAGTTCCACAGTTTAAATATGCTGTGCGTGAAAAAGTACTTTATTTTGTCTCTTATGAATCTTCCAACGTTCAGCTTCATTGGATGTCCATGAGCTCTAGTGTTATGAGAGAAGGAGAAAAATGTCTCTCTATCCACTTTCTCCACGACATGCATAATTTCACACACTTCTATCATGTCACCTCTTACTTGCCTTTTCTTTAAACTGAAAAGCCCCAAATGCTGCAAATTTTCCTCACAGGGGAGTTGCTCCACCTGCCTGATAATTTTGGTTGCCTTTTTAAAAACCTTTTCCAGCTCTACAATAACCTTTTGGAGGTGAGGCAGACAGAACTGTATGCAGTATTCCAAATGCAGCCACACAATAGTTTTATATAATGACGTTATATCAGCAGTTTTATTTTCAATACCTTTCCTAATGATCCCTAGCATGGAATGTGGCTTTTTCACAACTACCACACACTGGGTCGGCATCTTCATTGATCTTCATTCATCTTCCACCACAACCCCAAGGTCTTATTCCTGATCAGTCACCACCAGACTCCATGAGCACATGTGAAATTAAGAGAGAGAGAGAGAGTTTCCTCCAATATGCATCACTTTACACTTGTTTACATTGAGTTGTATTTGCCATTTTTCTGCCCATTCACTCTGTTTGGAGAGGTCCTTTTGGAGCTCTTCACAATCCCTTTTTGTTTTAACAACCCTGAGCAATTTAGTATCATCAGCAAACTTGGTCACTTCACTGCTCACCCCTAACTCTAGGTTGTTAAAAAGCACAGGTCCCAATACCAATCCTTAGGGGAGTCCACTTGCTACATCCCTCCATTGAGAGAACTTCCTTTTATTCCTACTCTCTGCTTTCCTTTTCCTAGCAGTTCCAGAGCCACAAGAGGACCTCCCCTCTTATTCCATGACTGTGAAGCTTACTCAGGAGTCTTTGGTGAGGCATCTTGTCAAAAGCTTTTGAAAGTCCAAATACACTTTGTCCACTGGATCATCTCTGTCTATATGCTTGTTGACACTCTAATAGGTTAGTGAGACAGGACTTACCCTTGCAGAAGCCATGCTGGTTCTGCTTCAGCAAGGCTTGTTCTATTTGTTGTTGTTATGTGCCTTCAAGTCGATTACGACTTATGGCAACCCTATGAATCAGCAACCTCCAATAGCATATGTTATAAACCACTCTGTTCAGATCTTGTAAGTTCAGGTCTGTGGCTTCCTTTATGGAATCAGTCCATCTCTTGTTTGGTTCTACTCTTTGATCATCCCAGAGTGCAGGACACAGAGTAATGGGCTCAAGTTGCAGGAAGCCAGATTTTGACTGAACATCAGAAAAAACTTCCTGTTAGAGCCATATGACAATGGAACCAATTACCTAGAGAGGTAGTGGGCTCTCTGACACTGGAGGCATTCAAGAGGCAGCTGGACAGCCATCTGTTGGGAATGCTTTGATTTGGATTCCTGTATTGAGCAGGGGGTTGGACTTGATGGCCTTATAGGCCCCTTCCAACTCTACAATTTTATGATTCTATGATTCTACTCCCTTCTGTTTTCCCCAGAATTATGTCTTTTACATGCTAGGTTATTTTGCCTTTAACAATACTTTCTACCACTATCCCCAGGACAGATGTTAAGCTAATCAGCCTATAATTACTGGGATTCCCCCTGGATTCCTTTTTAAAGATTGGTGTAACATTATGGAAGCGGATCTGAGGGACACATTACAAAATCTTGGGAGAAGTTCAGCAATCTCACATTTGGGTTCTTTGAGAACTCTCTGGTGGATGCCATTTTGTCTATTATTTTAAGCCTAGAACTTCATCTCCCATCACCGCTATTTGTGATCGTGTTTATTCCCCT
Organism: Rhineura floridana; assembly: GCF_030035675.1. NCBI lineage: Eukaryota > Metazoa > Chordata > Lepidosauria > Squamata > Rhineuridae > Rhineura > Rhineura floridana. Next base: position 28,847,940 of record NC_084496.1, on the reverse strand, counting down.
GCTCTGGAAAGCGTCACCTAGAGCACACTGACCTGCCACTAAAGCACTGGTGGCATCCCTCCAGACCTCTCTGTTTGGCTCTTGGGACTCACTCTCGGCCACTCCCCTCCCCAGCTCACAGCCTCTCCACACACCCCTTGAGTGCCGTTGCCTGGCTGAAGGTGTCCCTGAACTGCAATAAGGCCTCCTGCTTGCCTGGGTGGAGAATGGAGTGACGGGCAGGTGTGTAAAACCTCTGGCTTCTGCATAGCTGAAATGTAGCCAACTGTAAAAAGCAGGGCTGGAGAGCCTTGGCTTTTCAGACATGGTTGGACTCCAGCTTCCATCAGCCCCAGCCAGCATGGCCAGTGGCAAAGAATGATGGGAAC